>NC_025695.1:28645214-28658243 GCF_000633955.1 Camelina sativa
GATCATGATCCTTTGCAACCTAGCGGAGTTGGCTACATGGCCCCAGTTGAGCATTCTTTTGATGTTGACCTCGTGGTTGACTTCTCCCAATTCACTGATGACAGAGTCGACTTAGAGTCAGAGGATGAAATTGGAGAATTTGACGGAGAGGATTCAGACTCAGTTTCTTCTGATTACTCTTCTGATTCAGAATAGTTTGTTTTTATTAAACTTATTGTATATTTAAAGTAGATATTTAATTTTCAATTTTAGTTCCAGTTTATTATTTTATTTCCAAAATTTTAGTAAAAAAAATAATATCTCTTACAAATAAGTATATAAATTTTGATACTTTTAAATATCTCTTATAAAAAAATAAATGTCTCTTATAAATAAACAAAAATATCTATTAGAAAAATAAATAAATAAAATAATTAAATATCTCTTATAAATTAAGAAATAAAGAAATAAATTTAAATACTTTCAAATAAAATACAACTTACAAATAAATAAAAGAATAAAATAACTCTTATAAATAAACAATACCCGTCAGAAAATGCGTCGGAAATTAGTAAACTGTCGGTAATCCGTCGGTATTTTCTGACAACTTTCCGACGGAAATAAATTTTTCGTCGTTTTTTTAATTTTTTGTCCGTTTTTCTATTCTGTCGGTAAACCGTCGGTAATAATNGATGCGTTGTTTTCCTTTGTGATTGGTATGATCCTTACATCGATCATGGTGTCAGAGTTGACCAATTTGGTGTTACATCCGTTAACATAAGACGTAGGTTGGTGAAATATGATCCGTTCATCTGGCGCCACAAGCAGACCAAGTAAAGATTACATTATCGGTTTATTGAATAATTATTTAAAGAATTTATTTACGTAATTAGTAAAATAACTTTATTTGTAACAGGTTTGCTACATTCGCTACCCTCGCGTTTCTAATACTCGAGATCGTTGGGTAACAGTTACACAAATAAACCCAAGAGGGAGAATATACGGAGTTGCCGATCATGATCCTTTGCAACCTAGCGGAGTTGGCTACATGGCCCCAGTTGAGCATTCTTTTGATGTTGACCTCGTGGTTGACTTCTCCCAATTCACTGATGACAGAGTCGACTTAGAGTCAGAGGATGAAATTGGAGAATTTGACGGAGATGATTCAGACTCAGTTTCTTCTGATTACTCTTCTGATTCAGAATAGTTTGTTTTTATTAAACTTATTGTATATTTAAAGTAGATATTTAATTTTCAATTTTAGTTCCAGTTTATTATTTTATTTCCAAAATTTTAGTAAAAAAAATAATATCTCTTACAAATAAGTATATAAATTTTGATACTTTTAAATATCTCTTATAAAAAAATAAATGTCTCTTATAAATAAACAAAAATATCTATTAGAAAAATAAATAAATAAAATAATTAAATATCTCTTATAAATTAAGAAATAAAGAAATAAATTTAAATACTTTCAAATAAAATACAACTTACAAATAAATAAAAGAATAAAATAACTCTTATAAATAAACAATACCCGTCAGAAAATGCGTCGGAAATTAGTAAACTGTCGGTAATCCGTCGGTATTTTCTGACAACTTTCCGACGGAAATAAATTTTTCGTCGTTTTTTTAATTTTTTGTCCGTTTTTCTATTCTGTCGGTAAACCGTCGGTAATAATCGACAGATATTGACGGTTTACTGACGGACTAGTGTAAAACCTCTAGTTTTGGCTCTGTAACGCACTTATTTTATAAGAAACGTATAGAGATGGATGTTTTAATGGCTTAATAATCTTCTTTTAAACAACAATCTTCAAAATTTGTTTTTGAAAAAATAAGTTAAGTTGTTTGGCTAAAGTAGTTGTAATGTGGTATTACAAGTTATGGTTCAAGTATTTGTTACTTATCATTGAAAATTTTTTTTTCTATAACTTAATCATATAGATGCTTATTTTGAACATTACTTACATGGTCAATCTAAACACATAATATATGCATATTTGTGAAGAGAAATTATGAAATAAAGGGGTTTAACCTCTAAGCCGTCGGAAATCCGTCGGTAATAGTTGGAGATACTGACAGATTACCGACGGTTTGCGAAATTTTAAAATAATCCGTCGGAAGTCCGTCGAAAATAGTTTGGAATTACTGACAGATTTCCGACGGATCCCATAATTTTCCCCGGGAATGAAATAAAATGAAATTTTCATTACCGCGGGCAATTAAATATTTCAGTCTAAACCGACGGGTTTACTGTCGGTTTTCCGTCGGTAATATCGATAATAACAAAGTTGTTTTATCTTCTTCTCCCCCGAGTGTTTTATTTTATCTCAGACAAAAAAAAACATCAAACCGGCAATTGTCTCCCTCCAATCCGGCGAAACTCCCTCCAAACCGGCGAAACTCCCTCCAAACCGGCGAAACTCCGGCGATTGTCTCCCTCCGATCCGGCGACTTCTTATGGCGTAAGTTCTCTCTTTTCTAATGAATTTCTTAGGTTTGTTAGATTTCTTAGGAATATGGTAGAGTTATTAGATTTGATTAATTGGCTCTGTTTGGGACTTATTAGATCTTTTCTAGGAGGACGCCAAGATCTTTATTAGTGAATTGAGTTCTTCATTATTCTTTGAGAATTGAGATTTTTAAGAATTGTAAGTGTTTGATTGGTTTGTTCTTAAGGGATTGAATTGGGTTTTTGTTGATTTTGGTTTTGAGACAACTATATAGATTTTGAGAATTAGCTTCAATGGTTATTGATTTGAGGATTTGAATTGTTACTTGGATAGAATTAATTAAATTTTGATGAATTAGTAAATGGTGGAATATAAATTGTTAATTGGGTTTGATGAATTGAATTTTGTTATTGATTGATTTTTGTTAATTTAATTATGCTTGAAGATTTTTTCTAAATTTTGTTGTTTTTTTGTTGAAGGAACTATGGTTCTTATGTTGCAAACACTTCTATGAACCAAGCTAATGGAGAAGCTAGTGCTTCACAATCACCTAGTAGCGCTGTCCCAGATTCTCAAGGTTCAGAAAATGTTCCAGTGGAGATGAGCATTGAAGAATTCGTTTCTCAACCTGGCCGATCACTTATCCCCCGCTTAGATCCGTATGGTGCTCCAGGGACAACATGGTTTTGTGATTCTCATAATGGCATCACAAAATCCATTTTGCATATGATGTATGGAATCCTCAAAACACCATATGCAAAGTTTTCAGTTATGCATACAAAAGAACAAGACATTTGGTTTCGGCAATTTGCGGTAAAGTTTTCAACTTTAACAACTTAATTTTATAACATTGTTTTATATATTTTTTGCTAATGCATTTTCTTTATATTTTTAGCAAGATTTCAATTGGAAACCAGATGTCACGAGCCAAGTTCGAACAGCTTTCAAGAAGTATGCCGCAATACGATATTCTAAACAGTTGCATGAGTGGAAGCAATTGTGGAAGAGAGGAAAGGTGCCAAAAAATGTGAACGAGGATCTCTTTAAAGGTTTCATTCAATATTGGGGGGAACCAGCTACAGAAGCAACATCCTCCCAACATTCTCAGAATAGAAGAAGCGAACGTGGGGGGTTGGGTATGGCTACCCACAACAATGGTCCAATAAGTGCCTATACCCGACAAAAGCAACTTGTAAGTTTTAAGTCTTTCTATAATTATTTTCTTTATCATTAATTAGACAATCTTTACATAATTTAAATGTTTCTTTTAGACTGCTAGGGATGGTGTGGTACCAGACTATGTTACTTTGATGGAGGATATGCACACCAACAAAAAGACCGGCCAATTACAAGATGGTAGAGCTAAGCTGCTTGTTGAGAGTTCGAGGAAGCGGGAGGAGGAGATGCTACAATCTCTTGATGGATCGGAGTCTACGGTTGAATTTAGAAGAGAGAAATTAAACGAAATTTTTTTCGAGGTAACATTTATTTTTAAAATTTTTGTTTTACTTTTGTTTTGTTTTAAAATATTTATATAATTTTAAAATGCATGTGTAGGAAACTATTAAAACCAAGGGACGGGTTTTTGGACTAGGAAATCTCTCCGAAAGAAGTTCGGTTTCTCGTTCATCGGGGTTCTCATTTGCTCCCACCCAAGAGTTCCAACAAGCTATGCAAGAGAAGGATACTCGGATTGCAACTTTGGAAAAGGAAATGGAAGAACAAAAAGCGGAAATGGAAGAACAAAAAGCAGAGAACAAAAGAAGGGACGAGGAGTACAAGAAGAGGGACATGGAGCTAGCAGCCTTCATGAGTGAGATGCGGGCAAGACATTCCACTTAGGTTTTCTTGAATCTTTGCTTTCTTTTTGGAACAATTATTTGTTTTCGGTTATTAGAATATTTTTCACTTAAAACATATTTTCTCTCAAACTTTTAACTTTCTGAATTTAAATATATAAGCATTTCAGTTTTAATGAATATTTTCATAATAAAATCTGTATAATAATGTTATTTATATATATATATATATATATATATATATTTCCGTCGGAAATCTGTCAGAAATGACGGAGTTTCTCGATAACAAACCGTCGGAATTCTGTCGGAAACGACAGACTTTCTCGAAAACAAACCGTCGGTAATCTGTCGGAAATGACGGACTTTCTCGAAATTCCGTCGTTAAATCGTCGGTTTTCCGTCGGTTCGACGGATATTTTCCGATGTTGTTCTGTCGGTAATTTCGTCGGAAATATATTTCTGACGGATGTCTGACAGCAAATTACCGACGGGATTACCGACAAACACGTCTCCGACGGCTGTCCGATAGGCTTTTACTGACGGATTTACCGACATTTTATTATTAATATTACTGTCGGTAATCTGTCGGTAAATGCTTGTCAGAATTCCGTTGGTAATTACTGACGGATTTCTGACAGATTTATTTTTCCGACCATCTAGAATCGACGGACGCCATCTGTCAGTAATTTGTCGGTAATAGGTGTTTCCGACGGCTTACTGACAGTTATGCTCGTCAGTTTTAAGCTGTTTTCTTGTAGTGTGTTTTTATTCATAGTAAATTTCTGAGACAGAAAATGATGAATCTTGATATAAGATCAGTAGAGTCAAATGGGTAGCCGAATTTTTTTCTTTTATATATAGTGGTTAAAGGAACGAGCCGTCAGTTATTACCTTGTTTTCTTGTAGTGCAATGTAACTAGTTTCGAACATTTTTCTTGTAGGACAAAACATTCTACTTAATTACCAAGTTACAGTACATCAGATTGATTCTAAATTCCATCTGAACATTCTATTTAATTATGATATATGTATGCAACGACTACTACACGTACCTTTAACCATAAGTTCCATTACATTGATAGGATTGAGTTTGAATGGGTTACTCGTACGTATCTAGTGATGAGGGTATGATCTTACAGTATAAATTATATTAGGATCATCAGTAGCAAAACAAAACAAAAATTACTTTTTAAGAAAGAAAGGTATAGTAAGTTAGTAGCGCTTACCAAAAATTTGTATATAGTTGAATCAAGTACAATTTGATGCATATATTTTGAACGTTTTAAAAACATATACTGTATATCCCTAGGACTGTAAACTCTAATAATTAAAGATATATTAGGTTTGTATATCAAGTAATATTTTTATAAGAAATTATCACATGGCAGGACGACATATTACATATATATGTTAAAAAGAAGATAGGAAATACATCTCATATTAAAAAGAAGAAGAAGAAAAGAGATAGGAAAAATGAAAGAGATAGGAAAAATGAAAGAGATAATAATAAAAGTATAATAATTACAAGTAAACTAAATGGAAGTAAAAAGCAGTTGAACAGAAAATTAGGTGAACTTAGTTGGCCTCAATGCCCTTTTACCCTTACTTCTTCTTATTCTTCTCCTCCTTCGTTTGTCTTCACAACCTATCATTACACATCTATATATATAGTGAGAGATAAAGCGAGAAAGAGACTTATAACAATGGAGAGAGAAGACATTAATCGTATGTTAAACCTAGATGTCGAAAACAACAACACCTTCTCTTCCTTTGTGGACAAAACTCTAATGATGATACCTCCATTAACATTTACCGGCGAGGTGGAGCCTTGCTCTTCTTGGTATCCAGAAAGCTTTGATGTGCATGTACCGCCACCGGCTCCTGAGAATGATCATCAAATAGGAGAGAAAGGGAAGAATAAAGAGAAAGAGAAGAGATCGAGGAAAGTTCCAAGGATTGCTTTTCATACGAGGAGTGATGATGAAGTTCTTGATGATGGTTATCGTTGGCGAAAGTACGGCCAGAAATCTGTCAAGAACAATGCTCATCCCAGGTATATATTCCTTGTATAGTCGTCGTATATATTAGTTTATTTATACGTGAATCTCTATGATTTCATTATATTATTAAAGTTGATTTCCATATACAGAATCGACCAAAAACTATCATGGCTAAAGAAAAGATTAGTTAGCTTAACAACCGGCAGGTCTGGCTCGATCGACGATCTTGTTTGTGTTTAACGTTACACGATATATACATATAGAAAATATACAGTACCTTTTAGTTGCAAAAATTACAATAATTTCTAGGTTTACGATAACATTTATTAAATCAATTTCTTTCTAAACCTAAACTCTTGTAATTTTGGAATTTTATGATGTGAATATACATTAAAATAAAACATAAAATAAGTAATTTTCAAACATAATTATTATCCTATAGTTCTATGTAAAACATAATTATTATCCTATAGTTCTATATAATTTCACAAAATGTAAATTATATATATTGTCACAATGTCATTATTAATCTTGTTTCAAAAAATGCAGGAGCTATTACAGGTGTACGTACCACACATGCAACGTGAAGAAACAAGTGCAAAGATTGGCAAAAGATCCAAACGTGGTCGTAACGACTTACGAAGGCATGCATAACCATCCTTGTGAGAAGCTCATGGAAACTCTTAATCCTCTCCTCAGGCAACTCCAGTTCCTCTCTAGTTTCTCCAATCTCTGATGAATATATTAACGTGTTAATTAATGGTGTAATTACTTAAAGCTGATTAAGGTGTTAATTAATCACTCCACTGACCCTCCCACGAGACAAGTCACAAGTGTATAGAACAGATTTGAAACGGTATACGACTCTTTGCACATATTGATTCATGCCCTGACTTCGGGAATATGTCTTGAGTTTCAGCTTCCATTAGGCATATATGTCACTTATTTATATATTAACATTTCTTAAGAACATATTGAAAACAAATCTTTGTTTTAATAGTTATTTACAAAGAAAGTCATTGTGTTTTAGAAATATAATCAAAATTCATTGAGGATAATATTGAAAAACCTTACCAACGGATCGAATCAAAATTGACATCAAGAACCCGAAATCATGATCATTTCGGATCTTCCTTAATTGTTAATATGAAAATCCTTTGGTAATATTCCGCTGCAAAAAAAAAAAAGCCACATTAATGATCATATTCACGACAATCATCAATATCAAAATGAAATTTAGTCCTACAAATATAATTGGAGGAGTCGCAATTGTGGATATCTGTTGACATAAACACACTCATTAAAAGTAAATAAAACCCCGACCATATTACAAGCAATTTTATTTAGATAGCAATTTTATTTTGATCGTCATTAAAAGTTAAACGCCAGCTAAATACAAACTAAGGGTCTGACTCGTTCAAACGCTGCGGTTGCGGTTGCGGTTGCGGGAGATTACAGAAGCGAACGATTGCGGTTTCAAGCGTTATTAAGCGTTTTGAACGACTGGTTTAGCGGTTTAAAATTGGTGCGTTTGCGGGAGGTTTACGACTGGTTGACCAGCGGGTGAAATAGCGGTTGGAACATAATAAATGTGATATCTAATATATAAATGTTTAAAAACACCAAAATTTTTATTAAACTTGATTTATAATTAAAATTTATTAAAATAATAATTATTCAAAAAAAATTCATATTGAAATACTTATTCTTTTATGCATTTGGCTTTTCACCAAAAATTTAATCAAGTAATTTGATAAATGACAAAACATATGTTTTAGATCGTAGATCTTTTCTCTTTTCTCTTAGATCGTGGGTTAGTAGTTGCATAGGTAAGAATAGTCAAGTGAGAGTTGAGAAAAGTTTTATTTTCTTATTTCACAAATAATCTTATTTTCTTAAATTTCTGATGAAATATTATATTTATTTAGATTTTTTGAACTTATGAGCGATGTGCCATTAAATTTACATCCAGGTTATTGTTAATTGGAATATTGTTTTCTTCTAATTGTTTCTAATTGTTTATTTTATAATCTCTGCAATCGTATCCGTACTTTATTTTCTCCCATCCTTAATGAGTAAAATGGTTTCATTATCATTGATTTCTTTTAAGTTTTTTTACAAAAAAAAAAAAAAATTACAACCGCAACCACAAACGCTTGCGGAAAGCAACTTTTGGAATTCAGTGGTTTGAAACGGTTGAGAGCGATTAGGAGTGATTAGAAGCGATTTGTGCAATTGGTTCCAATCGCTTGCAACCGCTACCACCCGCAAACACAGCGTTTGCGAGAGGTAGCGGGAGAACCAGTCAACACCTAGATAATAAACAAAACACGACTTGCACACACCGGAATCCTAAACTCTGTTCATGCCGTGGGAAAGTGATAAATTACACTAAAGTTTATTATGTTAGTGTTGTCTTTTAACTCCTAAGTGCCAACTTCCCTTCGTTCTACCCTCTCAAGTTCCATGATGATGTCGGTCCGGTAGGCCTCGCGAGCCAGTAGGAGCGGGCACCGGATGGTTTCGGTTTCCTATAACTGCCTCGGTTCTATAAGCAGCCGTTGAAAAAGGTGACTGAGCTTGAGAGGTTTGAATCAATGGTGTCTGAACCGGCTGTGAACTGGTAAGCCTAGTGGAAGTTTGAGACTGTTGGGTAGGTCGGATGATCATGTGGTCAAGAGCAGTGGAATGAGAACCGGGCACAAGACTGCCTCGCATTCTCGGGCGCCAGTTGGTTGTGTCAGGAGCGGTCAAATCTACATCCATTAGGTCACTGGTTCGAGAAACAGATTGAACAGGTGGACCACTTGAGTGCTGCCTTTGAGTGCTTACATGGTTATTACTGGTTAGACCTCTGATGCCATAACTATTAGGCTGGCTGAGTACTCTAGGGACATGCTGAGACTGAACATAAGACGAAATATTCGCTGGCGACTGGCTCGTAGCTGGAATTGGGACCTTCCGGCTCTGCAAGGAACACATATCATCAACATATGAATACTCAAGCAAAGAAACCAGTCTCTCAAACGAAATCACAAACCTGATATGGAGTTGTCATTGATGACGCTTGATATGGATAAGTCTGGTTCAATCTCGGACTAGAGGCTCTACCAAGATATGTTCCAGTGGGGGTAACAGATGAAGCATGAACCTGAGATACTTGCGGAGAGGGATTCGGTATGGTGAAGCCAGTGGACGTAGTTGCTGGTCTATCTCTTGGAGATGGTGTCTGTGAGAATGGCACAGGTACCAGCATTGGATCTATGGACATGGGTGTTTGGGACAAGTTTGAGTATTGTTGACCTGTTCCAGTATTCGAAGCTTGATGCGGTTGTGGCGCAGTGTTTTCCAAAGCAGATAATATTACCGGGTCAAGTGCGATCACATCAGATATATCGAATATCGAACAGTAATCATCGTTTGAAGCTTCTTTATTTGTGTTATTATTAGATTGACCCTGAGCATCAGACAAACAGGGCTTCCGATCCTCAACCTTGTTGTCACCAAAAACTTCCATTTCGGCATCATCATCATCATCATCCCCCGTTAGATCAAAAACAACTGGACCAGAGTTTAACAAGCTCATTGGGTCTTCTAGATCATGAATGATCTCACTCACAGGTTCCACTCTCTGGTCAGTTTTCTTTGCAACCTTCCATGAACCATCAGCATCGATGATTACACCAGCAGCGTCGTGTCCCACATCTTTTAATATCTAAGGATATATGATATGAGACGATTTATCAGACTTAAGCAGCAACGCATAAATGAAGCAGTAATTAAATTACAACGTAAATAGCTACTTGCCTTGGCCATGTTTTGATCTAAACGTATGTCAGGGTAGCAAACAGGTTGATTGCAATGTGGGCAGCGCCAGGATGGATTTCTCATATTTATGTTGACATAGTTTGAGAAATCAAAAGCCTGCAGCAGAAAGTACCACATCAGTAACAAATATTAAGAGAAAAAAAAAAGGTAACATCCACATTAAAACACTGTATGCCGATTTAAAAGGATGGAAACAGAGAATATTGCATGAAATTTGGTTGCATCACCTGAAGATGTTTACACAACTGGCCCTTGACTGGAAGCTTGATCCGCCTGCGACTGTTTTATTGGAGACTAAATCACTGACCAAAAAAACCATAACATAACACAGTGGTACGTTAAAAAGTAGAAGTGGTACCTTATAGGACAATTGAGAGATACTCGTGATGCCCCCTCAATGATGTCTGAATCTATAGACAGGTAAGAAAGTACAGAGCAATTAGTTTGGGAAAATATTTCTTATAGTTATGTGGTTGCCAGTCATGGGAGGATTCAAAATGGAATAGTACAAAGCAATAGAAAAAATGCTCCACTCTCCTATCTTATGCTCTTGAAATACCTGGACTTGATTCAATGACTTTGGACTGAAGGTAATCTTTAAGAACAGGTTGTTCAGGCGGCATTACCACTCCCGTAAATGCAATTATGATGATGCAATTACCTTTGAACAATCAAGCATCTTAATTAGATAATAATTGGAAAACATGGGCTACAGAAAATCTATATATATATATATATAACAGATTAGATACCCTTAAAATTCCCCATCACTTGGAGAAGATTAGTTCCGTACTTCAGCTGTGCAGTAACATTTGTAGGGAGTTGAGGCCCTGAATCCTGGATAAGAAAGAAAAAAAAAGATAACAATAAACAAATAAACATACACAAAACCAGTTCAGAGAAACAAAATCCAATTAAAAGTCAAAACTGCACACACCATTGCAATATTAACTCTCTTCTCTACCCCCTTTCCATTTAACAGGAAGCTGCAATTTTCATACGAAAGCCAGGAATGTTAAATTCGATCATATTTCGTGTCAGTGAGGAAAATAGCAAAAAAAGTCTCCTACCTGACTTCTGGAGGATTTGCAATACAGGCAGACGTGTCTATGTTGTCTGTTTGGGCAACAAATAGCCGCTGAAGTGAAGAACAAACAAGAATCTGGAGTAAGCGATATGCTAACGAAAAGGCACAGAGAGTGGGCACATGAACAAGATGAAACAGATTCAAAATATATATGAAGGACTGGTAGATAGAATGCAAGGAATGGTTAAATTCACATGGCAACCTAAATGCACAGATATCTATTAAAATTAATAAAGAGAAACCCAGAATGACATATCGAATGGCTAACAGATGAGGAAATACATACAATTTTCTGTTGGAGTGAATGTGGCATATTCTTTGAGATATGGAAATCATGCGCCAGCATTTTGTAGCCAGCCTGTCATGCAAGGAAAGCCAAACAAAGAAAGAGCACACTTAGAGAGGGTAACATATCAGAAATAGATGTTTAGAACAGAGGACAAGCTCACCTTCACTTCAAAAGAAACAAGAACATGACCAAGCTTCACAAACGGATAGAACCTGGGATCAGAAAGAAATAAATTACAACCAGATCTTAGATTTGTATCTAGTGAATACTATTCTACTCAACAAGTTTTTGGTATCAGCTAGCTTGTGATAAAATTTTGAAAATATTCACAATCCCTGGTAAGTTTGTTAAGAGTAAAATCTATCTGTCAATCAACAAAGCCACACGGTGAAAGCAAAACCTACTTCTCCATGATCTGCGAAAATGTACTGCCGGGACTGTTGATGCCAGTGATAGTGCTTCCAGAACACCCAAAACTAGTCCTTATCTGAATAAGAAGGAAAACATTAATATCATCACAATCCAAAAAAAAAACTGCTATCAGATTTAAGCCATGATTCGGAATAATACAGACCTCATCACCAAGAGCTAGAAGTTCTTGACTCTCGCTATCCGAAAACCATCCCAGTTGACAAGCATGCTGTGACATTAACAAAACAAATCAAGCATAATATGTCAAAAAGTACCAAAGATAGTGATAAAGCCGAAACCTTTCTACCTCAATCATTCTAAACCACAGGAAATCTAAACAAAAAACTGGCATCCAGAGAATAGAAGCACTCATCCAAACACTACTATAATTCTCTGGTGTTACCTTGATAGAGATCATGAGCACCATAACAGCCGTCTTAGTGTACACATCAGTTCCATGACGGCACACCTACATCCACATCATATCATCATAATGGCTTTTATATACATTAATGCAGATCTATCTAACACAGTAATCGAGAAAAAAAATTAAAGAACCTGTTTGAGCAACCCGGGGAACTCTTCAACCTTCTTGGGAATATCATTGTTGGCTATAGCAAAATCAATGCCTCTGAAACAGAGAAATCAAAACAATTCATCAACACCCAAAAGAGTACAAACACTCAGATTACGCACGCACATGTTAATGTAGAGAGAGTGAGAGAGGAAGTAAGAAAAAAAATTTACTTGGCGAAAGAGATGCAACAGATCTGAAACTCCTTAGAATCAGTCTTAGGTCCGACTTGAATGTGGTAACGTAAACGTTGAGTCACAGACGCTAATCGGAAGGAATTGACCAGTGACGCTGCCGTCTTCTCCCGTAATCCACTTCCAGTCACCGCCTTCGCCACCGTAGACATCAAGAGCTTCAATCACAATTTTTTTTTTTTTTTGGAGTTTTGAAATAATAAAATCAAAACAAAGAAGAAACAGAAATTTGAAGAAGAATAATAAATCAATTACTCAGCTAAATCGAACATAAATTAACCCTAAAACCCTCTGTTACCTTTTTTTTTCTCTTTTTTTGCTTTTTTGATGTTTCCTTGTAAGTTGTAACGGACTTTTATTATCGTTCTGCGTTTTAATGGTCTTTACGTTTTTTTTTTTTTTTTTTTTTTTTT
>NC_025695.1:28658340-28676733 GCF_000633955.1 Camelina sativa
TTTTTTTTTTTTTTTTGTTTTTTTTATGAAATTCATGTTATTTTTTCTTTTTGCCCTTATACTTTAAAGGGTTTTTTGAAAGGTCCCTAACGTTTTAGAATTAATATTAAAAACCCCTGCTTTAGATTTATAAACTAATGTAGATTTTTTAAAAAAAAATTGGTTATTAAAAAGTTGTAAAGGTAAATAATGATCAGATTCGATATATAAAATCTGGTCTTTTATTGTTTTGGATCTGACTCGATATGATGATTTAAATTCAAATATTCAATTTCAATACTATAGATGATAACACAAGTAAAGATGATGTTCCGATGTTAACCGTTAGATATTTTTGATATAACCATATGAGACACAAGTTATCGTATATTAAATGCTGCAACACATAAATGTAGGCATTTAATTTTATGTTCCTTTTTCTGTTTTACTACATTCATTTCTAATCTTGGTATTAACTCCTTGAGATGGACACTTCGTAGTTTCGTATAGTCCCACCACAGTACTTGTCCAATTTTAAAATGTGGTAATTTGGGGTTGGTAACAAAGTTTTTTTTTCAGTACCATCATAACAATTTACAAGTAAGAAAAAGTAGTTGCACCTGAAATAAGTTATTCATTCTCTTTTTTTGGTAGGGGCACAGTGAGAAAAAGATCTCCCTGCTATTTATTTAAGAAAAAGAAAAAATTACAACCTAATGTATTTGGGGAGTGCACTCCTCGAGCATTCTCCTCAACTAATAAAGACATATCATCCGGAACTAACTCCAACAATTAAAAACCCAAAGGTAACTAAAAGCATAGTCGGCTAGCGCATCTGCAAGACGGTTCGCCTCTTTATACACGTGTGAAACACGGACTATCCAGTCCCTAGATAAAAAGCAATGACACAGGCGTACCAGGAAGGACATAGGATGAGACTCACTAATCCCTGTCCTTAAAAAATCCACCACCATTTTTGAATCCACCTCAACCTCCAACCTTCGAATATTCTTCCTCCATGCTATATAGAGTCCATAATAGACTCCCCATAGTTCTGCTAATTGGGCTGAGCAGATACCAATATTAAGCACAAAACCACCATACCACCTACCTGCATGATCCCGCAAAACACCACCCGCCGTTGCAAGTCCTGGATTACCACGGGATGCACCATCAGTGTTTAATTTAATCCATCTCTCAGTCGAAGCATGCCATGCAACCATCATTACCACTCGTTCTGCTGAATGCGGTTGATCCTGAACCACCCTAGTAGCTTGACCAACCTCCCTCGCCAGATCCCGGAGAAACCGTACCCGATCCCTGCATTTACCATTGGTCCCAAATATATTTCCACATCTCCATTTCCATCCCCACCAAACTTCCATAGCAAACAATGTGGACCAAGATGCCTCTGCAGCATTCCCTGCATTAGTCAAATTATTGTACAACCAGCCAAACAACGTGGTGTGGAAGAAGACCTGTCTCTTTCAAGCCGGTACAAGACGAGACCAAACCCCGGACATCGCCGGACAGTGACGTAAAATATGCATTATTGACTCCTCACCCCCTTTACAGACCAGGAAAATATTTGTGTCTCCAAGATGTCGTCTATACCTCTCCTGATTTGTCATGATGGCTTACTGAGAAACCAACCAAAGAAAAAATCCTCACTCTCTCTAGCGCCACCACCCTCCATACCTTTGCGTAGAAAGCTGCCATATTTGGCCGGGGTACACTATTTGAAATTAATAGTGCATAAGCAGATTTTACTGTAAATCTCCCATCAGTTGTTCCTCCCCAAGACAGTCGGTCCTTAGCTCCAGTCACGTTATCAAGCACAATTGCAGATAGTTCCAATCTTGTGTGATAGTCAACATACGGCAGAATGCTCTCCCACAACCAACTTGATTCGTCCCTCCATAAATCTTTCACCCGAAGCGCATTACTTCCCTTTGGTAATGGTGACACCACAGAGTCCTTCAACGGGCGCTCTGTTAACCATTTATCCTCCCAAAAGCGGATAACTCGACCATTCCCCAATACCCATCTATACCCTTGGCAAACCACATCGCGCAAACCAATACGCAAACTCCGCCAAGTAGAAGAACTAGGTTTCTTAGCAGACATCTAACCAGGATCCTGAATTTCTCCTACCTTATATTTACTCTGCAGGACACGTGCCCAGAGACTAGTCCAATCCACCAACACTCGCCAACCCAATTTAGCGAGGAGAGCTTTATTCATATGTTGAGAAGCACAAATTCTCAACCCTTCCTCACAACGAGGTAAGCAAACTCTATCCCACGCAACTAAGTGTTGCTTTCGCTTCTCTGGTGTACTACCCCACAAAAAATTCCTTGAAACTTTGTCCAACCCATCCAACACTGACTTTGGCAACAATATTGAACTCATCGTGTGAACTGGGATGGACAAGAGAACCGACTTAGTTAGTGTAAGTCTTCCCGCCATGCTCAACAACCTTCCATTTCACCCTGCTAACCGTGATGTGACTTTTTGAAGGACCTCGCCAAACGTATCTTTGTTGATTCTCTTCTGCAAGACTGGCATTCCCAAATACTTGCCCAGGTCCATAGTTGCTTTAATCCCACTCTCATCACTGATCTGCTTCCCCAGCTCCCTCGAAACATTATCAGAGAAAAAGATCTTGGATTTCTCCAAGCTAACCTTTTGACCCGATGCAACACAAAACTTCTCCAAGATTCGTCGAATAACACGCACTTGGGATACTGAAGCTTCCGTAAATAGTATCAAATCATCCGCATAACAGATGTGTGACAACTTAGGGCCACCACGTGAGAAAGCAATAAGTTTCCACTCCCCCATTATTATCGACTTCTCAATCATGTGACAAAGTCTCTCAAGGCACAACACAAAGAGATAGGGGGATAGAGGGTCCCCTTGACGTAATCCACAAGCTGGTGTAAAAGCTTCAGTTTTCTCACCAATCCAAAGAATCGTCATTGAGGGGTCTCTCACACACTGGAGCACCCATTGAACCCAACAATCCTCAAAACCAGCTGCTACCAAGGTATCCTCAAGAAAATCCCACCTGATTCGATCGTATGCTTTCTCCAAGTCCAGCTTTAAAAGCATCCAACCCTTACGCCCTTTCTTTTTACGCATCGAGTGAACCGCTTCCTAAACCAAAACAATGTTATCAGTACTCAACCTCCCCGGAATGAAGCTAGATTGGGCTGGACCAATGAGCTTCGAGATCACCCCCTTAAGTCGTAGCACCATTGTCTTTGTGATAATCTTAAATAAGACATTACATAGACTAATGGGGCGAAACTGGTTAATTGTTTATGGCTTAGGAACCTTTGGTATCAGCACGACCAATGCATCATTCGTATTAGGCGGTAACTGTCCTATGGCAAAGAATTCCAAAGCAAACTTCACCACTGAATCTCTAACCTCTCCCCAACAGCTTTGAAAGAAGATGGGCTGATAGCCATCCGGACCTGGCCCCTTATATCCTCCCATGGTTTGAGTCGCTACTTCCACTTCAGACTCAGAAAATGGTTTATTCAGACTCTCCTTCTCCACTCTAGTCAAACCAACAAAACCATCTTGTGGTAGACTAGCGACCACCGTAGGAGCATCATTCATAGAATACAACCGCTGAAAGTAAGCCACAACAATATCCTCAAGCTCTGAAGTACCCGAAATCCAAACATTATTCTCATTCTTGAGCATATCTATACCATTTCTCCTTCTTTGTATAAAAGTAGCAGTGTGAATATAAGTTGTATTTCTATCCCCATGCACTATCCACTTGTCTCGAGACTTTTGGAACCAAATCAACTCCTCTTGTTCGAGAACCTCTTCAAACTCTTTCAACAGCTGCTCTTCCTCACGCAACATTTCATCCATCTGTGTGACCTCCAACCTATCTTGAATCACTTTGATCTTATTCATTAACAGTGCCTTCCTCTTCTGAACATCTCCGAACACATCACGATTCCATTTTTTAAGTGTGACCTCTAATGCCTTCAAAGCCTCTGGCGTTTTGAGTTGCACATCCCACGATGCAACCAAAAGCTCTTTGAAACTAGGATGCTTCAGCCACGCCGCTTCAAACCTAAATGGTCTTCGGCTAGCATCCCTCACCACTTCAGGACATAGTTGGAGATATAACGGAGCATGATCTGACGCCAAAAAAGGTAGGTGTGTCACACTAGCATCTTGCCACTTCAATCTAGAATGAGCACATCACAGGACTCTATCCAGTCTCTTAGCAATAAAATTATTCTCAGTTCTCCCTCTCCGCCAAGTAAATTTATTACCTCGAAAACCCATGTCAATCAACGATAGACTCTGGATCCAATCCCCAAAGGCCAAAGAATCAGGAGATAACCTTCCATGCCCTCCTGACCTCTCATCCATACGAACTATAGTGTTGAAATCTCCACCAACCACTATAGGACCCTCTAAAGCTTCGATAACCTCTTGCAACTTATACCATAAACCTGCTCGCCTACTGACTGATGGTGCCGCGTAGACAACAACCAAGTTCAAACATTCAGTACCATTTTGTACCTTTGCCACTATATACTGCTCAGACGACTCTATGACTGTAACTTCACCAATATCAGACCGCCAAAGCAACCACAGACCACCACTTTGCCCGACAGCATCAACCCGAAAAGAATTCTCAAATCCCAAGCCACGACAAATCCGACAAGCATTCTCTCCTCCAACATGCGTTTCAAATAAAGTAAGGATATCCGTTTTGAATTTCTTCATTAGCTAACGAATTGCTCTTCGAAAAGCAGGTTTATTCGCCCCCCCCGGCAGTTCCATAATAGACAATTCATTAGAATTTGTAGACAAACCTTCACAACTACCGGGGCAGTGTATCAGTGTTCCCCCCCTCGAGCGTCATCGCTCACCGGCCCTATCCACCGCTCTGTATCCTCTCCGATCATTTCCTCCTCTTGATCAGATCGAACAATCACAGGAGGCATTGTGTCTCCGCTCGAAACCTGCCCACTCATTTGATCTTCACTATTACCTGAAAACACTCCTCCCGATCGACCCAAACAGTTCGATTCCACTCTCAAACGTTTGCCACTCGTGAACAACAATTCCTCCCCTTTGGTTGGTCCGAAAACCAATCCTCTGTTGGGCGTCTAGACAAACATTTGTTTTTGCTTCAGCCCATTACTTTCGGGTCCTTGCTTCATATCGGGCTTTGTAGGCCCAAAATGCTTATTTCCTTTCCCCTTGTATGACGGTCCATCAGTTCTCGTCTCTTTTTCTTGAGACACACGACCCACATTTAAGCTAAGATTCGAGGGAATCTGATTATCCTTATTCCCTCCCGCAATTTTGGGGCTCTCCCTTAAATCATGAGATACTGGCAAATCTTCTAGCCTTCCAAAACGGTTAGATGTTTCCAAATCTTGACTTCTAGTAATATCCCGCAGATTTTGTTCCGGATCTCTACTCATCTTACCCGCAGTGAACACCATCGGACCTGCCCCCGTAACCGTTCGCCAACCTCGTTGCTGGACCTCCGTAAAACCGTCAGTCTGTGTGACTACTGAGCATGTCCCCTTCCACACGGGCTTACGCATAGGACACACATGCACCAAATGACCGTATATTCCACACGATGAACAAATATTGGACAATCCCTCATAAGAGACAAAGTAACGTTCTCCGTTAATCAACACCGTCCCTTTCAATGGTCGTGATAGATTAACCTCCACACAGATTCTGGCAAATCTTGCCCTCTCAAGCGAGAAAGTAGTCATATCCACCCTCAACGGTTTCCCTAGCCCACGAGCAATACTCATAAGTATCGATCGGTGATAGTAGTTATACGGGATATTCGTCAGGCGTACCCACACCAGCGTCGTCACAATATCATCTCTCAGAGGATCAAAGCTCGGAGACCAGTCTTGCACCATCAAATAGTTCCCAAAGATCCTCCATGGACCACCTGTTAACGCCGCTAAATACTCTTCTTCCAACTCAAAACGAATCATGAAGAACTGTCGAGGCAGATCCATGACATTCATCACCCCCTTTGGCTTCTATAATTCCCTCAGTTTCCTTTGCAAAACGAAAATAGGGATAGGCTTTCCCAGCACTTTAACAAACATGCATCTTTTCCATAGCCCATTCATTGCATCCGGATCTCATCCCCAATTGTCACTACCGGTTCGCCATCCTCACCATTCGGAAATTCCAACTTCACACGGGCCGTCACAAAATCGTCATCCAACACGCTCTCCGACGTTTGTATCCCTCCACCAACACTTCCAACTACCTTTTGGACCCAACTCCCAAGAGCATCTGGTGGATCTCCTGGTGGCCGTCCTTTCTCTCCGACATCCATCATAATCGCCTCTTGTGTCGACATTTTTTACACTTATCGGAGTTTTTTATAAGTTGTTCATTCTCAAATACTCACGTGAATAAACCCCACTATTAGATTAGAGATGGGTTGGCCGTTGGCCTAAGAAAGCTCCCAAATTCCCAACAAACAGTACACGAACACTTTGGGTTAGGTTAGACGTACGCCTAGACAAGTAATTTGCTCACTTCGAGTTGTTGAGCACATGTGTCCATCATATACATTAAACAAATTCATCAGCAGAATTTAGGAATGCGAAATCAAAACATTTTATTATTTCAAAGAGATTAATATGTAAATAACAACATAGTTTTGCTAATGTGTGGAAATACCATGTAATTTAAAAGTTTGGTATTTTAGTGATACTGTAAATAGTGCTATACAGTTTAACTTCAAAAAGAAAGGAAAAAAAAAACAGGTTTATATTAAGAGAACATTTGGTCTGATAACAAAAACCAAATGTCTTATTATTGTTAATATGATGAATGAGTTATACAGTATGCGAATTGAGTTATAACGTACGTAACATTTACATGATATATATAGAGATCTGATATGTGTGTGGATTAAGGAAAGATATTAGGTTTGTTATACTATATCACTAAATTAGGACCCGCGGTACACCACGGGGTAAATTATTTATAACTAAAACATTTAAATTATAAATTGTATTTGTTGGTTAAATATGTTATAATTATATAATAATTGTTAATTTATAGTTTAAAGTTTAAACCGCAATATAATTTATTTTTTACATAATATTTATTTAATCAATTTAATTAGATATGTCTATTCTCTGATACCGATAATGTTAACAAAATAATGAAATGATGTTGCACCCGTGCAACACCAAATTAATGATATTTTAAATTTATATAAATATCGACAAACCCGTCCTGCTATAGAACTACGTCCTGAGATATTTTAATTCGCACTATATCATTTTAATTTTTAATATTTATTGTTTTGTATTATAAATATTAGATTGAGTTGATATGTTATTTCTTAAGATTGTAACCATTTACATTTTATAAGATTGACACTTTTTATAAAGTTTAAATTTTTATAATATTTGGAATTCTTAAAACGGTTGAGTATTTCTCATATTTGAAGTTTCGTAAAAGTTTAAATATATTATTAATATTTTTAACATTTTATAAAGTTTAAATTTTTATAATATTTGGAATTCTTAAAACGGTTGAGTATTTCTCATATTTGAAGTTTCGTAAAAGTTTAAATATATTATTAATATTTTTAACATTTTATAAAGTTTAACTTTCTAAAAAATATAAATATTTATATTTTTTATAAAATATAAATATTTATAATATTTAACTTTTTAAAAAAAAATTAAAGAAAGAACCGGAATAAACCAAATATAAAAGTTTTTTAAGTTTGAATGCCTGATAAATCAAGCTTTTGTATTATGAATCATTTTGGTCTCTTTTATATTATGACTCTGAACCATTGCCCAACTTTTTTACCCAATGTGGGATATTGTACCAGTAAATTGAGTAATATAAGTCCATTTTAAAAAATTTGTATTACCTCTTATGCAGGAAAAACTTACAATTTTTATTAACTAAATGTATTATAGAATAATTTAAGATAATTTAAAAATAAATTCAAATAAAAATGAAAAGGAATTATATATTTATGTTTGAATGAGGTAGAAAGATTTCCTTATTTTTCTAAATCTTACTTATAGTTAATTTTGAAATTTTTGGTAACTAATATTAAAATCAATGCATTAAATGTAAAAACTTTCCAAAACCAATTTTTGAGCAAAAACTGATGCAAAAATACTAGTACAGATTGTCTTATTATTTATAACTTTAGTGTATTTTTGTCTTTTTTATTGCCTCTTGCGAGGGTTTTTTTTTTTAAATTTCGACTTGATATTTGAATGCGACAAGAATTTTTTTTTACTGAACTGTATTGTTTTTTCTACAGAATTTTTAAAATAAGAATTTGACAGAAAAAACTTCAAATAATGTTATTTTAAAAATGGGTCACAAGATTTCTCAGAAAAATACTTTAATACTAGGATTTCACCCGCGGTGTATCGCGGGACTAAATTATAAATTATTGTATTTGAAATAATAATTTTTAATTTATTTAGTTTTCAAATTCTCAATTAATTAACTTTTTCTAATTAATTTATAATTTTGTTTAGAAATATTTTTCTTCTTCTTACACTTTTATAAAGTTTATAACTTAATTACATTAAATCTATTATTAGATAGAATATAAAATTATAGATTTGTTCTGTTCTATAGAATTAAAAAGAGGTATATGCCTATATGATATGTTATTGTATATTTTTATGTGTATATTTTTTTTTGGAGTATTAAGAATGTGTTATAGTATGTGTAATATATTGTAGTTCATATATTAAATAATTTATAAGTTAATTTTCTAAACTATGATTATAAATCTATAGTATATATGAAATAAACTAATAGTTTTAGTGTTGGTTCTATAGTCCAAACCCGCCATGTTAAGCGGGTCACGCAACATGTTCAAAGATTTTTAATCCGCAAAAACTCATCATACGAAACTCGTGAAAGTAAAACTAGTATGTAAGGCCGAAAATCACTTTTTATCAAATCAATTTTTCAAATTTTTATCAAGTAAAAATACAAATTTTACAACTAAATGTTTTATTAAAATCTATATCTTATTTGAGACATGTGAGATCAAACAAAATAACTAAAATACTCATTACTATTTTCATGATTTTGGTACTTTATATATAATAATTATATCTATATAACCAGATATTTTTGGATTTTCACCAATATATCACATTAATATATAAATACATACTACAATAGTTGCTGATCCGTTTTTCACCAATATATCACATTAATATATACATACATACTACAATATACATACATAATTAAAGACAAAAAAATATGAATTGAGTATTATAAGAAGATATGGCATTAAAACAAAATTATAAGAAACAATTTAGAGTTTTATAGAGTTTTCTTAAAATAATTATATTCATAATCACGTTATCATTTTGCTTTAATTTTGAGATTTTAGCTATCACATTAACTATATTTTGTTATAAATCATCTAATTTGGAAACTAAGAAATTATAACCATAAAAGATTTAAAGTGTAATTACCTATTTGTTTTAGTTAGATATGTTTCTTATTATCAAAAAATTTAAATGTATTTTTAATATAGATAAAGAATTATAGTTATATCAAAAAAAAAATATAAAATAATTGAATATAATTTACATGAATTAAGAAAAAACAAAAAAAAAAAGTATAAAAACGAAAACTAAGACTTCTCTATTTTTGTTTTGATTCATCTTGTTCATGTTTGTGAAGATATACTTTATACAAACCAAACTATTTGTGAAACTAAAAGCATTAAACAGAAAATAAATAATAATTTTTTTTTGATAAAGTAAAATAAAAACTAATCACTTAACTGTATAAGAAAACCTTATATGTGAGAACTGAAATGAAAACCATCACAAAAAAAAATAACTATATTCTAAAATTCCAAGTATATGATATTACCAAATCTTGATAGTGCTCTTTAACCAAAAAAAAAAGTATAATAACCACTCGATTATTTCTCCATCATTATCTTTTTTCTTATAAAGATTTCCAAGATTTGGAGACAGATCTAAAAATCAAGAACGAAAAAGTGTTTAAGGGTTTTTAAGGGTTATGTAATTATGATTGCTGATATATAATGGAGGTTTAGGTGTATAGTATTTATAGGGTGAACATTATGTTGAGGAAACAAACCTTTCCAAGCAAAAAAAAAAAATCTGATTTAGTAATTAGGGAGTAAATAACTGTAATCTGTTTTTAAGGAATATGGTTGGGATATGATATTTTTTGGTATTTAAATTTGTTTTTTTAATTTGATTGTTAACATATATTATAGGGGGAAAATAATCCGAAATCAATGTTTTGAGATCAAATATTTTGGCTGATTTTTTAGCAATTAATCGATTATTTATTAGGCAGATATTTTTGGAAATTTGGTTACGTGGATTTTCTTTTTTTAAATCGGAACTTTGATACTATTTAAATTAATTACCAAATTAATATTTAATATTTAATATCAATGACATGCTTGTAAATAGATATGAACTTCATGATTTATTTCATAAATGTCTAAAAAAATGTTTATATAGATGTAAAGACTAAAGATATTTATAACATTTTACACGTTAGTATATCTTCGTCACATTACAAAATACAAATTCAACCTACGTAACATAAATTACATTTAGCAATTAGCATACTAAAACTCAATCATCATATTAAAATTTTTAATTATAGTTGAATAGTAAAATATTTTGATATATATGTCCAAAAGGGATTTGTCTAAACTACATTTTCCGGTTGTAAGAAAATATAGATTAAATGTATTCAATCGGAATTGAAAATTTAGCATGGAGGTTTGATATACGTATACTCATCCTTTGTACTATAACTCAAACATGTATATACAAGAAATTTAGCTGTCTAAGTATTCCCCTATTCGGGAAAAACGTAAATCTAATGTAAAAAAGTTTTTTTTCTCTCTCTTCTCTCTCTTTCATCTTTCAGAGAGAAAGAAAACTTTTCCGTTCATGTTAAATCTAATGTAAAAAAGTCTTTTTCGGTGAATTCTGTCTCGTTTAAAGTGGGTTTCTCGTCTAGCTGCACCGACTCTCTCAGCGGTGTAGACTGGCTTTGCTTCCGGCGTAGATGGCTTTGTTAGCATTTTCGGCTGGCCTTGCTTCTGGCGTAGATGGCTTCATTAGCATCTTCGGCCGGCTTTGTTTCTGACATAGGTGGTGTCGTTCACACTGGTGGTCGGCTCTCTTCCAGTATTGTTGGCTCTTTCAGCTACGGTGGATGGTTTTGATTTAGGTTTTTTGTTTTTTTTTTGATGTGTTTTTTTTTGGGTTTATCTCTGCGAATCATGAGTTGTTGTTATCAATTTGGATATCTTTCTTCTCATTTAGTTGCAGATCCTTGGGTTTAAAAGTTTATGGTGCAGATCTACTTTCTTGAAGATTGAAAACCTATTGATTGAAGAAGAAGATTAAGAAGTTTTGCTTTAGGTGGAGTCATATTCTCAGCAAATCGGAACTCGCCTTGTTTTGTGGGTGCAGATCGAGAATTTCCTGTAGCTTCTCGGCGTTTTCGGCCGAATTTGAAGTTTTCTGGCAATACTTTCCGATGTCGGTGATCGGAGACTCCAGCTTCTTCGACTTCGCACGTGTCATCTATCTTGTCTATCCTTTGCCACGTGTATTGTGAGTGGATGCTTCTGTTCAGTCTTCAAGAAAGGGTTTTTTATTTGGGCATGTGGGCTTGTATTTGAAACTTTTTTATTTAGGGTTGCTTGTAGTATTGGGCCATTGGCTTTCGTTTTTGCTTGTAATATTGGCTTGATTCTCTTGGCTTTATATCATAAATAAAACAGTTGTGAGAAAAAAAAAAAGTATTCCCCTATTCGGATTAAATGTTTTCAATCCGAAATGAAAATTTAACATGGAGGTTGCAATCTCCAAATGACATACGTATACTCATTCTTTGTACTATAACTCAAACATGTATATACAAGAACTTTTCTCGGCGGCCGCGTTTTCAAACAGGGAATATCTAATACTATATTATTATGTTAATATTTAAAATGAATTATTATTATTATTATTATTATTATTATTTTAAAAAACCTTTGTTTTCAATTCATTAAACCATAACATGGTATATCGTTTACAAATGAAACCTGCAAGAAACAAACATACAGCAAACCATACATAAAAATTTTACACATTTTGAGGACATTAGTTCTTAAACCAACGAAACCATGTAATCAGCAGTGAGTCTTCCTGTGTCCGAGCCCGAGCCTATCTTGTGCTTTGGATTCTTGAGAAAAATTCAAGCCGACTGCAAAGGATAGTCTTGATTTCTGCAATCAAGCTTGCTGTCAGCCTAGAGGTTGATGTTTGCACTACAGGAGTTTCTCTCTTTCCAAATAAGGTAGATTGAAGCTTGAAAAACTAGCCTGAAGATTGCTGTCACATTCCTGTTCCTTACGAGACGATTTACCCACACCAAAGCTTCTTGGAACAAAATGGGAGGAGTAACCCTAGCTCGCGAGTAAAAATATTGCCACACTTCCCCCGCATAATCACAGTAAAAAAAAACAGATGCTGTCTTGACTCATCATGGTTGGCACACAACAAACATTGCGAGGGGATAGATAAACCCCAATTTAACATCATGTCCCTTGTGCTCAATCTATTAAGTGCCACTAACCAAGTTTTAAACGCATGCTTGGGGATCCTCTCCTTGAACCACACCGCTTCATACCAGTTCCTCGTCGCTACTTGGGGATTAAGATGTTCCCAAGTGATAGTCGGTGAAAACTGAATTAATGGCTCCCACTAACCTACTTTCCATAGGAATAAGTCATCCTCTCCGTCGACATTCAGATTGACCACCGATGGCAAAGGTAGACACTGCTTCACCAGCTGAATTACCGGATTTCTACTCATAATACTAGAAATCCACCACTGACCGTCCCTTAGAGCCTCAGCCCCCATTGCATTTTGATGCAGTCCTGTCACAATCGGTCCTCTACCTTGAGTTATTTCCAGCAGACTAACCAAATCTGTCCAATTATCACTCCAAAAGTTGCAAGTTATCCTAGTCCCCACCTTGCAAACAACGAAGGGTCTGGCCAGAGTTTCTCAGCTTGCATATGCTTTTCCATATCCAGCTTCCAGAGTTTCCTATCTCCATTTCCCAGAAATTTTGTTGTCCTAATAGATTTCGCCTCACCGAGGAAACCCACAAAGATCCCCCTGCGGAGAAGATTAACCAAAATGAGCTTCAGGCTGAGAACCACGTTCCACGGTAGAAGCTTTTTCAAATCCAAACCGCCACTCTCTTTACCGGTACAAACTGTTTCCCAGCTGACTTTAGCTCCTCTTGCCGAACCTGAAACATTTTTACATAGGAACGCATTGCACATCCTTTCAATCTCCTCAATACAGTTCTTAGGAAGCAAGAATATGGACGCCCAGAAGGTCATTGTCGAGTAAATAACCGAATGTATAAGCTGAAATCTCCCCGCAAAAGATAATTTCCTGACAGTCCAAGCCGAGAATCTACTTCTTATTCGATAGAGAAGAGGTTGATAGTCTTGTCTTCTCATCTTTCTAGAGGTTAAAAGGATCCCAAGATACCTTACCGGTAGAGATCCTTGAGTGATGCCCTGTCTGGTCACCATCTCTCGGGTGTTGTGAAAATTTCCCCATCCAAAAAGAGATTAGTTTTTTCTCTTAAACTCTTCCAAGATTTCCAAAATTCCTTGAAGTGAATGGTCCTCTCCATCAAAGAAGATCAAGACATCATCCGCAAAGCTGAGCTGTGTATAATATGGTGCTGTGTATAACGGATGGGCTCCAAATCGATTTCCGAGTGATCTTCTGTCTAATTTCTTAGACAGAACATCCATTGCAATTACGAAGAGGAGGGACGAGATTGGATCTCCTTGTCTGAGCCCCTTCTTTCCTTGAAAGTAACCCACCAGCTCCCCATCTACAGTTATGCCAAACGAAGGAGTAGTAAAGCAGGTTTGAAGCCAAGATATGAATTGATCTGGCAGATTGAGAGCATGTAAGGCGTTAATAAGAAATTGCCAGTCCAAGTTATCATATGCCTTTGCTAGATCCACCTGGAGGCATCCTCTAGTAATGTTGCATGGTACATGGAAATTTGTAACCAGCTCACTGGCAAAAAGGACATTTTCGCATAGTTGTCGTCCCTAAATGAACCCACTTGATTCCCTTGTACCGTATCCGAAACAAACCGCTTGAGTTTCTACTTTAACAATTTGGCGATGATTTTATACACTGTACAGCAGGATACCGGTCTAAATTGAGTTAGCTTGTCTGCTCCTGTTACTTTAGGTATTAGAGTAATTGCTGTCACATTCACAAATCTTGGCATAACCCCAGAGATAAAAAAAAAATCCTGAACAGCCTCCACTATGTCCATGCCTACCACATCCCAAGCTTCCTAAACAAACTCTACAGGGAACCCACCAGGGCTTAGAACTTTACTTTTTGGCATTGTTATTACCACTCTTCTAAAGTCCGCCTCTAAGGGCACCTTGATCAGTCGTGTCGCAAGAGGCTGATCACATTTGAAAGTTGTTAGATCCGCTATCTCCTCAGTGGACATGGGCGTTACGACACTATTGGTTGTACCGAGTAGGATCTGATAATAGGATACCAACATGTCTTTTATCTGATCCTTATTGTGAATGAGCTCTTCATTTGCACCTCTCAAGTGTTTGATACAGTTCCTCCCTTGATTAGCCACCACAACCTTATGAAAGAAGGTGGTATTGGCATCTCCATCCTTCTACCATCTTATTCTTGATTTATGTATGTAAAAGGACTCCTGAGCATTTGCAAATAACCTCCATGTTTTCCTCGCCATAAAATCTTGTCTAAAGAGTAAATCCGAAGGCGAGTTCAAGAGAGCTCCCAGAACCTATTCCAAACCTTCCAGAGCTTGTTTAGTTATGTGTTGAATATTACCGAATCCCTCCCTATTCAACTTTCTGCACTTCGCTCTTATGATCTTCAACCTCTGTCCCAAAGTATACAACTTAGAACCAACCTCAACTTCCTGCTTCCAAGCTTCTTCGATAATCTTTTTGTATCTGGGTTGGATGGATAGAAAGGAGTAATACATGAATCTCTTCTTCCTGTGCTCAACCATTGAGGAGGTCTGCACCAAACTAGGCGAGTGATCAGAATCCCCAAGAGGTTCAAAGACCTAAAGCTTCAGGAAACTCTACTCCCCACTGATCATTCATTAGCACTCTATCCAACTTGCAAATAACTAGATTCTCCTGTCTCCCATTCAACCATGTGAAAAACACTCCTCGACTAGGCATGTCCGATAATTCATTATCATCTAACCAATCCTGAAATTCATTCATCCCTGTCAAAGGTAACAAATGAGGCAAGACAGAGATATGATCACTTGCTGACAAGATCTGATTGAAATCCCCCATTATCACCAAAGGCACATTCGTAGCGTAGCTGGAGAACTCGCACAATCTCAGATATCTCTCTCCACAACTCCCTCCGTTCTATCTGCGTATTCGGCGCATACACAAAAGCAACAGAGAAACTTTCTCATGTTTGTGGATCAAAAAATCCACATAACATTAACTGAGTAGATTTTATTTTAAAAATGACTGAGACTGCTGGATCTCAGACTACACAGATTCTGCCATTTTCCACCTTCTCATAATTGAATTTACCTCTCCAACCTGGGAAGGAAGCCTGAAAAACCTGCCCTGCATTCTCTTCCGCAATATGGGTCTCCAAAACGCTGCCTACTACCGGCTTATTCTTAATCATCCATTCCCTTAAAAACCTATGTCTAGAAAGGCTATTTAAGCCCCAAATATTCCAATAAAAACTTTCATTACAACGACCAAAAAATATGCTCTCTCAAAGAGTAGCAGGCTTAGCTGAGAGACCAACTTGAATACCCTGTACATTTGAGCAATCAGAGGTAGACTTCCTCTCTGACAAAAACTTCTCTTTCCGATCACTCTCCCCTGAACTAGGAGGGTACCGCCTTGGAGTTTTCTTTACAAACCCTGCTTTTGACTCCAATTTGGCTAGCTTTCTTACACTTCCTACTCCTAGCATTGGTTTCCTAATGGCTGGCTTCCAAGGTTTGTTACCCCCTTCACAACCTATGGGAGCCTTGATCATTTCCTCTTACTTCCCTTTACCTTTAGAGCCCACTAGAATCCATTCATTCTCCTTTGGTTTTCCTCAAACTTCACTTTCCTCCTTCTGAGTTTGTTTCAATGCCTTCTCCTTACTTTTCTGAATCCATAATTTGTTGACATCTCCATATCCCTTGGATGTCCCACAATCTTATCTTTCCTAACTGGTGGAGAGCTTCTACTCCTCCCTTTAGCTTTCTTTGTGATATAGAGGCATTTTCTTGACATAGCTTCCCAGAACTAGACTCACCCACCTCTGCCTGCGACACTCCCACTCCTAGGGATATCTTGGTTTTGGAGATAGCTATCCCTTCGGGAACAAAGCCTGCATCCTTTCCCTCCACAAATTTCTTCTTCATCAGAGGATTTGAACATTTGTTCAAGAGATGAACAAACGTGCCACAATTGCAGCATTTTGGCAAAAAGTCTTGGATAGGAGACTCTTACCTTCACCATGTTCATCTCTGGGTCACTCACCATGATAACTGTTGGAGGAGCCTTATCCAGAGAAATTTCCACTGTAACCTTTGTGTGTCCAAAGTTGTACGGATCTAACCTTGATTTTTCAGTGTGTAAAACAAGAACTTTTCAAGTATCTACTTATGAATGAATGAATGATGCAATCAAACAAACAAACATAAGTATGAATGATCAAAATGTATGCAAGGTGTTTCAATACATTTATGATGTTGTAGCATTAAAGATGTCAATCCATAAAGAGTGTGATATGTAAGAAGTCAAGATGAGATCAATGCATTCAAGTTAAGCCAAATATCAAGTTGATTTGTTTCTAACAACCTAATGACAATAATGAAATGCAATGAACTAAGGCAACTTAAGACAATACTAATGCTGAATTAAACTGTAGAACAAGTGCAATAAACAACACTAAGCAGAATTAACTAATAAGCAGAAGAAAACATGAACAGAACAATGCATAAGCAAGAAAGTAAAATGGAGCTCGACCTAGCACTCGGTCGAGTGCATGGTCGAGTGGGAGGTCGAGTTGACAAGCGAATGAACACAAACGTAGCAAATAATGAAAACAGAGCAAACAACAAGCAATTAACAATACTTAAACAGAGAAATCAATAAATAAAGAAAGGTCCTAAGGATGGATTCATGGGTTGGGCTTAAGCTATGGTTATCTAAACTGATCAACAAACCTCAATCAACAATGAGGTATCTCTAGACAATGGTCTTCTAATACTTGCTAATTCATTCTCATGACAATAACAATCAAGCTTAGATACTCTTAGACCTAGTTCTCACTAGCTATTACATATAAAAGCAGGCATTAAACAACCAGATCATCAATGTCAAAAATCACTTTAAACATCTAATCTCTTAGCATGCTTCATGATAATCACTAGCATTAGCCTTATCTAACAACTTAGACATTGGTGTGATGCTAAAAAGCTTAAGATCTATCCTTACCCTCTCAGTATAAGAATAGCATAGAGCATATCTAATCTAGAAGAGATGTATAACAATAAAGCTTTATCAATCTAAACAACCATAACCCTTATCCAGCCTAATACATCCACAAGATCTTATGCCACTAATCAGATCTAAAAATCATCATGAAGAACACAAACCCAGAAATTAATGAAACTACCATGATTAGAAAGATGAGATAAAGATGAACAATATTGAACAAAGAAGTGAAAGCAAATACTCAATAGATTTAAAATTATGAAGGTTACAAATCTATAAAAATCCTAGAAAAGATAAGAGATGATGCAATAAAGTAAAAGTAGCTAAAAATGGCAAAAACTAGGTTATGAGGTGTCTACATGGTCTCCAGGGTCTGACTTCTTCGGCCACAAATGCCAGCAAATATATATAGTAAAGAGAGAGAAGCCCTAGTTAGCTAGAGGACAAAACAGAGAGGCGGCAGTCAGCTCGACCATGTGCTCGGTCGAGTTCATGGTCGAGTGGTTGGTCCGTCAAGTAGCTTCAGTCTTCGATCTGGGATGATATTTGTTCAGTAAAATCCGTATAACGCTGTCACAACACCTCCGATTGACTTGAAACCACCGGAATTAGAAACTTAACTCAATTTCCTACAACTCTCATGAAGGAAGCGGAAGCTGAATCGCAACGGAAGATCTTCATTCGGATCGATATTTGAGGAGCTCGATATGCATCCGACCGAGTACTCGACCGTGTGCATGCTCGAGTGCTGTGGTCAAGTGGACTTCCGAACCTTCCTGATACTCCCT
>NC_025695.1:28676738-28723408 GCF_000633955.1 Camelina sativa
CAAAAATCACTTTAAACATCTAATCTCTTAGCATGCTTCATGATAATCACTAGCATTAGCCTTATCTAACAACTTAGACATTGGTGTGATGCTAAAAAGCTTAAGATCTATCCTTACCCTCTCAGTATAAGAATAGCATAGAGCATATCTAATCTAGAAGAGATGTATAACAATAAAGCTTTATCAATCTAAACAACCATAACCCTTATCCAGCCTAATACATCCACAAGATCTTATGCCACTAATCAGATCTAAAAATCATCATGAAGAACACAAACCCAGAAATTAATGAAACTACCATGATTAGAAAGATGAGATAAAGATGAACAATATTGAACAAAGAAGTGAAAGCAAATACTCAATAGATTTAAAATTATGAAGGTTACAAATCTATAAAAATCCTAGAAAAGATAAGAGATGATGCAATAAAGTAAAAGTAGCTAAAAATGGCAAAAACTAGGTTATGAGGTGTCTACATGGTCTCCAGGGTCTGACTTCTTCGGCCACAAATGCCAGCAAATATATATAGTAAAGAGAGAGAAGCCCTAGTTAGCTAGAGGACAAAACAGAGAGGCGGCAGTCAGCTCGACCATGTGCTCGGTCGAGTTCATGGTCGAGTGGTTGGTCCGTCAAGTAGCTTCAGTCTTCGATCTGGGATGATATTTGTTCAGTAAAATCCGTATAACGCTGTCACAACACCTCCGATTGACTTGAAACCACCGGAATTAGAAACTTAACTCAATTTCCTACAACTCTCATGAAGGAAGCGGAAGCTGAATCGCAACGGAAGATCTTCATTCGGATCGATATTTGAGGAGCTCGATATGCATCCGACCGAGTACTCGACCGTGTGCATGCTCGAGTGCTGTGGTCAAGTGGACTTCCGAACCTTCCTGATACTCCCTATCCTCTTGTTTAGCTCCAGAAATAACAGCAAGTCCTTCCTTACCCTTTTAGAGCTCCATAATACCTAATAATACTCCAAATGCACAAATGTATGCAATGGATGCTTCTAAACATCCTAAGTGCATATTTGGACAGAAATGGTGATAAAAACTAAGGAAACACTTCTATATGATGCAAAACATGAACTAAACAAGGCCTAAAATATGGTAGAATATAGTGACATCAGTGTGCAAAGGCTCCCCTATTGCACTTGTTATCACACTTATTCCATTGAAAAAGTACATTTGAGGAGGTACATTTTCAAGAATCACCCAGGTTGGAGCGAATACCAGATCCTTCATTTCCAAAGTCGCCTTCGGTGACCAAGGATACACCGAAAACGCACAGTTTCCCGCTTGCCAGTAGCCTACTTGTAGCACCCAATCTCGAGTTGAAACACAGGGTATGAGTATGAGGCAGGATGTGTCATCAACTTTGCGAATGATAATATTCCCGTATTTACCCCAGGCTGGATTCAAATCCGAGAATATCTTCGCTGGAGGAGGAATGAGACCATGAAATTTCGCCACGATGTGGCCCTTCCACTGGTCTGCTGTTGTAATCAGCACTGAGGCTGGAGCTTGAACCCCCAGCGTTCCATCTTCTAGATAATCCGATGTAGAGATCTTTCACAGATTTCGAAGTGAAGTCTTGAATCTCTCTGCTTGAGTCGGGGCTGCAATAAGAGAGCGGTTCATCGGAATCGCAGTTATATCTGAGGCAATTTGAGTAGAGGCTTGACTAGGAGGAGTAATCAAATCCGGAGCGAAGACTAGATCTAGGGTTTCATTGATGGATAGATCTGGAGGCTTAGGAGGGAGTAGGGACATCCACCCCATTGATGCAGGTCTTCATCGACCAGAAAGAGGAGAGGAGGGAGAAAGAAGAAAATTCTCAGAGAAACGGCATGAGGCCTTTCTCCGGCGGAGATTTACGAAAAGACCCGCAAATCGCCTCAAAACTTCAATTACTGTATTCATTAATTAAAGATTATGCAAAGGTCCCAAATCAAGCCATGTAACCTTGTTAGACGCACAATAATAGATAATTAGGTAATATGTGCGAGATAGATCGATTTAAATAAAATTATTATAAAATAAATTATTATCCAAGAACCAATATATGTTTGTGTAAAACATAATATATAATTAAAGTTTTTTGTTTTGTATTATTCAAATCTGCGTTTCTATCATGTAAAAAGTTACGTCACACCCATGAAATTTTTGAACGTAAAGAAAATATTGACAAAATGTTAGTATTTTTTTTTTTAACATCTAAACAATTTTTATTAATATGAATCAGAGTGTACATGATCATCAATGAGATTACAAATACAACTAATGATTTGTGTAACAAAAATATTATAAAGCAAATTACGCGTTGCGAAATACTTTATCATCTTTGTCATTTTCGTCAATCTGGTGTGACTTTCTTGCTTGGGAATCATCTTTTTTTTACTGATGAAATACCGGTAACGCATTCGAAAATCATAGGCAACGATCCATCTGTTACATCGCAATACCTTCGGATTGATCAAAACTCTCATACAAAAAGAGATATCAATGGTCTTGGTTGTAATTAAAACCCATTGTTGAGGATATGGTATAAGCCATCTTCTGATTTTCCTCCATATATAATTGCTTATTATCACTTCATCTTCATCTCCGAATTGCCTCATTCTCCATGATAGTTTCCATGGACTGTTTCTTCGATTAAGGTTTGCTTGTCTCCAAGATCTGCATAACGCGGTTGCAATATGTCTTGAATTTGTCGATCCTTTTACTAACATGTAGTTAAACATGTTATGTTTCTTCTTCATTGGCCATCTTACACGAGTGTGATATGTATGCATTGTGGGCATTATTTGTTTGAAACTCCACACACCTTGACTCCACATCGCATAGAAGAAACCCATTGCTCCAAAGACGTTGTTGAAGATCTTCACGACAAATGCTTATGCTGTGATTCTGGGATCCCATATGCGTCGAGGGTCGCATATTTGCATTATAACACCATCGGCAATTTTTGCCGCTTCGGGATTACCCGGCAAAACACCGTGAATGAAGCACATCATCATCACACGGACAATTACGCCTCTATGGAGAGGAAAGAGAACCTTGACAGTGAGAAACGAAGTAGCGGCCATTGTTATGGAGATTAAGAATTGAGGCATACTCAACCATAGATTTTTTAACAAGGACATCATCATAACCAGATCGCCATGTTCTACACTGCCAGACAAACCCATCACCAAAAACTCATCTCTTATGCTACCATTCAAAACCATCTCGGCTGCCAAGAGGGAGCACACAAGAGCAGTTGGTGATAATCTTTCAAGCAATCGGGACTCCGACTAAGATTTATTAAGATTACTTTAAACTACAGATGAAAAAAACTGGAAAAGAAAGTATGGCCGACGTCGGAGTGGACGCTGGCCTACAGATAAAATGTTAGTATTTATTACAACATATCTTTTGTGTGGTTTAAAAATCAAATTTATATATTTTTATGTTTTATCGTATAATCAAAAAAATTTGTATGTTTCTGATTGAACCATAACAATATATATTTATTAATTTAAGAGTAATTTAATATATGTTAGTAATAATCGGATTCTAAAATAATTTTTCTGAAAATAATCTAATTTTTTTATTAGGCTATTTAAATATTTTGAGTTGATGAGTTTGTTAATATTTTCTATAATTGACGGAATATTGCAAAAAAAAACATTATGAAAAAATAATGAAACTCCAAAATATAAACATATTCGCCTAAAAATACACTTCACGTGTGAAATATGTTAACATGGTAGAGTTTTTTGTGTGTTTAAAGATCAAATTTATATTTATAGTTTGTCGAGTAACTATAACAATTTTGCATAATCTTATAATTATTACTTTTAAATTTATCATGATTTTTTTGGGTAATAAGTTTATTTATAATGATAAAGTTATGTTCTCAAAACTTTTAATAGCAAACAGAAGAATACACAATTAGAACACATATTCCTTTCCAGTTATCAATAATTCAATATTTCCATTTTTAATTAATAATCACTAAATATTGATATTAATTAATTTATATACTAAAATATATGTATAAATATATAAATAATCATACATCACTATATCCACTAATTTTATTGTCATTTTTTATATTTATGTATGAATATATATAAATCTATATTTATTGTAAATTAAGTTTTCTGTTAATGAATTGGAGATAATTCAAGAGTAATATACTCCTCTCTCCTCTCTATAATCAATTATAATAACTATTGAAAGCATGTTGTTGAAATTACTATGGTATAATACTAACAAAAAAGGAACATTTCGTTTTATGTTAATAAGTTATATATATGTTCTTTGATATGTTTTTATAACTTTTTAAAAATATTTTACTGATTTTCAGAAATTAATATATTTTAGACTTGTATATTTTAGTAAAATTTTGCATTATAATAATATATAATTATTTAATTAGTTTGATATTCACAAACACCTGAAAGCCCAAATATATGTGAATGCAGAATTTTTCTTTTACACCATGTAGATGTTTACAGTTCTTATCTAGCAAGTATCTCTCCAAAAGTCCGGTTCACAGGTTCTATCCCAAAACAGTCATTCATTATGTGGCTTTGTTGACCAGATCGTATGCCTACTCTATCTAGACTGAGGAACTGGGGAATAGTAGAAGATGATACCTGCCATCTTTATGAAATTTACTTTGAGACAAGGGACCATCTTTTCCTGAGATGTCCTTACAGTTTCGACTTGTGGAGATGGTGCCTTGCTAGATTACAGATACCTTTCATAGGCTTCAACACTTGGGAGCGTTTCCTCCTTTGGCTCAAGACTCCTTTTACTGAAGAGAAGATGAACCCCCTAAAGCTAATCGCAGCTCAAGCGGTGATCTACTCAATCTGCCATGAGAGAAATGCCCGCAATTCACTGGTATCCGCACCCCGGTTGAAGGACTTTTCGCTCAGCTCGATCGTCGCATTCGAAACACCTGTTCTGCAAGACATTGCAACCCGAAGCTTCAGGACATGCTTTTGCTGTGGTTTCGGACCTCCATCCTCGCCCCCCCCCCCCATCTATCTAACTCTTTATTACGGTCTTTGTATTGTTCTAGTATCGGGCTTGTTCACCCCGACTTTCTACCTGTTGCTGCAGGCACCACTCGATCTTTGTAACTGACAAACTACTAAGAATTATAATTCCAGAAATTTTAAGAAAAAAAAAGTATCTCTCCAAAAGTTTCCGACGTATGCCCGCATTAACTTAAATTTGTTAGATATATTATATATTTTTTTTTACTCAGCAAAAAGCCTCTATACCATTAATTTAAAACAAGGAGTTAAACTTTCGGTAGATAACTAGAGATTTTTTTAAAAAAAAGAGGAGAATGTCTTTCAAATTTTCTTTTCGATAATTTGTAGTTAAAATATTTACTATTTATATAGAAAATGAAAATATAGTTTTTCATTTTATTTCTGAGCATTGGATAATTTGTTATTCAAATTCATTTAAAAGTCTAAAGACTTGTAAACTGTGAAATCTAAAAATGCGTAATAGTAATATGTAATATATAATTCGGAAAAAAAAAACTATCATGTTTTAAGTGTTTTGGGACAACTTGTGTTTGAGTTTTCAAGTAGAGAGTTCAACATATAGATTTTGGAGTTTATAGTATCATCCTGATTTTATGTTTTATCTATACATATAAATTTATACAATTTTATAAGTTTGTGTGGAAAAAATAGACTATTTTCTCTTTAATTTTTTTTGTAAAAACCCCATTATGTTTCGGTTCCATCTTCTAATGAAATACGATAACTTCCAAAAAAAATACCCACTCCTAGTATGAATACAAGTTTCTTTGAATATCTAACTTATATCTGGTGGTATCAGTAGTGTTCAACCTCAAGTTATACGTTTAATCATATAAAATACCAAGCATTAAACAAACGATTAAAATTTGAAGTCCCATCGACATCCTCATAACCAATCATAAAATTGATAGTATATCTTTAATTTGATATAATTTACCACACTAACTATTTCGAAACGCCAAATGATATCATTTTTTTACCAACCAAAAATGCAAGAACGGTGTTCATGACCATACATATTTTATAATCTAACACAACAAATCTAAAAAATTATATTTTATGTATGTTCATGACCATACAGAAACTATGTTTTTCAACAAAACTAACATTGAAATTCAAGTTGTGCGTTTAACACAAACAAACAACAACAACAATAACAAAAATTGAATGGTAAAAATGGAATAGATGTATACCGAAAGGCTACAACTGAATTTTGACATCAATCAGAAAGAAAAGTGTGATTAAAACAAAAGGCATAGAACAGAATAAAGAAATACACATTGCATTCTAACTAAATACACCAATCATTCGATAGAGTTCCAACTGCAAAGACTAGAGTTCCAAGCGCAAAGACTAAGAGACCAAAAGATAGGCACTAGTGTTGTAAAAAGATTAAGGCAGAGAGTACAACAAGTGGTAAAAACTAACATAATAATCATACAAGTGTATGATGCAAATTTTGAGAATGTCAGTTAACATGTTTGTACCGATCACCAAGGATTCAGAACATAACAGGAAACAAATCCATTCATGATTTAACAAAAATACTATCATAATCTGCACGAGTCTCAACTATGTTCATCTATTTCGTAAAACAAGAGAATTTATGACATTTTCAGTTAGCGTATAGATATAGTAAACACTCAAGCCAAGGGGTATACATTATAGAATCTATATTCATTAGAGTATAATGCAGCATTCTATAGTAAATGCATAATTCCAGTTTCACATGCTTAGAACAATCACCAAGGGTTTAGAGCATAACGCAAAACAAAGACATTCGAGATTCAATAATATTATTACCATAATGTGCATTACTATCACAGACATTTAAAAATAAGCAACTACAATAGATCCCAAGATGCATATATTTTATTAAATGAAACAAGTTATTTATACATACAAACACCAAAACAGAGATATTAACTATTAAGTAGTTTCAACACACAATATAATGTTTCAAAAGCCAAAGTAAAATCAACCTTTACTCAGTGGATGATGCAAAATCCTAGGATGTCATTCACATGTTTAAAACAATCACCAAAGTTTTAGAGCAGAAGGCAAAAAAATGCTTTCAAGGTTCAAGGAACACAAACACAATCTACATAAGTTAATCTACAAGAGACTCTACATCCACTATATAGAATACGAGAGCTTATGATACACAAGAGCTGAAACATAGAGAATAGTAAAATTAAAATACACAATGCGCTCATCTAGAAACGCAAGCAATTTTTATGATTTTCAAACTGAAAATAGTACTAGTCTCTCGAATTGGAATCTGTTCCCAACTGCGTCATCATTAAGGGTTGATAAAAGCACCAGAAACTACCACTTTGGAGTTCAGGATGCTGTATGTGTCTCTCACTTGTGATTTTCATATACTAATTACAAACAAGTTTGGAAAGCACTTAAACAAAAATAAAAAGGTTTGAAAGCATATACCTATCAAAAGTCTTGACAATCTGAACACCGTGACTTGAGAAGCACATACCTGAAAGGAAAAGAAAAAAGAATTTGTTAGTCTTCATTTTATGTGAATGTATATACTTACCTCGTTGGGCTAACCTTCTTTAAGCCATATGTTGGTCCAAGTTCTGGTAATTTTTACCATCAAACAAGTCACAATCTTGTCTTAAGATTTATTTAGTCCGCTCCATCCAACATATCGCAACTCATTTCCTTACATGCATGCACTACCCTTCCAATGTCTTTTAACTCCTTTGTCTTATGAATCATTAAGCCGCAAGGTCAGTCATTCATGTCTTATGGTTTTTACCAGCCGAGGGTACCAAACTTTGAGAACTCTTTGGTTCTTTCTTCATGTCTTGTGGTTTTTACCAGCCGTGGGTACCAAACTTTGAGAGCTCTTTGGTCCTTTCTTCATGTCTTATGGTTTTTACCAGCCGTGGGTACCAAACTTTGAGAACTCTTTGGTTCTTTCTTCATGTCTTATGGTTTTTACCAGCCGAAGTACCAAAACTTTGAGAACTCTTTGGTTCTTTTATGTCATTCATGTCTTATGGTTTTTACCAGCCGAGGGTACCAAACTTTGAGAACTCTTTGGTTCGTTATTCATGTCTTATGGTTTTTACCAGCCGAGGATACCAAACTTTGAGAACTCTTTGGTTCTTTTTTCATGTCTTATGGTTTTTACCAGCCGAGGGTACCAAACTTTGAGAACTCTTTGGTTCTATGTCTTTTGTCTTAAGACTTACTTAGCCGTTGAATAAATCCAACGCAACCTCTTTTCCCATTCCCAACATGCATGCACTACCAAGCCAACAGTTCATGATTTTGCTCGGGACAATGTCCCCAAAATAGAATCTGACAGAACACCATTTGATTAGTGTCTGCCCATGATCTTTTTTGGGTTTTGAAAAAAACAAAACCAAAACAAAAACATCAAAAACTAAAATCCCCGATACATAAGAATCCGCAAAACAAGAAGCCAGAACCAAATAAAGGCTTTGAATTCTTTGTTAAAGAGAGGATCTTTCTTTGTAAATGGATCAAGAAAACGAAAACCAAAACTAAAATATTGATTCCAAAACCACAATAATACAAAAGCCAATTGCTTAAATACAGGAAAAATAAATCTGATCAGATCATGAACTTAATCAGTTGTAATGGTTCGACTTCAATCCTCAAAACAAAATTGAAAAACAAAACACAAAACAAAAAAACACAAAAACAAAACGAGAGAGACAGAGTAATACCTCGACGAAGCGGAGACAAGCTTCCATGGATTAGATTCGAAACCCCTAAAACAAAAGTTAAAAACAACAAAGGATTAGTAGATTTCGAAACCTAAAACAAAATCACGAAGAGGTTCAGGGTAAGAAACTTACGAGGAAGAAGAAACAAAACGGATTGAAATAGCTTCTTGCCCGAATCAAACCAAACAACCCTAGATCAGATCAGTACAACCTATATATATATATATAAGAATGATTAGTGAGTAAAGTAAATCTAGAAACGGTTTCTAAGAAACCCTAAAAAAACAAAGAACACGAAGAGGATCAGAGGAGTAAGAACCCTAACCAAATCAATCACGAAGGAGACCAAGCCCAGCCGATTGTTGTAGTTTCGTTCTCGAATCAAACCAAAAACAAAACCCTAGATAGATCAATACAGCATACATAAGAGCGAGCGATTACAAAATAAACTTATCAATCCTAGAAACGAATTCACGGTACAGAGAAATTGAAATACATACAACTAACCTTAATTTGAAACCAATCATCACGAAGGAGACGAAGCCCAGCCGATTATAATAGTTTCATGCCTAAATCAAACCAAAAACAAGAACCCTAGACAGATGAACACAAAATATATAAGAGCGATTACCAAAAAAAACTTATCAATCCTAAAAACGATTACCCGATTCAGAGAAATTGAATACATACTACTAACCTTAAGATTAATTTGAAACCAATCTCCCCACGAATCGTCGAAGACTTCTTCTTCTTCTTCTTCGACAATAAGAAGAAAAAAAAAACAAGAGAGAAGAATTTTGGGAAAAAGAAGAAGAAACCCTAAAAAAACACACACACACAGAGGATCGGAGGAAGAAACCTTACCAAATCACCACGAGAAAGAAGAGTCCCAGTCGATTGTAATGGTTTCGTGCCTGAATCAAATCAAAATCAAAACCCTAAATCAATATAAGAACGATTACACAAAAATTTATACAATTCCTGAAAACAAATTAGCGATACAGATTGAAATACATACTAATCATAAGATTACTCAACGTGAATCTTCTCAGCAGTCGTCGAATCGAAGCATTCTTCATGCGAAAACCCCGAAGCGAGAAAAAAAAAATTGGGCTAAAAAGAAAAATAAAAGCGTTTCTTTAACCCCGATATCGATATGTATGTACAGTATATCGCCGACATAACGCGTTTCTTTTAACAGTTATTTTTGTATATGGATCGACCGTTGATTCATCATATATTTTAATCTAACGATTCTGCATTTTTCACTATTAATAATGATATAGTATTTCATTTTAGTAATAATTGGCAATATAAACAAACACAAAAGCAAAAGCATTTTATCTCAAACGGGTTTGTGGTTATCTAATCTCGATAAAGAAGGTCCAATAAAGTTCATTAGTTAATTACGCCAGAAGTCATTTTAAATCAATTGTCTTTCATATGTGCCTATATTTTAGACTTTTTGCATAAAAGGTACATATACATTACTAAATAGTACTAAACTTAGATTATTAAACAATAACTTTTGAAGTTGAAAATAAATTACGGCTTTATGAAAATAATTTTTAAAAACAAAATAGGGCCTCAATTGTATTTAGCTTTAGGCCTCATTTTAGTCCTTATGTTTCTGATATATATAAACAAAAAAAGTTTATAATGAAAAATAATCTTTTGAAGTAGTTGCAAAAAAAAAAAACTTCATGAGGCTTCGTTGCACTTTACAATTTTCATATTGACTACACAAATGAGTGATCATACTTAAATATAATTTATTGTCTCTATTTCGAAATTAGGTGACAAAGAAGATTTGTGTAGCAAAAAAAAAAAAATAGTTGAGGTTTATGTTGGTGGGTTCTCAACCTTCAGTGAGCTTCAGATCTGCTAAATTTCAAAGAGGATATTAAGATTAGCCTTCTTAATGCAAGTGGATACATTGGTGCCGGAGTATTTTAAGAAAAAATTTTGGATTCACTCCATCTTATTCACCCCTTCTTAATCAACTAATCAAATTACAACAATACCATGTCATTATATTTTAAAAATAAATCAAAATTAAAATAAAGGATAAAACATTGTATTATTTCAAAGAGATTAATGTAAAAACAACATATATAGTTTTGTTAACGTGTGAAAATATCATGTAGCTTAAAAGTTTGATATTTTAGTGATACTGTAAAAAATGATATACAATTTGACTTCAAAAAGAAAGGAAAAAAAAAACTGGTTTATATTAAGAGAACATTTGGTCTAATAACAAAACCAAAGCCATTGCCAAACCGGTGTCAAAACCAGGATTAACAACAAGATCAAAAACATCTGAACCGAACCGGACTCCTTTGGTTCTGACCTCTTTCCTTTTGATCTCAACCACTGTCTTGTTCAATGGGACGTGCACAATTTTACATGATTTACGTTTGTACGATCCTTTGATGATGTAAGAATTCTTCTTATCGAACGATCCTGAAAATACGTATGCTAATATGTCGTATTTATTGCTCAGAATATTCATCTTTAAGTTCTTCCTCATGTACCAGATCGGGCACTTCGGTATTTTTGTTTCTCCATTTGTATCCTTTGCTTCATATATTCCCCAACTATTTACTAGCGCAATTTTCTGGAAAATACAAAGGGAACTTTAATAAGTGATCATGATGACTATAACATTTAAAACGACTCAAAATAGTGTCTATAGTCTGTAAAGTGGCTTCGAGTATTGTCTGTAAAGTTGCACTAGGTAACAACACGCACTATATACGGTATAAAATAATTATTAAATATTTTTACTGTAATTTTTATTACAAATCTATTTTATTTATCGGTAATTGGAATCTAAAATTCGATTGGGTATATATATATTACATATATAATTTTTTATAATAATTAAAATTTAACCTATAAGAATTATTATAATATTAATCTTATATTATCATATCATATGAACAAAAAGTTTTAAAAATTATTTTAAAGATTTTATGAAAATGTAATTAAAAAATATAATTAAGTTAGAAAAAGAATATAAAAATTTAATTTTGGGTGTTAATTATATTTTTGAAAAAATATAATAGTATTTAAATGTGAATATTATATTATTAAAAACTGATGACAAATAAAAGAAATAGTGTCTGGAGTTCTATGAGTACGATAGCTATTTTGTGGGTGAATGTATTTTTTTTTAATATATTAGGGATTGAGTAAAAATGGATATCTAGATCGACGGTGTAGTCACGTGAGTCAAGAGTAGATTTTGGTGACATTAAAAGTCAAACATATAATACTCGGAGATTCTAGCTAGACGTCGTTATATGCACAATTATGATTATGAATACTTTTATAGTCAAATCTTTTATGCTGAATGAAGTTTTGTATATAAAAATATTCCCAATGAATATGACGGGTTATACGAAATTCTTGCCAATAGAATTGTCCACATGCAGAATACTTATGTAATTTTGACGTGACCTATTGTGGACGGTGTCACGGTTGTGTAGTTGGTCCTACTCAATCTTAATTTATACTAAGAGTATTCATAATATCTTCGTTCATGCATATCTTCAATCGCTAAAAACAAAACGTCTTCTACAAAATCGGCTAAAAAATGTCTATCAGCAAAAGTAAATTTCTCTACATTAATTCATCGATTACAATAATTATCAACATATATATCGCGACCTCTCAAGTATTTACAAATTATCACAAATCTGAAGATAGTTGGCAAATCGATCCGATACTTATAGCTAGAGTGATCGGTAATTAATTAAGGATGGTGGAAATCAAAATTCTTACGATAATAAAAGTATTTCTACACCTCCTTTTTTTCGTATAAGTGCAAAGATGTATGTTAATTCAGATTTTGTAGACGTGGTTGATTCTTAATTAACAATCTAATATAATGTCATTGTGATATTATAAAATTCTAAGAGAGAGGAGGTGTTTGTACAATATAATTCACATAATTATCTAAAACACGTTCATATATATGATAGAAGTTTCTTGTAGAGTTGTAGATAATGTGTCATGTGTATATGTTACCTTGGTACGTTGGATGAGGAGGAGGGAGTTTCCATCTTTATCCATAAGGATGAGTTCACCGGGTCGGGTTCGGGCATAATTATCGACCCGGTAAATCAAATCTCCATTTGAATCTATCACCGTGAATCCTTCGCAACTCACCAAAAGCGATTTTCTCCACACCGTGAGTGTAGTACACGCGCCTTCAGGCTCTGCTTTGGAGACGGTGACTTTGGACTCCGGAGACGACGGTGCATCTTCACCGTGGACCGACGACCTCGACCGATGCTTCAAGAAAGGGAACATGATCAGTTTTTGGTGTTCTTGATTTACTATTTTAATAAGGTCTGGATCTAATTAATCTCAAAACGAATATGGTAAGGTTAGGTGTATGAGAGAGATTTATATAGAGATCTGATATGTGTGTGTGGATTGAGGAAAGATATTAGCTTTGTTATATTATATCATTGTCTTATTATTATATTACTCAGTGTATTTTTGTCTTCCTTATTGCAACTTGCGAGGGGTTTCTTAAATATCGCGACTTGATATTTGAATGCGACAATAATAATTTACTGATAAAACTGTATTTAATTTTATTTATTTTTTATTAAGTTACAAAAACAAAACTTTAAATCTTATTTTAAATATGGGTCACAACTTATTATTAGAAAAATACTTTAATATGTAAAGATATAAGTAACATTTTCTACGTTAGAATATGTTCGTCATATTATACACCGGAAGGAAAAGGAGATTTTCCCGAAAAACTAAACCTCATAAAAGAGAACCGATTAAAATTAGAAATACAATTCACAATTTTTAAATTTAATTCAAAAGAACACATAACATTACACCGAAAATTAAAGCAACACGACTTAAAATTAAAACGAGACAATAATTTTCAAGGAAATAAAATGATCTTTTTTTAACAAGAAACTAATGAATGAGATTTATCAAAGATGTTCAAGACCAATCCAATGATAACATCTATCTCTTTCTATCACAATGAGAATCAAATTCTCCAAACCAAGACCTAAAAATCCGAAAAGCAAGACCCATAATTGGAGAATTACATTTGACTTTCGGATAGACGACGACGACATTCAACGCCAATGAACGCTTAGATAAAAAGTCTTCCAAAAGATAATAGACGATTTCGAAAAAAAAGACAAGTATAGAGATCTAACCCCACGATTCATACTATTCTCGTAAGCGAGAACGACGACACGAGCTGGTGAACACCCACAATGACCCACAACAACCAACACCAAGTGGAGAGACCACCAGTAACTAAAGAATCTAAACCCAATTTCAAAACAATCAAAGCTTTCTCTTGAAAAGGAAACGAGCCATAAAGGATCTGATGGCTAATTCAAAGAGATAAAGAGAGTGCAGAAAAACAAATGTTAGACTGACTAGAGCCCAAATCCAACATTTACCAGCGACATAGAAGTGACTACAAACATCATAGCAGGAACTAGATCTAGGCCGAGGAGTAAAAATGGCATTTTTACACAACTCACACTGTAGATATAACAAATCCACCTCCATCATGTTCGCTAGAACCACCCAAACAAATCTGGCCACTCGACCGCTTCCACAAAATCTCAGAACTACTATTCAAAATAGACCGACAGTTCTTCAATCGAAAGCCAAAAAAACTATAAACGAAAGGCAAACTGTAGAGAACAAATGCAGACCTGAAAGTTGTTGATGGGTAGGACGAACTCTTGGATTCCTTTAAACTGCATAAGTTTTGTTTATCCAAAAAAGATGTCTAAATTATATTTTTCGTTTATAAAAAAAATATAAAATTTTGTTTGTTAAATTCATATTGAAAAATTAATACGAATGAAGTTGAATTCTCTGAATTATATATATACTCATCCTTTGTACTATAACTCAAACATGTATATACATGAAATAAATTATCAAAATTTTATTACTCCTTATTATGTATGTGTGACTTAGATCTTGTATAATTTTGACGAAAATCCTCATTATGGGTATGGTATATTCTTTCTAGGAACTCTTTTGTCGAAATCGAATGGAGGTGTGGCTACCACTGATTGGGTAATGACTAGCAGGTAGTCAGATTTTGGTTTTGTCACGCATGGGCTTTTGGATATATTGATTTTGGATATCTAATATTTTATTATGTAAATATAGAAAAATCAATTACTGTATTAGGTAAGAACTTTAATTAAGATTATGCAAGGGTCCCAAATCAAGCCACGTAATCTTGTTAGACCCACGATAATAGATTTTTTGAGGTCTCCAAGAATCTCTTGTCTTCGAATCTTTCCTTTTTCTGAAAAAGAAAAGAAAATTAAATTTAAATCTCCTTTTCTTCGTAAAAGGTTTTGGTTAGGTAAAGAGGATAATTCTCTTCCACACGAATTGGTAGAGAAAATTATAATATATAAGAAAAAATAATTAACAAAATAAAATGGTGGAATTTCATTTCACATTAGACGAAACTGCCATAATAATTTGAATAATCAATCATATTGGAAAAGTACATAGATAAAATAAAATATAAGTGAGACCTTTCATTTTCAAACCTGATTTTTGTTGATCTTCGGGTTTGCCGTTTGCCATATGCCATTCCTACATAAAATATTTTCCTTCAAGAGTGATGTAGACACAGTGGAGGAGCACACGTGTTAAACCCGTGTCATGACTCATCACTAAAATGGGCTCCACAACAGAGAAGTTAATTTAGCTCTCGAGGCCACCAGACCAGAGTAATCAAACCCACGTGCGTGAGACCCCTGACCTGTCTCTCTTCTTATCTTTCGGGTCTTTCGAGTTCAAGATTTCTCGTTTTGCTTAACTCTTGGGACATCAAGAATTTGGGGCCTTAATTATAATATTAATTAAGTCATCAACAAAGTGCAGTGATCATACAATTAGTTAAGCTATCAACAAGTGCGTCATCATCGATCTAGAAATATTCATCGCTGGTGGTATTGGATTAACTTATATACAGTCTACCTTAAGAGGATATATTGACAGATTAGTCTAAATCTGATTATTTATTTTCATACTATATTTCTTAAGTTTTATAGTTACGGTAGCATAACATGGTTTTGAGGGCAATGTTTTACCCATCTTTAAGTGACATAAGAAATGTTAGAGCATTTACACAGCTAGCTGCTCTGATGAGTTCTCTTGTAATTGGGTCTCAAAAATTAAATAAAAAACTCATATTTCGGTCTATTAAATTGAAAATCGATTTTGCAACTTGAGCAACTCATGAGCATTGCTACGTGGCGTAATGGGATTTGTTGATGTGTAAAATATAAAAGGTAATTTTTTCCCCTATTTTCTGTTTTCTTTCTTCCCCAACTCACTTTCTCTGTTCTCTCTCAGACCCAAACGACGACTCGAAAGTAATTCATCTAGAAACCGGAAAATCACTCGATTCACCTCGAATCCTTTGATTTTTCCGGCTACAATTGGAGGGTTGTTGGTTTACGAAAGCGATGGCCACTCCGATCGGCTAATTTTGGAGATTTGACGTTTCGGTTCTCACGATGACCTACCTCCTTATGCGACAACGATGACGACGGTTTCTTCTGATGGCCTAAAGCCAACGGCGAGGTCCACCGGCTAATGAATCGAACAGAAAAGGTTCGTCTTCGCATTTCTTACTTATTGCATACTGTTGTAATTCATCTCATGTCTCCTTTAAATATTAGGGTTTCGGTTAAATTCGATTGATTGTAAGAGTGGTTAATGTTTTCTGTCGATTTGTCTGATTAGTTGTATATTTTGAGATTTGTTTGATGTTCAATTGATTTTGAGATTTTTTTGGAGGGTTAACGGGTTTCGGATTAAATCGATTGAGTGTCTGATAGATGATATCAATTTTGTAATATATTCTAATATTTATCTTCTATTTTTATAAAGAGATATATTGCATAAATATATTAGATTTCCGATTTTGTAAAACAAATTTCATTTTTTTTTAATTTTCGTTTAAAAAAAAATAAAACTTAGAAAAATGGCAAATAGATCCAGAATTGATTTTCATTAATAGAAAAACAGTAATTTTAAGTTTGAAGATGAATGTGGTGCGTCTGCATCTGAAATAGGGGAAAAAAGCTTATTCGAAAAAATTATAAGGGTAAAAGAAGTCTATTTTTGTGAGAGTTAACGTGAGCCATCTTGACTTCTCCTTTAATATACTAGATTTTGAACCCACGCTACGCGTGAGTTTATTTAATATATTTTGATGAATATAATATATAATTAATAATAGTTATGAAATATTATCCTATAAAAACCTTTAAATTACTATTAAGAAAAAAAAATTATTTCAAACACACAATTTTAAAAAAATATAAAATATACGTTATACTCTTTTAAATTTTAAATCTGATAAAAAATCATGAATTTATACTTAAAAACGCTATACTATTTTTCTTTCTCTTCTTCGTCAGCTTCTTCACATTCTTCCACTGAATAATCATTTAAAAGCTCTTTTTTAGACTACCACACAACTTGTTAACCAATCAAACTCCACGACTAAAATCATTGCCTCTTTTCTCGTTAAATTTGTGCAATTCATAATAACCAACATAGTCACCAAATGCACTCAATTATTGATACTTTCACTGTATACTTACTCGGTTTTAGATTCACATGTATTGAAACTTCTCAAATCAAAATCCTTAATATTACAAAATTGTAAATTCTCAAACCAAAATCTTTAATACTACATAATTATAAATTATTTGGAAAGAAAGTAATATGAACAAATGTATAGCTAAGAAAACATATGTGCTTGTCGTCGATCCTTCTTCTTTAAACCCCAAAACTTGACTCAAACAACATCAAATCTAGGTCTTGCGACGTCAATCCTTCTTTCTTAGACCTAGAAATACTGAAAGAATATCAACTCATCTATAAAGTCATACATAAAAACATGTATTAACACTCATAAAATATAAAAACGCAAATGGAAATAAATAAGATATTCAAGATAAATAAGATATTTGAAAATTGCATATATAATATTTAATAATACTTATACTTTTAAATTTTTAATAGAGTTTAAATATTTATAATATTTTAAACTTTAGATATAGTTTAAATATTTGTAACATTTTTTTTTAGAGTTAAATATTAATGATACTTAAACTTTTTATAATATTTTAAACTTTCTATGGAAGTATTTATAGTTTTTTAAAACATTCTATTATGTTTAAATATTTATAATATTTGAATCTTTTAAAATTCAAATATACCAAATAAACCAAATAAAAATTTTAAAATTCAAATATTGGCTAGAAGTTTTAATTTACTATAATAAACCAAATAAAAATTTTAAATTTGGACGCTTGATAAATCAAGCTTCATGTTCATTCGTAGTTGGAAGGATATTAGTCTTATTTATAATGGTTTCCAGCCATCGTCTAAACTAATCTAGCCAATGTGGGACATACACTTATTTATAAGTATTATAATATAAAAATTTTACATAATTACAAAAATTTTTAATATTGAGATGGTTAATCCCGATTAGTCATTTTAAAAAAACTTAATAGAAGCAATTCTAAAATTTTTTACAAATGTAAATTAGTGAGAGATGTGGAATCCCTATTGGCTGTTTTAAATCCTATGTGGACAGCTTTAAAAATTTATAGGTTCTTCTTTTATATAGATTAGATGTTATAGTTACATAATACACTATCTCATGATTGTGTTCATTTTCTATTTTTAATTTTATAATTGGGATTATTAGGCTAATTATTTATATTAATATTGATTGTTTCTTCATAGTAAAAATAAATTACAATAAAAATAAGATGCGGATGAGTACAGCTAGCCAAACCCATGTTAGTAGCTTTATAAGCCTTAGGGCATCTCCATCCCTTATATATGTCCAATGTCTTAACATTTTTAATAATTAATTTTATTCTTATTTTATGTTGAGTGTCTTTAGTGTAGATGAAATGTCTTCAAATAGCATTAAAATTAATAAATAAATTTGTTTAAAGACACTTACAATAAAACGAGGAATGGAGATGGTCTTATAGAATAACATTGAGTTGGTAGATTTGAAAATTCTTCATTTTTTCGTTTTACTCTTTTTCTTGTTTTACTATTAATTAGCTAAATTTTGTTTTTAGTATATGAATATGATCCATTACTCGACCAGCTTTAGTTTTTTTTTTATCAACACTGGACCAGCTTTGGAGAAGAACTTTTTAGTGTTTCACACCATACGATCTCATAAAATATATAACTTAGTCTCTAAGTATTTGATAAATATCAGTTTAATTGGATTATGAAATACGTTAAAACATTTATTTCAACAATATAAATGCGTAAAAATATATTAAGAAAAATATCAACATTTACCAAACTACTCTTATTATAAAACAAAATTACTTACATAACTTTCCTTTCATTAAATATAAAATTATTTTTTAAAAGTGTTCTTTTATATACTAATAAAATTCTCAAAAATAGCACAAAAATAAAAAAAAAAATCCAAACTTAGCACAATATTTCGAAAATTCCAAAAATAGTACTAATTAATTTTTCAAAACTAAATCCTAAAATTCAAAATACTAAACCCTACTCCTCAAAACTATACCCTAAATGTGAAATTGAAAACCCAAACCTTAAAAAAAAAATTCTAAAAATTAATTTTAAATATTTTAATGTGTTGAATAGTGTTATTTTTGGAAATTTATGAAATGTGTGTTATAATTGTCCATAAAACTCGTTTTAGTGCTATTTTAAGGTATTTCTCTATATATATTATCAAGATATTCCGACTACGATAATTTTTTTTTGAGAAACAAACACTATCTTCATATTGCCAAATTGTATAATAACAATTGTTTAATCTTTGTTAATATATAAATGAACTACTTTTAACAACAATTGTTTGAAGTATGAAATATAATATTTAGTTCTAAAGTGTTGCATATAGTTGCTAAATAAATTTCAAATTAATAATTTAGGATGTCTGTTAGTAATATCTTACGAAAAAAACAGTGTTTTAAAAAGCATGCTAGGTGGCGTCTAGACACATGTCTAAATCGAACAGAGAGAGAAGACACGAGACTATAGTAAAACACTAAACAAAGTAATTAAAGGGCATAATACAAACAAGCCCATTTGATAAGCCCAATACAAATGAAATCCGCCGACATCTAACGTTCCTCGGTAGCGTTACCGGAAATTATTCACATCGGCTCATCAATCATCTATTAACGACCGTTAGTTCCACGCCAAATATATTAAATCTGCTACCAAAAAAAATAAAAAAATTGATTTTCCACCGTGGACAGTCACCTACTCGAGGCTCGGATCCGAATCCAACCAACGGACTGGATTGAGTTTTTCAAATCAACGGATGAGATTGAGTCTGACGTACACGCTCTCTTATTTGTCACTGTCTCACACAGAGACACACTCTCTTCGATTCTTTCAAAAACAAGTAAGCGAATTAGGGGTTTTTTCTTTCCTTTCGTCTCGGAGGTTTCTAGAATCACAACAATGGTGGAAGACCACAAGCACGAGGAATCGATCTTGGAGAAGATTGTTGAGAAGATCCATGGCCATGGTGACTCCTCTTCTCTTTCAGATTCCGATGACGATAAGAAATCTACATCGTCTTCGTCGTCGTCCTTCAAGTCAAAGATCTACCGACTTTTCGGGAGGGAGAAACCTGTTCATAAGGTTCTCGGTGGCGGCAAACGTATGGATCTATCTCTATATCTTTCGAATTTAACTCTGTTTTTTGCTCGATTTAGTATAATATATAGTGATTTTGCTCGATTGAGTATTTTATGTAGCGATTTAGCTCGATCTAGTATCTTATACATATCGATTTAGCTCGATTTAGTATCTTATACAGTGATTTTGCTCGATCGAGTAGTTTACTAGTGATTCAGCTCGATTGAGTAGCTTACATAGTGATTTGCTCTTATTTGAAGCTGATATTGAACTCTGTTTTTGCTCGATTTAGTATCTTATACAGTTGTTTTGCTCAAGTTAACATAGTGATTTAGATCGATTGAGTATCTTATATAGTGATTTTGGTAGCTGAGTAGTTTATATAGTGATTTTTGCTCTTTATATGAAATGCTGAAATTGAGTTTGTGTATGTAATTCTTTTACTTCATTATCTTGTTTGGTGGAACATATGCTTAACGCTTGTGAAAAAAACTCAAAAAAACTTTGCTAAATCTGGATTCATTGTTTGCTGCATGTAGCTGCTGATATATTCCTTTGGAGGAACAAGAAGGTATCTGGTGGAGTCTTTGGTGCTATAACAGCGTCTTGGGTACTATTCGAGTTAATCGAATACCGTTTCCTCACTTTTCTCTGTCACTTTGCCATGGCTGCTCTCGCAGCATTGTTCTTGTGGTCTAATGCTTGTACCTTTATCCACAAGTAAGTTTTTGAAACCATCCTTGGTGTATGAGATAACGATGCATCAACAACTGCTTGATTAACTGTTTATACATTCTCAGGTCAACTCCTCGCATCCCGGAAGTTCACATCCCTGAGGATCCTGTCCTTCAACTTGTTTCTGGATTAAGGATTGAAATCAATCGTGGCTTTACCGTTCTTAGGAACATTGCATCAGGAAGAGATCTCAAGAAATTTATCTTGGTATTTTTCATGTTATTTACCTCGACGCAAACCGGTTTCTTTTTTTCTTTTTCTTATGTTTCTAGTAAGTTGCTAACACTTGCTTGCACATCTTTTAGGTAATTGCTGGCTTGTGGGTATTGTCCATTATTGGCAGTTGCTGCAACTTCTTGACATTGTTCTATATTGGTAATGATTCATATGCAATCTAATTGCTTTCAATCTGACAGGAATCACACTTCCATAGCTTGATAATTAGCCTCTTTTTTTTTTGCTTCCAGCTACTGTCCTTCTCTTCACCATTCCTGTGGTTTACGAAAAGTATGAGGACAAAGTCGATGCCTTTGGCGAGAAGGCTATGAAGGAGATCAAGAAGCAATATGCAGTACTCGATGACAAGGTTTTCAGTAAAGTCTTGAGCAAGATTCCAAGAGGAGCTTTGAACAAGAAGAAGGATTAAGGAGTGTATGTTACTCTCATTGGAATCGTAGTAATGGTTCAAAACATCTTTTGTTAGAAGCTGTTGGTTGATAAACCCTTTTGGTCGGTCTCTTGTTATTATTATTATGTTCATTATATGTTTGGGGTTTTTAACCAAAAATATTTAGAGTATGAGAGAACAGATGGATGTTAATTAATTATTGTTGTTGGCTATTTGTGTTTGATTCATTTCTAAGTTTTTCGCTCTTCACTGCTACTGCCTACTGGGATCTTACTTTACCTCATGAGAAGAACTGTTTCTCTTCTGCTCAGCCTCCTTTCCTTCTTCTGAAGTAAATCCCGATCAGGCATTATTAATTACATTGCCTTGCTTGGCAGGAGAAACTTTATTTTTCTGGTATTGCTTCCTAGTCCAAGCGCCTTTTTCACCCCATCATCCCTAACAAGTCTCTCCAGCCGGGTACACTAAAACCTCTTCCCCATCATAAGAATGTAATTTTGGTTAATAATATTTACTTTAAAGAAAGGCATTGTTGATTACCCTGAGGCTTGAGCTAATATGGATCTAACTTTATAAATTACATAAACACGCACACACACAAATGATCATAACTAACAACAAAAACAGTCAATAAAATTCTTTTCTTCAATTAAAAAAATGATTACTTGTATTTCTTTTTCTTTTTCAAAAACCTTTTTGTTTTGTTTTGTGTGTGTTTCGTTTGAATTATCATAGTAGGAGTTGTGAGAGAGTCTCTATACCCTTTATAGGAAAGTTAAGTTTATGTGTGACTTTTGGTTTTCATAATAGAATAAGACTTTTGCTTCTCCGATTTCCAATGCTACGAGTTGTTGGATGCAATTCAAATTTGGAATAACATGAGTTCATATCGAGTTTGAGTTAGTCTAATTAATGGTTTCTTGCTTCGAGAAAGAAAACAGAAAGTATATTGTATAGATAACTTACTCCTTCTATATAAAAATTTGATTTTATAGAGTTTTCACACAAATTTAAAAATATAGTTAGTGCTTATTAATAGATGCACTATTTATAGTTTATCTCTCACAAGTCATAATTATTAATTTATCAAATTTTAAAATTATCAATTAATCGTAGAACGTATGTGCAAAATATTATAATAACTCGATCATAACTAGATTAACAAGTGCAAGATCTTTTACCAGTAGGTATTATTATTCAACTAGATACGTTTATACTAGATATAACACCAATAGTCAGGATGGCCGAGTGGTCTAAGGCGCCAGACTCAAGTTCTGGTCCTCGTAAGAGGGCGTGGGTTCAAACCCCACTTCTGACAATTCATATTTTTGTCCACTCAAAATTTGATTTAGTTTAATTAATATATAAGAAATAGTACATTTTTGTTTTTTTGCATGTATATAATATATTTATTATTAATTTGATTTAGTTTAATTAATATATAAGAAATAATACATTTTTGTTCATATTTCATGTTTCAATATTTTATATCACTTTATAATTAATGATAAATATATTATATACATGCAAAAAAAACAAAATTCAACAGACGATTTCTTAATTCACGGTGAACCTAATAACAACAAATTTGTTCATCTTTTTTTTTTTTTCTTTGGTCAACTAACCATTTTTTATCAAAAGCAAAAACTTAAACCCAATCCAGTAATGAAACAGTGAGAAAAAAGTCCGGTCAGTTTACCAAACCGTAGTCGTTAACCAACTATTTCACTACCTATGGTAAACCATTCCCTGAACTGAACCGAACCGAATCGAACCGTTCGTTTTTAACCACTGATTCAGTCAGAGTCTTTATCAGTTGAAGCCACTAACTCCGTCGTAGCCAAATCCGGAGCTGTTCCGGTGCCGTTGTACTGCTGAATCACCAAAACCGAAGCTCTCGTCGATGATTCCGGCGAAATCAACAAACTTCCGACAGGTCCAAGCTCTGGGCACTCACTGTTCTCCCTAATCGCCAACGCAATCTCGCCACCTGGCACTCGACCAACCAGAAACAGATTGCTCCGCCGTACTTCCTCAATCGCCGATCTAACATCCACGGCGGCGTTTTCAACCCTTTTCTCCACAAACTTGATCGATTCATCCACCGACGACTTCTTCCTAATCTCAGACATAATCTCCTCATCCCATTTCAGATTATGCTCGTTGTCACCCACTTCCACATTAACAACCTCTCCGACTCTCTCCGGCGCTACCACAAATCGGAAAACAGTTAAAACGATACCGGGATGCTCCGCCATACGTAACCCATAAGCCAAGGCTTCACGGTCATCACGACCACCGAAGAAGAGAACAACAACAGAGTAAGAAACGTCTTGAGCTGAGACTTGACTTGAGCCACCGAGTCCACGGTCAACGAATATACCAACTGAGCAAGGAGCTTCAAGCAGAACTCTCCTGTTCACCCAACGGTAATCGCCACGTGTCGTCTGTAACGAACCGTCGAGCTGTTGATGCTTGTGAAACGGAAGAATCACAATGGCTGTTCTTTTTCTTGCAGCTGTTGTGCAGATGTCTTCGTGAATATCAGACATCGATGAGATTGCTGTCATTGGTCTGACATTGACTCTGCTCAGCTGTTGAAACGCTTGGAAAGCAACTACCACTTGGTCTGCGTCTGCATTGACTCCTCTTCTGTTCCAAAAGGGCATTCCGTTTTTGCGGACTTTGTGAACCATTAGGATAGCTGAAGATCTCTCTGATAGTTCCCTTAAGTGGAGAGCGTAAACGCAGAGTCCTTCGCCTTTCTCGATGCCTCTTGATGCTTCCAAGAGGTTTATTATTGAAGGAATGCTTCCGGCTCCGTGGAAACATGTGAGGATTCGAAGCTGTGTGTTTGTGTTCTCTCGTTCTACCGTCCTGTTTTTGTATTCTCCTTCTTTCTTGGCTCTTCTTGCTGGTTTGTAGACTGCCATTACGACTGGTGTGGTGATGAAGGTTGTGAAGAGAGCCATTAGAACCATTATGGCAAATGTCTGATCATTCAGAACCTGACGAAACATCAGCAGAGAGAATTATTTAAAGTTATAATCTTTGGACCTTTCCTGACGCATAATTGTTATAAGATTGGAAAATGGTTTGTACCTTTCGATCTTTTCCTATGTTGAGGACGATGAGTTCGACCAGTCCTTTAGTGTTCATGAGGAATCCTAATGTGATAGCTTCTCGCATTGGTATCTTGAAGGCGAGGGAAACACCGAGAGTCCCAACAATCTTACCGAAACAAGCTGTGAATGTAACTAAAACAAGAAGACCCCAAGACTGAGCTCCTTGAATTGTAGCCACATTAGTTTTTAGACCACTCGCTACAAAGTAAAGCGGTAAGAAGAGACCGGATACAAGATCCTCCACCTTCTCGACGAGTGCACCAGCAAAAGGTCCTTCCTTTGGGATCAAAACACCGACCACAAAAGCACCAAACATGGAATGAATACCAATGGCATCAGTAATGAATCCACAAACAAGAACCACAGCCAAAGTGGCGCAGATGTAGGTTTCTTCGATGGGTTCTCCCTCGTGGCACCTCCGGGCAATCCATTTAAAGATTGGCGGAATGATGAAAGCAGCACCAATCACAAAAGCGCATCCAGAAAGGAAAACCCAGAGAGATACAAGGGGAGATGTATTGGATCCCGAGAGAGCAATGGCAAGAGCAAGAAGAATCCAAGCTGCAACGTCGTTAACAGCAGCTGCTGACATTGCAAGCCGTCCTATTTCAGTGGTTAGAAGCTTTAGCTCAGCTAAGATACGAGCCAACACAGGGAACGCAGTGATGGAGAGTGCCACACCCATGAAAACTAGAAACGCAGTACTATCAACTCCTTTGGAGATTGTTGCTTTCAAAACGAATGAAGAACCAATGCCAAGAGCAAACGGAAGAGAGATTCCAGCCATGGCAATTCCCAAAGCCTTCTTCCCGGTGTGACGAAGAGCTTTGGTATCAATCTCTAGTCCGGCAAGGAACAGGAAGAAGAGAAGGCCAAGATTAGCCAGAGTTTCTAGAACAGTCAAGCTTTTCTTTGGGAACACAGCATCAAGAAAGACCTTTGAACGGCCAAGAAGAGACGGCCCAAGCATAATCCCACCCTGTCATAATCATCAACAACAGACCACTAAATCATTCACCAAAATCGATACAGATTAAAAAGAAATAACGACAAGAGAGGAAAAACATACAATGACTTCAGCGATAACACGAGGCTGCCTCAGAGGTCTTAAAAGGTAAGCAAGAAGACGAGTGAGAACAATAACAATGACGATCTGAAGAATCGCAAGAGGTAACGCAAAGTCTATTGGGTTATCCCCTTGGAAAACTCCATTAGAGGTTGCTTTCATAGGAGCAGGACAAGCTTTTGTAGAATTCGTAGTCGCCATTCTTCAACTTGTTTCTTCAAAAAACCCTACTAAAGACAAATAAAGCTTCGATCTTTATAAATTTTTAGATAAACTTGGAATCCAATTAAAAAAGAAACAGAACAAAAATCAAAATGGTATTATCCTAATAGAATTAGAAATAGCTAAAACAAAAGCATAACAGATTTTATTTTCAATTAAAGATTCTCGAAAAAAGATTAAATATTTTGATACATGCATATAGAGTTGCACCAAGACAGAAACAGAGAACGGGAAAATTAGATTCCCTAATTACACAGCATTCTCGAGGAAATTATCTCGAAATTAGCAGGTCAAAAGCCATGATTTATATACCTGTAAAAATCAAGGCATTGTGAAGAGATTAAACGAGAGAGTGACTTACCTGAAGAAATTAGCTGATCTCACTAGACGAAGCAAGTAGTCGGACTTAAAATAGTTATGCTTTGGAATGAGCCGACATGTGACCAGATCAACGAGAGGAGGAGGATGATTCGTGGAAATTGCGGAGGCGGAGAAGGCGACAAAAACAACACAAGGAAAAAAAGTGTACAGAGAGAAGTTGGATCGATATTGACTTGAAGATTACGACTTAAATAGAGAGAGAGAGAGAGAGAGAGAGAGAGAGAGCGATTGTGATATGTGAGCAGTGGTGTCTTCTTTAGTTACAAGTTACAACAAACAAACCATCTCTCTCTCCCAGTCGTCCATTTTTTTCAGGTCCCTCTCTCTCTTTTGGATACTTAATGCTTAGTCACCACTTTATAAGTTTATTATCTCATCATAACTTTATAATGATATACTATGTTGGTGCACCCAAAAAAATTCTTTATAATGGTGTTTGCAATTTTCATAAGAGAGTTCAATTTGGTTTTTTTTCTTTCTAGTGTTTTGTTTAACGAAACTAGCTGAAAAGGAGGCACCGAAAAGGAAAAGAGGTATCTGATAAAGTCAACTTTTGTTTCCCATTCCATCCAATATAATACTTTTTTTAATGGATTATACAGTATAAGAAACTTATTATACTGTATTTTCATATAAAATTATAAAACTAGATACTTTCAAATAAAATACAAAAAAAAAAAAAATAGAGTGATTGTAGTCTAGTAGCAAATTATAAATCTACAAAAATCGACATAGATACCATTACACCAAAGATTAAGTCATGTTCCCTATTAATATAAAGATTTGGCTAATTCACCAAATAGTTGTGACTCAATGCTAACAAAAGAAACAAGATACAAAAGAGAATTAGAATCTATAGAGTATACAATGTACATGTGATAATATTGGTCTATGTCAAAAGAAAAAAAATGTGATATTCTCTCATCTCTAGATGTAGAATCCGACTCGTTCCAATTCACAGATAAACTAAACTGGAATCAAAGTTTTTGTGGATAAAACACTAAATCAAATAAAAGAGTTAACATGAAGAAAAAAACAAAAAAACATAAGCTTTACTAATTCATTATTATGTGTTCCATCGTATGAGATGAGAATAAACCAATCAATCTATGGAATATCAGAAGTTTTAGTAATTCATTAGTAAGTATTTTGGTGAGGGGAAAAAAAGGTCCCTTGATATAGTGGTATCCCCTTCCATTACATAGCTTTTTCTTCTTCTTTTAGTGTGTAATTTATGACCATTAACTTGTGAATTAAATCAAAAATCAATGCTAAGCCTCGACCAATTACCTCTTTGATTATTGATCATTTCACACCTTCACAATCCAAGTATATGAATATTTTTTGGCGCAAGTGTATTTTGTTGTCTATTATATTGTTTTTTTTTGCTATTTCATTATAGATTGTTTTTTATATAAATATCCAATGAAAATAACTACATAGTAGAGTAGAAAGATTACCACGCTGACTTTTCTTCCAAATAATTAGAGGATAACATTTTTTACATGTTTAGTCTGTGACATAGTCTCCAATATAGACGTAGTCATACTAAGATTACAAGTTTACAACTTAAACAAATAGAGAGGGAGATAGAGAGAGATACAGCAGCCAGCAGAGTTTAAAATCGCTCAGTCGTCCATTTCTGCCGTCTCTCTTTGGGATTCTTAATGCTTACGAGTTATCTCATTACTTTTTGCATTTTTTTATAAGGAATTTGCTACTTGTTCCCAATTTTGTTATTGTTTTGTACTGTTTAATATAAGTAGCTGAAAAAAAAAAAGGAATCTGATAAAGTCAACTTTTGTTTGGCACTGATTTAATAATTTTTTTTGGCAAGATTTAATAATGTTTATGGATCCATTATAATATACTACTATAAAGTTTCTTTGTGATTAAGAAAACTACAAAAGAAATAGGATTAATTTGATAGTACAATTTAGTCTGATTAGAAATTTAAAATCTACACTATAATTTTAAAAATATTTAAGATATACCATATACAGTAATTGTTTCATTTTTTAAACTTTTTTTTACCAAAAATAGCTTACATAATTACCTGAACATACTGCAAACTATATATTACGAAAAGCACTTAAGCACATATTTTATTTAGCTTTTAATTTCTCTTTTTCTTTTCTAGTTTCCAACCTAATCTTGTGAAATGTTTTAGTTACATTTAGCATAAAAATGTCAGAAAACACTCCCTTATTAAACTCCAAGAATATATGCACGTACTCCTAAAAAGAATGTTACCCTGACCCAGTCCTCCCCACGACTATAGAAATTAAGGAGAACCGTTGCTGTTGCCTCTCTGTTGTTTCCCCCATAAGTCTCCTAAAAAGCCTGGATGACAACAATACACCTTTGTGTACTTCTTCATATATCTCAACATCTAAAAAATATCACCTCATAAAGTGTTCTCCAGACTCCAACCCAAACCAAAGAATTGAAGATTCCACATGCTGTTTGTGGCATCATTATTGTAAAATCACGTTTTGACGCACCCAATGCAATGCCCGCCCATAAACGTAATACCTAAATTTGGCTTCAACGGTGCGCTACGAGTTTTACTTATCATGCTACCGTCACATGTTCATAAATTATCTCGATCCCTCTTAATGTTCTTAAATATGTACGGTTGGCATTTATGTAATTAACTTATTATTAAGACAAAGAACTAACATATCCCACTTGAAGATATATATATTTTTCATATAGACTTTTGTCGCCTTCTTCCTCCTGTCATCTAAATTTGTTTCATATACTGTATAATGGAAAAGTACTAAAAATCAATGTATAAAAAGATCCTAGACACTTAGACAGTAAGTGTGTGAGTGTTTGAACACTTAAAATATATAATCAGAGCCACCTAATTTTAGATAGTTTAAACGTTTACAACACAAAACATATATTCTATTAATTTTTTTTATAAAAATATATATAACTTATAAATGGTAAATAAAAAATAGACAGAAATATATTTTTAATTTATATTTTGAATTTATAAATGTATAAAAATGCTTTTTAAAACACTGTTAACAATAATATAATATTTTACTGTGATATTAATAGTTTTTATTTTCTGAAGAAAACGATGAGAAAATTCAAATTATATGCATGCTGATGATAACCATAAGACGATTATTATTATTGTGTAATTATCAATTATGTGTAATTTTTTGGTTTATGTTAGCATGTTAATATGTTATATACTGTTTGGATTATGGCTTTGCTTCATATATCGTATCATCCATTACTTTTTTTTTTCTGAAATTTGCTTCATCATCCATTAGTTATTTTTGAAGCAAATTATATTCTTTTTTTCCCAGCCGAAAGAGGTCATCATTATTGTATTATTTAAACAGACCCTTTCATACCATACCAATGATGCAATGCAAAATCTATGAACAAGTGATGTTATCCCTAATATATATATATATATTTTTGTTAAAAGACTATTTTTTAATTACAATCCCTAATATATTTTTAAATAAAAGTATAACAACATGATAATTAATAATGATTGTGATGTGTATCATGGCTACGTTTGTTCTGGAGAATATGGTGCGACCGATGGGATCATGGATATTTGGGTGAATCTACACTCTACACACGCAATGTGAATTGAATCCTCGAATATTCTGGTTGTATATACCAAAGTCATAGTAAAATTTAAATTAAAATAATATGGAAAATTGAATAAAATATCTTTTATTTTTTTATTGAAAGAAAGACTTTGTATGAAGTATCTATCTTTTTTTATTATTATTGAAAGAAAGACTTTGTATGAAGTATCTATCTATGATCTAATAATCGTCGGACTTTTTCTCCAACTCTCCAGCTAATTAATAACATGGTATAAGATTACTTGTGTTACATTATGATTTTTGAAGTCTTTGATGGTAATGCAAAGTCTTGTAGTCTGTACCTACTGATTCATACATCTTAGTATCTTATTGGTCAAATCTTTCATGTCTTATTTTTGCATTATTCTTCTTCGGTTCTCCCTCTTATCTTATGCCCCACTTCTCTATATATTTTTAGGTTTCCTTGATTTTTTTTTTCAGACTACTACTTATCTCCTTTCATAGAGTTAAAACGTCGTTAGACTATATCAACCTTTGTTATTAAAATAATTTTCTCAATTTTTCGTCACTTAAGTAACTTTTGTGAAATTATGACATTTTCGTTTAACTAATCACTAATTAACTTTCCCCAAATTAACCAAAAAATATAAACGATTGAAGAACTCTCTTGTTTTTTATTGGTTTAGTTTTGGACTATATTTTCAGTATTACCGATTTCTCAATCCAGTATTTCCAATTACTAACAGATAAAACAGAGAAGAGTGAGAATGAAGGGTATTGGTCTATTGGTAGGTAATAGTACTTGTATGTGGCCACACTACGAAGTTTATTAACACGCTCTCTAAGCCCATTAAGTAGGTAATAAAAGAGTGCAAGTGAAGACTATACTAGGTTTTACCCCGTCTACTTAATAAAATAAAAGAGTGCAAGTGAAAACTATACTAGGTTTTACCCCGTACACTACATGTATATTATTTTGTTGATATAATATTGTAATGGTTTAGTGGTGCTTGTAGTCGATGGTGAATTGCATCTATATATATACTGTTAACGGTTGTAGATAGGTTTTGTAGAAACTAGGGCTGGGCAAAATAACCGTTAACCAAATAACCGATCAAACCGAACCGAAAAAAATCAAACCAAAACTGAACCGAAGTTCCTCAAATAACCGAATGGTTAGTAAAATCCTATATCTAAACTAACCGAAACCGAATCGAACCGAACCGACAATTAAATGGTTAACCAAAATATCCAAAAACCTAAAATATATCCAAAAAATATATTTAGTATTATACAAAACTATAAAATAAACTTAAAATATTTATTATTTCTACATTCAAAACAATTGAATACTTTAAATAATCAATATGTATAAATGATGTTATTTTGAATTTACAAAGTTACATACTATTTTTTAAAACCGGATCAACATTTTTCCTCTTTTTTATATTTTTGTAATGTATTTTTGGTTATATTCGGTTACTTTTGGTTATATTAAGTTTATTTGGTTAATTTCAATATAATTTAAGTTAATTATGGTTGGCTCTTCAACTAACCGAACCGAAATTTCTAAAATATCCAAATGGTTATTATCTTACTATACCCAAACTAACCGAAACAGAACACAACCGAACCGAAACCGAACGGTTAACCGAATGCCCAGGCCTAGTAGAAACTCTTGATTCACAAGTTGAGAATATAAATTTTATGATTTGGTTAGTTATGATTTAGGAATGAATGATATGGCATATTCTTATTTTGATTCTCAATTGATATTATTGGATTAATAATGTACATTTAAAGCTAATAAGAATTTACCAAATATGTAATTGTTTATTAAACGCAAATTAGATATTTCCTAAGATGTATTCATCTTGAATTAGTTGTTATATCATAGAGATGTGATTATAGAAGTTGTGTTATCAATTCTTTTTGTCAAACTCAGCCATAAAATTTCGGCATGTAAATTAGATATTTCCTAAGATACAATGGACATTAATTGACATTAATTGGATGTAAATAAGTATGTTATAGATTAAAAACCGGCCCAAAATATTCGGTAATCTTAAGGAAGATCCGGATAATCGAATCGGTTATAATTTTAGTTATAAATCTGACCCGAAGTTGGCAAAAAGCCAAAAAATGATGGCACCCTATTGTACTCCAAAAATGTATTTCGAGCTTTATGTGGATATACTTGTTTGGTTATAAATATCCTAAGACAATTTTAAAAATATATATCCGTTTATAAAAATTCAAATCACATCATATGCTGAAAAAAAATCTAAAATTTTATTAACTTTATGTATTAAATAGTAATTCAAATAATTAAATATAAGATTAAATAAAAGTGTAAGGAGAATTATATTTTAATCTAACATATTGATTTAAATTAGGTAGATAGTTTTTAAGAAATTAATATTATCAAATAAGGAAACGATTGTGTTTGGTTGTAATAAATTGTAGAGAATTTAGTTGAGACTTGTTTGGATACAAAGATAAGAGAGGATGACACAAAAATGTACTCCAAAAATGTTAAGATAGATACATATCTTTTGCTTCGTAGGTGAAGTTTTATGAACCAAAAAAAAAAGGAAGAAGCTAAGGCATTAGCAATCAATCTAGACAAATGTTAGAAACAAACTCATATAAGTATATAGTTTTCTGTATATATCGATGAAATAACTTAAATAAAGATTGAAGTTTGCTTGGTGATATATGATCTGACTTGTTCTCCTTTTCAACACCCACTTTGAAAATGAGTCACCTGCAATTTTTTAAAAAATAAGACATATTTAATACGACATATAGAAGAACTTCATATAACACAATATCATCTGAGTAGATGTATAAGAAAGCGAACCATTGGAGATGTCATAATTAATTTGTTTGCTTGTGCTTTGGAATAAGGGTGTCGAGCTTGGTGATTTTAGGTGAGGTGAATGAAAGCCATAGTTTAGTTGCTTTCGCTTAAGAGAAGAGTGGAAGAGTTTGGTGCTTGAAGGTGAAGTGAAGGAAGAGTATTTATAGTGTATAGTTAAGATTGTAGGGTTTTTCATTTAGGATTCGCAAAAATCGTGATGAGCAAGTTTAGAAGATTTTGATTTGATTTCAAAATGAAAATTTCGGGAAACTATATTCGGAATATGCTTCTAATATCCTATGTTTTAATGAGTGTACTTTTATGTTTTGTGAGAAGATCTTATAATTGGAAAATGAAATCATCTTACCTTATTTATCAGAATCTATTAATTGTATCTTCTATCATTTCAAAACAGTTTTGTTATTCACACCATCGTAGATATTATCTTCTTCCTTTATTTGTAGAATTTCATGTTTACCTTATTTTTCTTTTATAATTAAAAAAGATCTGATTAGTGCAATCGGATTTTGATTTGAGAATTAAAACCAACCCGACATTTAGGATTACACAAATAACCTTAATAAGCTTTGATTAATTGTCTAAACCTAAGGGTATTTTGTGGAAATCCGGATAACATATAGAGGATGACACAAAAATGTACTTCAAAAAGGTTAAGATAGATATTCATTATATATTAAAATAACTCAAATGTAAAATAATCAATATCTGAATATACTTGTTTGGTTACAAAAATCCTAAAACAATTTTTAAAATATATATCCGTTTATAAAAATTCAAATCACATCATATGCTGGAAAAAAATCTAAAATTTTATTAACTTTATGTATTAAATAATAATTTAAATAATTAAATATAAGATTAAATAAAAGTGAAAGGAGAATTATAATTTAATCTAACATATTGCTTTAAATTAGGTAGATAGATTTTAGGAAATTAATATTATCAAATAAGAAAATCATTGTGTTTGGTTGTAATGATTATAGAGAATTTAGTTGTGACTTGTTTGAATACAAAGATAAGAGAGGATGATACAAAAATGTACTCAAAAAATGTTAAAGATAGATTTTGAAACTTGCATGTTCACTTGGAAAAAACTCCTTCGCATTGAAGGGTGGTGGAACATATTTAGCTGTTGGAATAAAAGTGGTTGGAACTTATGCTGTTAAATGAGAACTTGAGCATAAACTGTATGAGTATGTTAGAGCTAACCAAACTGATCAGACAAAAACGTTTAGTTTCAGTCTCTGTTAATGGGCAAAACTATTTATTTCGCAAGTGTGACGTGGTCCTCGTGGAACAATTTGCTTTGTTCACTTCATAGATCAACCACAAAATATTTGAGTGAAAAAAATTCTTACGTTAGAAACGTGTGCCTCTTTGCCTTTTGCTTAGTTAAATGATCGAACTTCTGGGATAGCTAGTGTCTTTGACACAGCCACACCCACACACACACACAAAGGAAGCAACACACATCTTGGAACTTGAATGGAGGAAGCCAATTCTCACTTCTCGGATATACAAAGAACGAGGAAAATGCCAACACACAAAGCCAAAGAAAAGTACCAAGTTACGGTACTGTCGATATATTACAGCATCCCCGAGAATAGAGAAAGGTGAATGTTCTCTCTTTAAAAAATAATTAATTTCAAGCTGGTAAAGTGCAATTAATAGTGTGATAGTGATGTTTTACTCAAAGAAACTGATTGTAGCCATTTGAAGATATATAGAGAGAAATCCTTTTAAATAGGAACCAAAAGAAAACAAAATAATCCTGAAACCCCACATCAAAAAAAAAAGTATCCAACGTTCAAAAATTTACAGGTGAAACAAAATTCAAAAGACAACTTTGAGAAATTTATGGGAACCTTTTGATTGAAATTAAAGAGAAAAAGGTGGAAAAAGGTGGAAACTTTATTATTACTTAGTCTTTTTGATGGAAAGTAAAGTGAGAGGAGGAGGAGAAGAAGTAGAAGAGAGACAGAAAGTGGAAAGATTGGTGGAAAAGTTAAAGAATCATAATCATCGAATTAATCCATCTTCATCAACTCCAGTGCACGTTAGCTTCGTCCCTAACTCAACCCTTGCTGTTTCCTCCTCTAGAAAGCTCGCTGCTGCTTTCTGGGAGTTTCATCACTACCACTCCTCTGCTTCTTCTGATATAATGCACCGCGGCGCTAATGGTTTCGCCGGAGCTAGTAATAACCGTCGACAACGTCACGGCAAGGCGGTGGTTAAGGAGAATGGTCTTGACCTCTCTCAATATCTTCGAGATCCTTCTCCTGATCATCAGGTTTCTCTTTCTCTCTCTAGGATTTAACCCTTTTTCTCTAGGTTGGTTTTTTTTGGTTGATTCGTTTGAATTAGTTGGTTTAGGATTATGGGTAGTGTTAAAGTTTGGATTTTGAAACTTGGGTCGTGATGATTTGTGTGAATTTTGATGATTTTTTTTGTGTGTTCTGGTTTAGTCAAGATTTACTCTGTTCTTACTGCAGCAAGTGATTAGTATTTGGATTCACTGTGAAAAAGGTTACATCTTTTGTTATAAGTCTCACAAGGTTTCAAATTCGAAGGCGTGACGAGAGTGATTCTGTTTTACTTGAATCTTAAGACAATTTGATTGATGCTGGTGTTTTAGTTAGAGGTTATGGTTCTTTATCTGATCTAATTTAGTTTTAGAGTTCTTTCAATATCTGATATGGTCCTTCTACATTATTATCTCAGCCAGATAGTGCTGGAAGTCTAAGGAGGCAGATTGGTCAAATGTTGATAAAGCATCATCAATCTATCGACCGTAACAATCATGCTCTTCAGCCTGTATCTCCTGCTAGTTACGGAAGCTCTCTTGAGGTTTAAACCATTGTTTTTCAACTTAAGGAATCCATCAGATGCATCATTGGAGATTTGTATTCAAACATATGGATTACGGTTTTGCAGGTTACGACATACAACAAAGCGGTAACTCCAAGTAGTTCATTGGAGTTCAGAGGAAGACTGTCTAGAGAACCTCACTACAATCTCAAGACATCAACTGAACTTCTTAAAGTATTGAACCGTATTTGGAGCCTCGAGGAGCAGCATGTCTCAAATATTTCCTTGATAAAAGCTTTGAAAACCGAGCTGGCTCATTCACGTCTTCGAATCAAGGAGCTTCTAAGGTACCAGCAAGCGGATAGACACGAGCTAGACGGTGTGGTGAAGCAACTAGCTGAAGAAAAAATGTCGAGGAAGAATAAGGAAGTTGAGCGGATAAGCTCTGCGGTTCAGTCTATGAGGAAAGAGTTAGAAGATGAGAGGAAACTTAGGAAACGTTCTGAGAGTTTGCATAGGAAACTGGCACGTGAGCTCTCGGAAGTGAAGTCTTCGTTGTCTAACTGTGTCAAGGAGCTAGAGAGAGGGGCTAAATCAAATAAGATGATGGAGCTACTCTGCGATGAGTTCGCCAAAGGGATCAAGAGTTACGAAGAGGAGATTCACGGTTTAAAGAAGAAGAGTCTTGATAAAGATTGGGCGGGTCGAGCTGGAGGAGATCAACTGGTTCTTCATATTGCTGAATCTTGGCTTGACGAAAGGACGCAGATGAGATTAGAAGGTGGAGATACATTGAATGGTAACAACAGATCAGTGCTTGATAAGCTTGAGGTTGAGATCGAGACGTTTCTTCAGGAGAAGCGGAATGAAGTACCGAGAAACCGCCGGAACTCACTTGAATCTGTCCCGTTCAACACCTTGAGTGCACCACCACGGGATGTAGACTGTGAAGAAGACTCAGCAGGAAGCGATTCGAATTGCTTTGAGCTCAAGAAACCTGTTCTGTCCCACGGAGACGAAACTGTGAAACCTAACCAACTTAACAAAGACGGTTCGATTGATGAAAAGCCGAAAGGCAAAACCGGAAGCCCTTCGAGTTTCCAAGTTAACTTCGAGGATCAAATGGCGTGGGCAATATCGAGTAACGGAAAGAAGAAAACCTCCCGAGCTATTGAAGACGAAGAAGAAGATGTGAAGCCTGAGAACAGCAATAACGTTAAGAAACCAGAAGATGAGATTGATCAGTGTGCTACTACGAACAAGAACGATGTAATGGGGGAAATGATTCGAACACACAGAAGGTTATTGTCTGAAACTCGTGAAATCGATGAAGCGTCTTGCAATTTCCCATCTTCTCGAAGACAAGCTAGTCCTATTCGACAATGGATTTCAAGAACCGTCGCACCTGATCTTCTTGGCTCGTCGGATAATGCGGCAGCTCATGGAGTAAAGTATAGTACTTTGAAAACTAAGCTAGCAAAGAGTTCAAAGTCGCGTCTTCGGCTATTCAAAGGCTAACCCATAAAGAGTGGTTCGGTTGAAAACGCACAAAAACGAGAGTTTCTTGTTGGATACATACTTGACTTTCGTATTCATTTTCTAATGTAAATCGAACGCATCTACAGATTTGTATATCGATTGCAAATTTTTGGATGATTAGATTTTGAGTTAACATAGATTGTGAGTAAGTAAGCTAAGTGAACTCTGTTTTTTTTTCTGTTGGTCTAGTGCAGAGCGCGACACCAAAACGGCAGCGTTTAAAACTGAGGCTCAGAGAGGCCCAATAATGTGTATTGGGCCTAGTGGGTAACTGTTTTGAAGGTGTTTTATTTCACATTCTCTCTTTCGTCGTCTTTTGTTAGAGAGGAGGGAGATGGCGACGGCGTCGTTAAGGTGGATCCTGCAGCTTCACAGAGACGTACCAAAAGCTGCTCGATTCTACGCGCAAGGTCTCGACTTCTCCGTCAATGTCGTCACCTTACGCTGGGCTGAGCTCGATTCTGGTCCTCTCAAGCTAGCCCTTATGCAATCTCCTAGGTTTTTATTTCTTTTTTGTTACATTATCGTTAATGCACACAAACTGTTTGATCATTTGCCTCAGTGATAACTTTTCTGAGTTTATTCGTCTAAAAGTTTATTTTCCTTCTTAAAATGTTTCATCTGATGAAGCTGCAACCTTTTGTTATGTTTCTTCAAGTCAATTCACTATAGTTTGATTGCAAATATAAATAATTTTTGTTGTAAGAGAAAACTCATTTGTTATTGGTTTGATGAAGAACAAGTTTGATGCTTTTGAATTGTTGATCTCTGTTACTTTCATAAAGCTCTAGTTTTCATCATCCCCGTTGGTCTTTTCACCTTTGTATTCCGAGAATATATGATTGAATATTGAAAATGGTACTCTGTTTTAAGCGGATAAGAGCTTTCCTTCTCCATCTATATACTTAACACTCTTCATCTCTTATGGGTTTGACTCTTTGTGATATATCTGTTGTTTGTTCTGCTCCTTAGAGTCTTGTGGTTCTCAAAGACTTTTCTTTTTTTACGCAGTGATCATATTGCGGAGAAGGGATACTCATCGCTTCTGTCATTCACGGTTACGGACATCAATACAACAGTGAACAAACTTATGGCCTTAGGAGCAGAATTAGATGGCACTATCAAGTATGAGATTCATGGAAAGGTAACAAGTTTAGTTTCTTCTGAAGATGTTCAAGTTTCATCTGTGACTCGATCGCTTTCTTAAATGGAACATGGTGAAGTATCTTTGCGGTTGTTTTTTTTTTTGATCAACTAGGTTGCGGCCATGAGATGCCCCGATGGTTACATGTTAGGCCTTTATGAGGCTGCGTAGGCATATAATCGGATTTGAAGCCTGAAAGGAAGCCACTATTAGAGAAGTTGAAAAAGGTGAAACTTTGAGGCCCAAGAGACCAACCGCATGTCCCGCACTTAGTTTATAGGACGCGACTAGGAAGTTTATTGAGTAAAAGATTGTACCATAAACTTGGGGATCCTAAACACATCTTAGGGAAATTATGATTCTGATAAGGCTTAAATGACGATACCAAAGGACCAGATAGATAAATAGGTAACTTTTACATGCTACTCAACTTTTTCGTTGTGGAGGAGATAAGTTTATATTGGTTCATGTTTAACTTGCTCTTCATATTGTTTCTTTAGGAAACTTTTCTTCTCAAGTCAATGTTCCCTTCATTGTATATAATAATATCCTGAAAGTGACGGATTCATTTCTTCTACACAATGCTTTGAAATTGACAAGATCCATTGAAGTGGACTTAATGGGAGTTTTTATTTAGTGCTTTTGTAGTTGTTGAAGGGTTGACAAATGTTGTTAGGTCAGCATTTTACAAAACTGCCCTCGAGGTTTGGAGCATTGCTACTTTAGCCCATGCCGCCCGCCATGGTTTTCTTTTCTGATTTAAATTTGTATGAAGTGGGTTGATTATTTCAAAGATCTTCTCTAGATTTATGATAAGTTTGGGGGACCATTATGTTTGTAGTTGGTTACAAACAAATAGAACAAAAATTACGCACCGAATCCTAAATGTTGGACATTACCAATGCACTTTCATCTTGAGTTTTAATTTACTTATTTAGATATTTTTGTAATTTTAACATTTTTTACCCTTCACAACGTGCAATGCAAGAATCGAATCACCCTTGTCAAATATGACAAAATACTAGGTGATCAAATCGTGTACTTTTGGTAATACATCTTAACACCTTCTAAGGTATCTAGAGTCTAGTAGTAAGAGAGTCATTACGTGGCCTAGACTCTGATCAAAGTGACAAGTACTAGAGACTGCATCCATTAGTAGTCTGCATCCACTGATATGACTGGTTTTCGATCGAGAGTATATTTTATACATGTATTTGCTCTCATGGAATGTGTTTCTAGACAGTCAATTGTATTACTTAACGACTTCTATGGATAAGTTATACAAAATCATCACAAATAAATGGTACTAGCTAGCTAGCTAGAAGATTCATATAAGATAAGTTATACAAATCCTAAATTATATTTTAACAGTCACAACTATTCAACGTTCAAACCAGTTTTAAGAATAGCAAGTTCTGACCAAAAGTATGGAGTTACTAATTCACAATAAAAAAAAATACTTCATATAGTTCCTCTACTGTATAAAGTTAAGGGGCACACATGGTTTGTGAATACTTATGTTTTGGAGAATAGAAACTTAGTGACAATTATCTTAGAATAATTAAAGACGAAAAAATACTCAAAAAGATCTGTCAACTGTACCCAACTAAGCAATTATAATAATTGCACATTCTCAGGTGTTGCTTTTCATCACACTTTATATATTGTCGTTTGTAAGAGAGATTGTGTGATGTCACACACACCATCTCTCACATACACATACACAGAGACATATAAATGTTAATTGTGTATTGCATATAAAATATGTGTATAAACCTCCTATAATATAATGAGACCTGCATTCTTAATTCTCCTTCATCACCATATTGTCTCTTTTTAGTGTGCCAATGGGATTAAAGTCAAATGCCATAATCCACCAAAAATATTCTCTGTCTCATCATGTTTGTGAAATGGTGTATTCTTCTAATCCCTAAATTTGTAAGTATAAAACTATCTACAAAGCACATTTATTTTAATAATTTAGGGGTGTGTTTGGATCTAATTACGATGCTCTACATACTCTTACTATATAGTACTATATAAGATAGAGTTTTTGAGTCGTGGAATTCAATCTATTAGCTACTCTGAAAAAGTATATTCCTATAATAAAACAATAGAAGGTACGTAGTAGCAAAACCTAAAAACATATTTCTGTATATATATTAAAGATGACTTACGAATCGTATGCGTATTTTTACTTGTTTTTTCCTTAACCGTTTTTGTTAAGATTGGATTCAGGTTTTTAGCAGTCATTAATTATAGTTTAAAAAGATGTTAAGACGCTTCAGGCCTTCAGCTGACATATTGTAGAATAGCTGTCAAATTTAGACATTTCACACACAATATCTAAGCATAGGTTGGAAATTCCATCATAACTAATCTAACACATGCGCTAGCTTCTTCAATCAAACCAAACCATTTAGTAATTAAGTTTCATACTCTATACATATCTACAGTATGTATACATGTCTGTCAAGGTCACTTCTCATAGGACTATGCCACATGTCAAAACCCATAAATCCACACATGTAGAAAGAACAATGAGTAAAACAATAAAGAAAAAAAACATATACACCACAATATTATAAAGTGGATTGGAAAAAGATTGTCACCTATATTTGGCATACAATTGTATGCTTTAAAATAGCATAATTTTGATACTTATTAATTAATATTAAAAATTGGTATCTTATTCTTAACTATGACTACACATACATATAAATTATTTTAACTTCAATTAGTTAAAATTCTTTTTTTTTTCTTCTTTCTATTGGGTGGAGATGTGTGGCATCATTACTAGAATCTCAAACATATATTTAGTCATGCTCCATGGATTATTATAAACCTAGATAAAAATGATAGTTTTTGATTATGTGAAGATTACGCTCAGTAACCCCCGATTTGAAGAATGATTCTTTTTCACAAAAAAATTTCAAATTTCAAGTTGTAAATTAGTACAATGGAAAATATATATGTGAACGAAATGTAGATCAATGCATGATGATGATGTTGACACTCGTCAAACTTCGATCTTAATACGATTTTGCCCTCTAGAGGATACCCTATCATGAGGGTAGTTTAGTCATTAAAGGGTTTTTATTTCCAACCATGAAGAAGACATATCTAGGAACTTGTTGCAGTGAAAAGAGATCAAGACCCGAGGTGATGTTGTCGTTGAACACTGAGATCTCTTTCTCTCTCTCTCCATGTCGTCTGAATTGATACTTTACAGCCCATCTTAGGGTTTTATTGTCAAAACCCTAATTATTCAAACACATGTAAAGCGATTGTTTTTGAACATTTCATAAATCAACTTTTTAAATTGGTTTTCTTATATTCTGATTGTATGGATCGAAAGCTAGAGATCAATTTCTGAACTTGCAGTTGCGTTTAGTAATATTGTAACAACTAGTTACAAGTAAGTCACCTTTCATTGAGCGAAAGCTGTTTACATAATACCTTACATGAAATGCAAAGAAGAAGAAAAAATACATTTGGTGATGAATTAGTAAAACCTTATCTACAAATATTGTTATTGCTTTTTGTAGTTAAACTTTATTTCATTAGATGCCAACTCATTTCAAAGAGAAAGGTACTATAATCTTCATAGATTGGACTCGAAAATGTTCATGGAGGTCCACAGCTGCATCCTGCAAAACAACACCAGAAGCACTCATATAAGTCGAGTGTCAGGTACTTACTTATATATCATATCAACGTTAAACTTGATCATTAGTTACACACAAAAAATCAATGCTTGTATACATCTAGATGAAATGTGGTACTACATATAGAAAAGTAAAAATAGGGAGCTCCCTTCAGTCCAAGCATAGAGAAGTGAAGACTCAATTTGTCTCTCGCATCATTAATTCATTTACCATATGCGGGCATATTCATTCATATGGTATTTGGATGAATGAGTCGAGAGTCAATTAAATCTCACATATTACTCCATGAGTGGACCGAAGAAAGCTCTCTTCCTCCACCAATTCAACATTTATAAACATGATAACAACTCTATTACTAGATGCATATATACAAAGCACATCAGGAATATGAATACACTATATTATATAGCATATATAACAACACAAAATACAGTTAGTTAGATAGCCCATGTTTGGACTCATGATGCAACGCTGTTCCACTATGTGTGTGCTAGAATAAACTCTAATCTTCAAGATAACCCTAGATGGCCATAGATTTCTTTGAGGCACCATATGAATTAATATAAGAAAGAGTTTATGTGAAAAAGTGAGAAGAAGAGAGGGAAGAGAAGGAAGAGAAGAGAGATGATGAGAGAATAAGAGATGTCTAAAGAAAATGAAGGAGTATTGGCTTTTTATAGCAAAAACAAAGGTGTACCATAAACCGGCAAAACCCACAATGTTATATGCATTTTTTGTTGTTGTTGCACTAACAATTCGAATATATATATATATATATATGTTTACTAATAAGTGGGTGGTTATTATTTTCACCACGTTTTTGTTTGATTCTTAGTTTTTTTTTTTCATTTATAAAGATGTCAATTTTCTTTAGTACTATTACTTAATTTATGAAATCTTTACGATATTAATTGCTTAGTGTAACTAGAAGAGTTCTAAAAAAACAAGAAAACAAAAAGACCCAAAAATTTGATAATCAAGATAGATCATATATATTAGAAAGCCTCATAACCATCAAGATATATATTTTTACTATCAAATTTAAGATCCCAATTGTCAGAAATTCATTTGGTATATTGGTAAAATATGTACTTCAGAACTGTTTTCTGATCGGTTAGGAAAAAATGTAAATCATGTCTAATATTTCACAAACCGGTGCTTAAATTTCATTTACCAATATAAAAAGTCTTTTTTCTTTTTCTTGCTATATATATATATATATATATAGGTCCCAAAATTTGAGGCAAGTCTTGGTGTTAAAAAAACTTGTACCAACCGTAACACATCAAACAAACATGACTACTCCTTCAATATGCTGAATTTTTAAAAAAAAAAATTTCTTCTTTTATGTAATCAATTAAAATTTAGAAATTTGCTTTATGTTTCATTATAATTGTCTGCTTTACACTCGAGCGGCCGGACCTTGTTCCCGGGAAACTTGCTTTTTCTTAGAAAAAAAAAAGTACATAAGAATATTGTTTAACAAAAAAAAANAAAAAAGGATCTTAATTTAGTCTACAAAGAACACGTGGATATTCTGCCTGTTGCTTCTACGGTTGAGAAGACAAACAAAAAATCCATTATAAGGACAAATATTCTTAATCTATATAATAAATAGGTAATACAAGTAATTTATAACTTTTTAAAGAGTAATTTTTTGTTCAGTCCAAAGGATTAATTATTGAATGCTTATTTGTGAGATCTTGTACAATAAATCATTAAGAATTTTGTTTGTGAAATACACATGCCTCTACTTACTTGAAAAGATAATTGAAGTTGATAAGAAATATTTTAATTTAGTATCTTATTATAGTATACATAATATTGTCAAGTTTATAGAAGGTTATGCATTTAAATTAATAAATTATATTTTATAATATTCATAGTTTGAAGTAAATATAAAACCATATATAGTAACTTAAAAATCTTATAAAAGATTTAAATTTGTACTTGTATTGCTTCTTATGAAGTTCAAAGATTCAAGATATGCACCTACAAAATCTTGGTCACACATAGCCTTTCTTTCATAGCCTTTTCTCTATTATTAGGCTTATGTTATGTGTAATATATGTACACATAAATTAAAGCAATAAAAATATATATCTACCGATGCATATAATATGACTATATATGTTATATGCTTATGTAAAGAGAGAATATGATGACATAAAGTATTATTATGTAAATGACCAACTTGGGAAGATGCATCTTTATCTTAATTAATTATAGTAATATTTTAGCATATAAACTTGTACTTTGATGTTCCAAATTGAGCAGTCGTTTGTCTAGAACATGCAGCTTCCTAAACAATAAGGTTAGTTAAATTTTCTGCATCTGTCAATGTTCGAGTTGAGCTAAGTATAATTTTCACAGTGTATCATATTTTCAAAATCTTTAGACTTTAGTTGTTAAACAAACGTATCACAGATTCACACACATGAATCGATCAACTAAATTAACAAATGTACACCGTAACATCAGATTTTGTTTGTTCTTTCTAACATGTTAACACTGGAAAAAAATCATTTCGCGATAGATACTTATTGCTTTTTGTGATATAAAACATTAGAGGGAAAGAAAAAAAATCACAAAATTGTTTTCATAAGAAAAATCATAAAAGGAAAACCAATAACATTATACGATCGATGGTGTTTTCAGAAAATAATATCATAAAACCATAACATACACCACATAAATAATTAAAGAAAAATATTTTCACATATTAATAATTTTCCTGATCGATTAGCTTTATGAAAAGAAGTAATACGAATCTATATTATATAGGTTAAAATGACATCTTATGTACATTGAACTTCAACAAGTACAAAAACATTGAATCGTGTCCCGTAAAGTGTAAGTTTTATGGAAGTGGTAACATGGTTATCATCATCTAATGTCTCTCCCTCCAACTAATTAAAGAATTTAACTAATAGTTAGATATACTATAAAATAATCGTAAGAGAGTCGATATATATATTCATATTAAAAGTGGAAAAATGAATCTCATAATAACTAGGGGACATTAATAAATAAAACGGAAGTACACGGCATTTTTTAGTAGACTATATAATAAATATATTTATGATTTTTTTGTCATAAATTTATGACATAGGTGTATCTTAATATACGGGTTAGCCTGATTTTTGGTAAGTAAGTATAGTATGAATTTAGTTAATTACAGTAACATATAAATCAATTATAGGTAACATTTAAAAGATAATGAAATCTCTCAACCTAACTAAAACAAAAATATGTGATTCTTCTTTCACATTTATTTTATTTTATATTTAAATTATTTTAATTTTTTATCTAATATATTTAGTTAATAAAATTTATAATTTTTTTTGCATATGATGTAATTTAAATTTTTTAAAACAGACATATATTGCTCAACTGATGAATGAAAAAATATATTAAAAAATGCCCTAAATCACCTAAGAAAACTAGGCAAAGATTCAAAGTCATATTAATAAAAAAGAGACCAAAATGATTCTGAAAACGAATGAGCAGAAACCTTGATTTATCAAGCATTAAAATTAAAAATTTTATGTATTTTATTATGGTTCGTTATTTTAAAGAATTTCAACTTTTAATAACTTTAAAAATTCAACTAGATTAGGACGGGTTATATGGCTAGACATGTTTGAGTAGATATTAATAGAAACTTAAAATGTCATTAATTCGGTGCTACATGGATAAAATATCATCTCATTATTTTGTTAACAATATGAATATTAGATTAATAGACGTATCTAATTAAATTGATTAATTAATACTGTAACAAAATAATTAATATGCGGTATAGTGTAGGTTAAGTCATATAATTAACAATCAAAATATAATGTATAATTTTAAAAACTAAACAAATCAAATAAAATTAACAAACAAAAATTAATATTTTTATCAAATAACTTAAACTGCAGTGTACCGCGGGTCAAAATTTAGATCTACTAGAATAGATCTTATAAAATAGATGTTATTTTCATAAATTATATTCAACATATGATTTCATGGCATAGTATTTGAGCAAAAAAAAAATTAAAAACAAATAAAACAATCACATATATAATAATTTAAATAAAAATTACAAAATAAATAAAATAAATGTTAACCGTGCTCTAACACGAGTCCAATTCTAGTATTTATCTATAGAATTATGATACAATTTGGTTCGTTCCTGCAGCTAAATCAACCATATCCCACCACACATATCCATCTAGAACCTTTATTTGAAAACAGAATAGATTCAAAACTATAAACACTATGAATTTTTTTGAGACTGGAAGAGTTATATCATAAATGATTGGATATCCGATAATATCACATCAATAGAATAAATTCCATTAAGCATAATTAAAGTTTTCTTTAATTATATTTGCTATTATTAACC
>NC_025695.1:28724047-28733752 GCF_000633955.1 Camelina sativa
ATTTAATTTTTATAACTGTTTAAGATATTAATAATATTTAAACTTTATAAGAAGTTCAAATATTATAAGTAGTTCAATTTCTAAAAAAAAAACTTTATTAAAACATTTTAAATTTTAAAAATATACTTAGATTTTTATGAAGTTTTTTCTACAGTACAACAAATTAAAATATCACACGACGGGTTATATGGCTAGACATGTTTGAGTAGATATTAATAGAAACTTAAAATGTCATTAATTCGGTGCTACATGGATAAAATATCATCTCATTATTTTGTTAACAATATGAATATTAGATTAATAGACGTATCTAATTAAATTGATTAATTAATACTGTAACAAAATAATTAATATGCGGTATAGTGTAGGTTAAGTCATATAATTAACAATCAAAATATAATGTATAATTTTAAAAACTAAACAAATCAAATAAAATTAACAAACAAAAATTAATATTTTTATCAAATAACTTAAACTGCAGTGTACCGCGGGTCAAAATTTAGATCTACTAGAATAGATCTTATAAAATAGATGTTATTTTCATAAATTATATTCAACATATGATTTCATGGCATAGTATTTGAGCAAAAAAAAAATTAAAAACAAATAAAACAATCACATATATAATAATTTAAATAAAAATTACAAAATAAATAAAATAAATGTTAACCGTGCTCTAACACGAGTCCAATTCTAGTATTTATCTATAGAATTATGATACAATTTGGTTCGTTCCTGCAGCTAAATCAACCATATCCCACCACACATATCCATCTAGAACCTTTATTTGAAAACAGAATAGATTCAAAACTATAAACACTATGAATTTTTTTGAGACTGGAAGAGTTATATCATAAATGATTGGATATCCGATAATATCACATCAATAGAATAAATTCCATTAAGCATAATTAAAGTTTTCTTTAATTATATTTGCTATTATTAACCAAATGTCGGCAATGAAAATACTATATTTACCAAATGATCATTTCGGCACAATTGAACAAATTAATTATGGAATAAATTCTTAGATTCAAGAAAGAGTTTATTAATTATCAAGAAGTAGGGAGACAATATGGGGACAGGCATCCAATAGAGATTTTCCCAAGCACCAATAACTCGGTGACGACAAATTGACAAATAACAAAACCAATATTGACAATATTTGACATGACTAAATGCATTTTCTATTTTTTTTTGTTAATATATATCAATATAGCCCTATATGAGAAATATATTAGTTATATTACTACTAATGTAACCTAACGTAAACATATACCCTAGCTTTACTAGCAATCGTTAAAGTCACAAACGATCGAGCGAAAGAGAGAATCGAGTAAGGTAAGATTTAGTTTGTCCTTCCTTGTGTTACAATAATTGAGTAAGTTCAATGATTTTTTTTCCATGAGATTACTTGTTACTCTCACCAAAATCTTATAAATTGAGTAGTTGCTTTTTGTTTGGTTCGAGCAAGTTCTAGAGAGGTCTGTTTTATTTTCTTCGAATCCATCATCATACGATGAATTTTTTTTCGTATTTGAAATACATTTTTTTGTTGCTCGCTATTGTTCGTTGTCCAATCAAGTATACGCCTTTGTGTTATTTCATTTGTCTAATCCATTACCACATGGGCCATATTTTTCCAGGAATCTTTTGTTCGTTTGTAATTATTGCGGCAAGAAGATAGTTCATTTACTGGACAATGGTCTGATAAATCTGATGTGTCTCACACCAGATGATGAATATTTTACAATCAGAAGAAGTGAACCAGGCCGGTTACAAGAGAAAGAGAAGCTACCGCTTGTGAACAGGCAATGTTGTTAGTTTGCAACTCCAAGTCTTTTTTGTTGTTTGCTAAGAACTCCATAAATCTTCGGCGTAGCAAACTAATTATATATCCAAGAAACTTAAGAGCAACCTTAGAAATGTCCTGACGAAATGGGTTGAAGAACATGCTTCATCTGCTGACCTCCTTGGTCTCGTCAAACCATTGTTTTGAAAATTACATCATTACATTTATGAGTAGCATATTTTGATTTTGTAGACCGGGTGGAAATATGTGTTGTTTTACGGACAAACTTACATAACAAAATATTAATATGATTTATATAATTAGACAAAAAGTAAAAGTTAGATTCGTTAACTACTTTCAGTCACGTACTTGTCCTCGTAAAATGGTTGTATTTTTGTTGGGTTTAACATGCTCTAAGCCAACAAAATATTTTGATATATAGTTCGGCCTGATATGCGTATTATGTTAGTAAAACAATAATGGGCTCCTTTTTCTAGAAGCCCAATTCGTTTTCTTGTTGAGTTTTGGCGCCATTTAAGACCGGAAAAAATTCCGTCAGTTTTACGAGCAAGAAGACTGCAGGATTGTCAAGACTTTGAGCTTTCAAAATTCATCAAATTCAAATTCAAAATATGAACCAAACCAGAACACAGAATCAAAAGAAACTCTCAGACATATCAACAACAGAGAGACTGAGATAGAGAGTCAGGGCATTGCATTTCTTATTATAACTCAACAAAATACGCTGAAACAATCTGTTTTCGTGTTGTATGCCTAAAGCATGAAACTTTTTCCAAAAGATAAAATGATGAAACAAAAGCCCTACACAAACATTGGAAACACTGAATTCAGAATAAAACACAAGACAGAAGAGTGAATGAGAGAGAATAGTAATAACCTCAAGGGACCATTGCACTAATGGCTCTTCCTTGCAAGCTTTGTCCATTCAGTGTGGTACGCACCAGGACGATCAGTTCTCTCATATGTATGAGCTCCAAAGAGATCTCTCTGCGCCTGAACCAGATTCGCAGGTAATCTGGCACGCCTGTAAGTGTCAAAGTACGCTAAACTTGCACACATTCCTGGTGTGCTTATCCCAGCAGAGATGGCCAAACCCACCACTCTCCTCCACGCAGCTTGTCTCTGAACCATCTCTTTAGCAAAATCAGGATCAACCACTAAGCTTGCCAAGCTCGGGTTTCTCTGGTAAGCTTTCTTGATCCTGTCCAAGAAAACCGCCCTGATGATACACCCGCCTTTCCAGATCCTAGCCATTTCACCCAGATTCAAGTCCCACCCTTTCTCTAAACTCTTAGCCCTAAGCAAATTCATCCCTTGAGCATAACTACAGATCTTAGAAGCATACAAAGCTTGCCTCACATCATCAATCAACCTCTTCTTATCAACTCCACGAGACGCAGAACCAATATCCTCCTTCAATCCAGCTTCTTCCAACACTTTAGCAGCATTCTCCCTCTCATCCTTCAATCCACTCAAGTACCTACAATCCAACGACGCAGCAATAGTCGGCGCCGCAACAGAAAGCTCAGCCGCCTGCTGAACCGTCCATTTACCAGTACCTTTCATACCAGTCTTATCCAAAATCTTATCCACTAACTCTCCATCACCATAATCATCCTTAACCCTAAATATATCCGAAGTAATCTCAACCAAGAAACTCTCAAGCTCACCTCGATTCCACTCCGTAAAGATCTCCGCAAGCTCCTCATTGCTCAACCCACCAACGTTCTTCAACACATCGTAAGCCTCCGAAATCAGCTGCATATCACCGTATTCAATCCCATTATGAACCATTTTCACAAAATTCCCAGATCCACCTTCTCCAATGTAAGTCACACAAGGACCATCCTCAACCTGAGCAGCTACTTTCTCAAGAATATCTTTAACATTGTTATACGCAGTGAAGGATCCACCAGGCATAAGCGAAGGACCGTTACGAGCTCCTTCTTCACCACCAGATACTCCCATACCTAAATAAAGCAATCCTTTCTTCTCAGCTTCAACGATTCGTCGCTCCGTGTTCTGATACCACTCATTACCACCGTCGATGATGCAATCACCAGGCTCCATGTACTCGGAGAGTGCTGAGATAGTTTGGTCAACGGGAGCACCGGCTTTGACGAGGATGATGACGGATCTAGGTCGCTGGATCGAGAGAACGAAATCGCGAGGAGAGTATTGACCGGCGACTCGGAGCTTTCCTTCATCGGAGGCACGATCTAATGTTTCGTCGACTTTGGAAGTGGTTCGATTGTAGACTGAGATCGGGAACCCTTTCTCGGCGATGTTTAAGGCGAGGTTTTGTCCCATGACTGCGAGACCGGCGAGACCGATGCGAGATAGAGCGACGGACTCCATTGTTGAGAGATAGAGAGAGGTTGGGGTTTAGACGGAGGTTGGTGGTGATGAGGGGAGCGAGAGAGAGAGTGGCGGAGATATTTATACGGTGAAAGTGACGGACTCGTCGATGGAGTCAAGAGACAAGCAAAAAGGCTCTACTGACTTAACAAACTGGTGAAGCGTTTTTTTTTTAATTTTTAATCTCGATCGTTTTGTTAGGTGAAGAAGACGCTGACCTCAACGACGACGTTTTAATTTATTAATTTTGGAAACGTTCGGTTTTGATTTAACCGAGTCGAATTGGTCCCATCTGAACCAAACTAGGGAAAAAATCCAAAAATTTATAGCAGAGCCAGGTTTCGATCCTGGGACCTGTGGGTTATGGGCCCACCACGCTTCCGCTGCGCCACTCTGCTATTTTAAATATTGATCTCTTATTCAAATATATAAAAAACTTAAAACAAGAGAATATGGAAACAAAATTCATATGCATTTTGAGATATGAGAGATTTTTTTTTTTTTTTTTTTTTGATAATCAAGATATGAGAGATTTGTTTTTGGGTTGTTGTTTGTTTGCGAAAATCTAATGAAAGAAGAAGACGAACACGATGATGCGTTTGCGGCTAAACTATGCATGTCAACTTATAGATAATACCTATAACCAAGATTTTTTGCCGGCTTAACGACCGGCGTATCATTTTTTTTAATCATTATTTTGACTTTCTTCTGTTACAAAAGATTCTTTGTTTACAGATAGGGACAAAACTCTTTTCAACAATGGCTGAGATGATATATAGTTTTGGCTTCTCTGCGGAAACATAGAGCTCTGTGAAGAGGATGACAACAAGAAGAAGAACACTTTGCTCGACTCCTTGAGAAGAGGAAGATTTAGAGTTTCTTGTCTACCGGGAAAAGTCAACATAACCGGCTCTCGGGGCCCATTGCTTCTATCCTAAAAGCTTTCTACCAGGTTTGACCAAGCTTAGAGATTTGGGAGAACATTGATTTCGATCGTGAGGCTTTTAAATTACCTCTAGAAGTGATTGTTTTCCTACTGTGGAAACATTCTGGGTGCAAAGTGCGAGAGATGATGGCTTGTTTCTTGCGAAAGAAACGGTGTATGAAAGGTAAACTCTCATGGAGGTCCAAGAAGAGAGATTCGTCTCCTTCCCGTAACTGGACACCAGAAGATGACGATGTTGATGGAAAAATCGTATTCTTTGGAGGAAGTAACTATACCTTTGATTTGGATGATTTGTTGGCTGCATCTGCAGAAATTTTGGGGAAAGGTGTTTCTGCTACAACCTACAAGGTAGCTGTGGAGGACACGGTCACAGTAGTAGTGAAGAGATTGGAGGAGGTGGTTGTGGGAAGAAGTGCGTTTGAGCAACAAATGGAGATCGTTGGTAGAATCAGGCATGAAAATGTAGCTGAGCTTAAAGCCTACTACTATTCCAAAAACGACAAGCTCGCTGTCTACAGCTACTACAGTAAAGGAAACCTATTTGAGATGCTGCACGGTAAGTTATCTCCGTTTTTTCCCTTGGTCCTATATTCCTCTGGTCTGCCTCTGAACTCAACTTTTGCAGGAGATAAAGGAGAGAACAGAGTACCTCTAGATTGGGAGTCGCGGTTAAGAATCGCCATAGGTGCAGCAAGAGGGTTGGCTATGATCCATGACGCAGACGATGGGAGGTTTGTCCATGGGAACATCAAAACCTCCAATATCTTCATCGACTCGCAATGCAACGGCTGCATCTGTGATCTCGGCTTAACACCCATCATGAGATCTCTCCCTCAGACTACCTTACGTTCTTCGGGTTACCACGCACCAGAGATAACAGACACAAGAAAGTCCACACAGTTCTCTGATGTATACAGCTTCGGTGTGGTGTTACTGGAGCTCCTAACAGGGAAATCTCCAGCGAGTCCGCTATCACAAGACGACGACGAGGAAAACATGGACTTGGCGAGCTGGATAAGGTCGGTGGTGTGGGAAGAGTGGACAGGAGAAGTATTCGACAATGAGCTAATGAGGCAAATGGGTATACAAGAAGAAATGGTGGAGATGTTGCAAATAGGTTTGGCTTGTGTTGCATTGAAACCTCAAGACCGACCTCATATAACACATGTTGTACAAATGATACAAGACATTCCAACACTTTGATGATACAAAAACTTCAAATCTTTTAAAGCATTCATTTGTTTCCATCATTACTTATTAAAATTCCCAGATTCGATTTCACAACATATCATAAGCTAAAATCTGAGTCAATACAGAACCATAGAGTAGAGGAAGTAATTCGAAACTAGCTACTTATAAAAGAAGATTCGGCGAATCGAAGAACACGCGTAGATAGATATAATAAAGCCAAACCAGGAAATGATCGGATTCGATACGGATTTGGATCAGACAGGGCTAAGGAGCTGGAAGAGATTAGGTTTGGGATCGGAGTTCATGCCGATGATGATGATGAGAGGGATGAAGCCATAGTGAGTCGCGACTTTGGCCTTCTTCAATGACCAATTGCTCCATTCCTTGACGATATCAAACTTGGATTTGTCATCGGAAGACGAAGCTCCCTTTGATCCTTTCCCTTTTCCTTTGGTCTTCAACGAGATTGTAGACTCCATTGATTCCGATCTCACAGGACGCGCTCCTTTCTCTCTCGGTAGCGGAGTTTTTTTTTCCTTTTTTGCTCGAAGCCAAAACCCTAAAGGCTCGCTCTTCTTAAAGTTAGCATTGAAGTCTCTGAATCAGGGAGAAGGTTCTATATTGACATTCTTTACCTTCAGAAGATTTCATTTTTCTTGTCTACTAATTACAAATTTGGCAGATCTAATTGGGTAAAGTAGTTTGTGTCTAAGACAAATATAGTTTGATTTTAAATATAATTTTCATGGTAATTTTTAAGTATATGATACTTTTACTGTGCCGAGTTACCTACATGCAACTTCTCCTTTTCACTTTGGTGAAAGATATGAAAAACTGAATCTACCTAATCAAATTGAGACCAAATATGAGAAAAGTAAATTTGTTTGTGTACCTCGGGAAACTGTAGTCTTGACAACCAAATCACATACATAGGTAATATAGTGAAGGCAGATCATGGTTTAACAACAAAGCTTTTCACACAAAAAGAACACAAGAAAGTAATAAAAATAAGTTGCATTGTCGTCACAAGTTTAACACACCAAAGAGATTCATCTTCTTCTATCAGTCTTCGTCGTAAGAGAAGGTAACCTTTGTACCGCACAATTCGAACTTCTTACGTGCCTTCTCTTTCTTCTTATGTTTCTTCAGAAGGCTTTCTCGTTCGCACCTGGAAAATCAAAAACTGTTATGATCTCTCTCCAAGCATACCAGAAACTTCACCCAATATATGCGCTCTTGTTATATTTTTAAAAAAAAACTCATAAGACAAATAGTTAAATCCCTTACCAAAAAAGCCTTTCTGCAAGGTTGTACCTAATTAACAAAAATAATAGCGTTAGACCTCCTACTGTAATGACATCAAAACTATAGAAAATAACAAATCTCCAAATGGAAAATTAGTTTACTTGGGTCGGAGAGGGTATGGAGCTAGCTCAGCCACGTCAAGATGTATCTTATGATGGCACAAAGTTTCACCATTCATTTTTTGCAGCGCATAAAGTATAAAAAGAATTAATCAGCAATCGTACTTCCAAATAAACTGCTTGTACAATTTTCATCATAAGTATACACTACTTTTCAGATGACTACTTATACTTTTCATCATTACTATATACTACTCTTTACCTTCTTTGCTTCGTCAGCTGAAGCAAACTCAACAAAGCCACAGCCCACATGCTCACCCATGTGATTTACAATAAGTCGAGCACGACAAACTTCTCCAACATCTTTGAAGAAATCGATGCTGTAAAAATGGAGGATAAGAAACCATTCACGAAAAACTTTCTCCAAGAAAGAAAGAGCAAACTAAAGGTGCTACTTACATATGTGATATTTTAGTTTCGTGAGAGAGATTGGCAACAAAGAGCGTCTTTTTATTTACAGCAACCTCCTGAATTAACAGTCAGTGGTGTTAGCACAACTCCATAAAGAAAATGACTCAAATTACATCACAACAAAACCTTGATTCATCCCCAGAATATGTCATCTTTCAAATTTGTGGCAACAGTTCTGACATATTTTGAAGATAATAAGAACAGGTACCTCAACAAAAGCAGGAGTTTCATCAAGTCCTTCCACAACCTCATCTTCTATCAGAAGGCTTTCTCGTCGAAGGTAGTCTTCATACCTGAATTATCAAAAACCCTTTTAAGTTTACCAAAAACTTCACTTTATGTGCTCTTGATAACAAGTGCAAGATGCAAATAGTTAAATCCCTTACCAAACCTTGTGATCTATGCAATACCTAATCAACAAAAATAAATAGCGTTAGTCTTTTGTAATGGCATACAAAATCTAGCAAACAAGTTACAACCAGAGTTACATAAACAAATCTCCAAAACATGGAAAATCAATATACTTGGGTGGACGGTATAGAGCTATCTCGGCCGCTTCAAGAAAAATCTTGCATTTGTGCAAGTATTCACCTTTCTTCTTTTCCAGCGCCTACAATATAGAATATTTAATCAGCAATCGTATTTCAAATAACTACTTTTTAAATGACTACTAAAATACTTTTCATTATTACTATAAACTGCTCTCACCTCTTTTGCTTCGTTAGCAGAAGCAAACTCAACAAAGCCACAGCCCATATGCTTGCCATTGTGGTTTACAATAAGTCGAACATGAACAACTTCTCCAACATCTTTAAAGAGATCGTTGCTGTTAAAATAATAAAAGTGGAGGGTAAAATAATAGCCATGAAGAACTTGCTCCAGGAAGGAAAGAGGGAATTAAAGGTGCTAATTACATATGTGATATTTTAGTTTTGCGAGAGAGATGGGCAACAAAAAGTGTCTTTTTTCTTACGGAAACTGCCTGAATTTAACAGCCAAAGGTGTTTTTAGCCATACTTAAAAGAGAAAAGGGACTTCAATTGCATAACAGCAAAAGGTAGGCTCATCTAAAGAGCCATCCCCCGAATTAGTTATCTTTCTACTTTGTGGCAACAGTTATTGTTGGACATGGGCTGCGCCCCAATATGCCACTCGGCCCAACAAGACGAATTCTATGATTCCGGCCCGACCAAAATGGATGCAAGTCACTAATAATCCGTAAAGGGCAATCTCGGGAATTCACGATGGGAGCCCTAGAAAACCCTCGGTCTACAGTCCACTATATAAAGAAACAGTACTCACTGGAGAAAGGAGAGAGACTCGCGTACAATACCCCGAGAGCAATACTTTGCGTCTAAAAACTCTTGTTATTCTCTGTATAATTTTCTGTTAGCTTCCGAGCTCGTCGTGACTCACTTGTCAGTTCTCCTGTGAACTGACGAGCACGATCTTGACTCGTTTTAGTGACGACCTCACATTCCTATCGTTAATAAAGAACAAACTTCACTCTTTCCCCCTAAAATCGATATTTATTTAGTGTTGTGCAATTCCCAGTACAAACA
>NC_025695.1:28734921-28735808 GCF_000633955.1 Camelina sativa
ATCTCCCGCGTTCGCATTCATTACGTGAACAAATTCAAGTTCGCCCCGTATAATGGATTGGATGATCCAAAACCGTTCTTAACTTCAATGAGTGTTGCGATTGGCCGAGCTCATTTCAGCGAGGAGGAGTACGAAGCTGGCTGCTGCCAGCTATTTGTTGAAAACTTGGCCCACGAGGCCTTAGGATGGTTCTCCCGACTCCCGCCGAACTCGATCGGAAGCTATCACGAGCTAACAACCGCTTTCCTACAACACCATTCCACGTTCATGATTCGAGGTGCCTCGAATGCCGACCTCTGGAACATGTTTCAACAAAACAACGAGTCACTCCGGGAATTCATGGAAAGATTCAAAAGAATAGTCTCGAAACTCTCGATCGCCGACGACACAACAATCTCAGCTCTCCGTAATGCTCTTACTCATGGTTCCCGATTTCGGGAAGACATCATCATCCACGAGCCCCTATCCCTGGATGACGCGTTACACCGCGCCAACAGGTACATCGAGCTGGACGAAGAAAACGCATCGAGAGCGAACCGACCATTGCCAGAACCGCCAACCTCAAAGTCGGCCAAAGGAAAGGAAAAGGCACAGGACGAGCATCATGAGCCTCGTCAGCACTTCGACAAGGAATACGCTGATAAGCTGGAAAAAGCAAAGAAAGCTCAAGCGTTCGCTGTTAGCGATCAGGACCCCCAGGCGTCATCATCGAAACCCTGGAATAACAAATGGGTCCGGGACCCATCGGGTAAGGGTGGAAAGAAGTACTGCAACTACCATAAACGAGCAGGGCATACCACTGAAGAATGCCGCACCCTCCAGCAAATACTGCTGGATAAATTCAAGGGAGGCCACATTGACGTCGAACACGAGCGACGACTAACAAC
>NC_025695.1:28740472-28745004 GCF_000633955.1 Camelina sativa
GCTCCCAATCTCGATCGAGTACTGGAGGAAGTCCAGCGCTCGCCATTTACAGCACGGATCTCCCGCGTTCGCATTCATTACGTGAACAAATTCAAGTTCGCCCCGTATAATGGATTGGATGATCCAAAACCGTTCTTAACTTCAATGAGTGTTGCGATTGGCCGAGCTCATTTCAGCGAGGAGGAGTACGAAGCTGGCTGCTGCCCGCTATTTGTTGAAAACTTGGCCCACGAGGCCTTAGGATGGTTCTCCCGGCTCCCGCCGAACTCGATCGGAAGCTATCACGAGCTAACAACCGCTTTCCTACAACACCATTCCACGTTCATGATTCGAGGTGCCTCGAATGCCGACCTCTGGAACATGTTTCAACAAAACAACGAGTCACTCCGGGAATTCATGGAGAGATTCAAAAGAATAGTCTCGAAACTCTCGATCGCCGACGACACAGCAATCTCAGCTCTCCGTAATGCTCTTACTCACGGTTCCCGATTTCGGGAAGACATCATCATCCACGAGCCCCTATCCCTGGACGACGCGTTACACCGCGCCAACAGGTACATCGAGCTGGACGAAGAAAGCGCATCGAGAGCGAACCGACCATTGCCAGAACCGCCAACCTCAAAGTCGGCCAAAGGAAAGGAAAAGGCACAGGACGAGCATCATGAGCCTCGTCAGCACTTCGACAAGGAATACGCTGATAAGCTGGAAAAAGCAAAGAAAGCTCAAGCGTTCGCTGTTAGCGATGAGGACCCCTNGATTCGAGGTGCCTCGAATGCCGACCTCTGGAACATGTTTCAACAAAACAACGAGTCACTCCGGGAATTCATGGAAAGATTCAAAAGAATAGTCTCGAAACTCTCGATCGCCGACGACACAACAATCTCAGCTCTCCGTAATGCTCTTACTCACGGTTCCCGATTTCGGGAAGACATCATCATCCACGAGCCCCTATCCCTGGATGACGCGTTACACCGCGCCAACAGGTACATCGAGCTGGACGAAGAAAGCGCATCGAGAGCGAACCGACCATTGCCAGAACCGCCAACCTCAAAGTCGGCCAAAGGAAAGGAAAAGGCACAGGACGAGCATCATGAGCCTCGTCAGCACTTCGACAAGGAATACGCTGATAAGCTGGAAAAAGCAAAGAAAGCTCAAGCGTTCGCTGTTAGCGATGAGGACCCCTAAGCGTCATCATCGAAACCCTGGAATAACAAATGGGTCCGGGACCCATCGGGTAAGGGTGGAAAGAAGTACTGCAACTACCATAAACGAGCAGGGCATACCACTGAAGAATGCCGCACCCTCCAGCAAATACTGCTGGATAAATTCAAGGGAGGCCACATTGACGTCGAACACGAGCGACGACTAACAACGGCCCACAGGGATAATCAATTTTTTAACCCTGAGAACGAGAACCCCAGTAGGCAGTACAGCACAGCTCCGGCGCCACAGCACAGCACAAGGGCCCTACCCCTGCCCCCGCCCCCAGCACCAACCCTTCAAAGGAACCCCGAGCCGGCCGACGACCCAAACGCTCCAGCTGCGTGCCAAAAAATTAATATGATTATGGGCGGCCTAACGACTTGCCGAGACTCGGTGTGTTCCATCAAAGCTTATCGGCGGGGACTAGAAGTGAAGCAGGACTGGATGGCTCAAAGTACATCGCCGACCACAACCTATGAGCCGATCACATTCACGGAAGACGATGCGTCAGGCCTAGCCGGGCCGCACAACGACCTCCTCGTAGTCGAGATGACAATTGGTGAAAGCATAGTCACCAAAATCTTGATTGATACTGGCAGCTCGGTAAACGTCATTTTCAAAGACGTACTAATTCAGATGGAGGTAGACCTGCGAACGGCCGATCATGACGTCCAACCCCTCACAGGCTTTGACGGCGACACGGTTATGACAGTTGGTACGATCATGCTACCAGTCTACGTAGGCGGAACGATGCACTGCATCAATTTTGCCATCATCGATAAACCAATCGTCTACAACGTCATCCTGGGGACTCCATGGTTGCATAAGATGAAAGCTGTGGCGTCGACGTACCATCAGTGCGTAAAGTTTCCAACCTCAAGAGGAATATTCACGCTACGAGGAGACCCGTTGATCGCCAGAACTTGCTTCATCATCGAACGACAACAGCGTAGTGCCCGCACCTTCGCAATCTCAGACCCCGCCGAGCAGCCAGATGGTCGTGTCTGTCCTAACACCGAGCTAATCATCCAGGTAAACATTTGCCGACCTGCCGCAGACTATCAAGGACGAGCTCGTAAAGTTTCTGTCCCAAAACGTTGAAACCTTTGCATGGAGCATGAGCAGTATGACCGGAATCGATCCCAGCATAACATGTCACGAACTCAATGTGGATCCAACGTTTAAACCGGTCAAGCAAAAGCGAAGAAAACTCGGACTAGAGCGTACGGCCGCCGTTAACGAAGAGATCAAAAAACTACTCACGGCTGGGTCCATCAGAGAAGTCAAGTACCCCGACTGGTTAAGTAACCCAGTAGTTGTGAAGAAAAAGAACGGCAAGTGGCGGGTGTGCGTCGATTTTACCGATCTTAACAAGTCATGCCCAAAAGACAGCTTTCCTCTACCAAGAATCGACCAACTGGTCGAAGCGACCGCGGGGAACGAGCTTCTATCGTTCATGGACGCATACTCCGGGTACAACCAGATAATGATGCATAAAAACGATCAAGAAAAGACGGCCTTTATCACCGATCAAGGCACTTACTGCTACAAGGTTATGCCGTTTGGCCTGAAGAATGCTGGTGCGACCTACCAACGCCTTGTCAACCGGATGTTTGCCGACCAGCTCGGCCGAACAATGGAAGTGTACATCGATGATATGCTGGTGAAATCAACTCACGCTGCCGACCACGTTTCACATCTCGCTAAGTGCTTTGAAGTTCTCAACCGATATAACATGAAGCTGAATCCAGCTAAGTGCTCGTTCGGCGTAACTTCTGGAGAGTTCCTAGGATACCTCGTCACCAAGAGGGGTATCGAAGCTAACCCGAAACAGATTTCGGCGCTTACCAACCTACCATCTCCAAGAAATACTCGAGAAGTTCAACGACTTACTGGGCGAATCGCCGCCCTCAATCGATTTATCTCACGATCTACCGACAAGTGTCTACCGTTTTACCAGCTGCTTCGCAGCAACAAAAAGTTTGAGTGGGATGATAAGTGTGAGTCTGCCTTCCAGGAGCTCAAAAACTATCTCGCTACTCCTCCAGTCCTAGCTAAACCTGATCAGGGGGAAACGCTTTACCTGTACATCGCTGTCTCCAGCTCGGCGGTCAGTGGTGTACTCATTAAAGAGGACAGGGGAGATCAGCATCCCATTTTCTATGTGAGTAAAAGTCTCGATGGAGCTGAGCTCCGATATCCAACCTTGGCCGAGTATGAAGCCCTGATCGCAAGAATGAGATTGGCAGGTGGAATCGGGGTTAAGAAGTTACAAGTTTTTTACGACTCGCAACTAGTAACTCACCAGTTCAGCGGCGATTACGAATGCAGAAACGACCGAATGGACGCTTACCTTAAGGTTGTCCAGGCGCTGTCCGGCTCATTTGAGCCGTTTGAATTGACGAAAATCTCTCGTAGCGACAACGCTCCAGCTGACGCCCTGGCCGTCCTCGCTTCAACATCCGACCTCGACCTCCGTCGAATCATTCCTGTCAAGAGTATTGATCAGCCGAGCATCAATCTCCCAACGAACATCGATCCCATTGCTCAAGATTATAAAAAGAAAAAGGTTATGGAGGATGCGAGCATCAACATGCCATCCTCAAAGAAACAAAGAACAGGTGAGGGTCCTCCCATGCTAACATTGCGTATCTCTGAACCATCGGCCGGTGCGCCATCAACTTCTGTGAGACGCACGACCGAGCAAGAATCCACCGAGCTGATATCCAACGAACAAATAGCCGAAGAATCAGAGTCCGCCGAACAAGAATCCACCGAGCTGATATCCAACGAACAAATAGCTGAAGAATCAGAGTCCGCCGAACAAGAATCCACCGAGCTGATATCCAACGAACAAATAGCTGAAGAATCGGAATCCGCCGAACAAGGATCCACCGAACGAATATCTGTCGAACGAGAAACAGGACAAGCATCTGTCGAGCACGAGTCCGTCAATCAAGGGCAGACCAGTTCTGAACCAAAAGAACGATCATATGACTGGCAAGCAGATATCCGTTCCTACATCGCCGATGGCATTGCTCCGTCCGACAAATGGGAAGCTCGGCGCCTTCGGGCCCGCTGCGCACATTACACTCTCTTGGATGGTAACGTTTTCCGCTGGACTGCATCTGGCGCACTCTTGACCTGCGTCGGTCCCAAAGAAGTCGATGACGTAATGAGAGAAGTCCACGAGGGTTCCGGTGGCAATCATTCTGGGGCTCGCGCGCTCGCAATGCGCATACGCAACAATGGTCATTATTGGCCTACCATGAACGATGATTGCGAGAAATTTGTCGCAAAGTGCGAAAAATGTCAGCGCCACGCTCCCA
>NC_025695.1:28746875-28750691 GCF_000633955.1 Camelina sativa
TCTCAGCGAGATGTCCAGCTCTTACATCGACCCTCTGGCCAAGGGAACGATTTAAAACGCCTTCCTCATGGATGCAGCGGCGAAATAATCCGCACAAAATAAGCCGACCCAGATCGCATTCAGCTAGCAGGCGGTTAAGTTTGTATAAGCCGGGTTCTCACTCGCACTTTCTTGCCGACCTCGTGGCAAACACAGGGTAAGCCGGACACCAGGGCCGCACCTAAAAGGTATGACGAGCTCATCTCGATTACCACCCTAAACATTTGGTATTCGACACACGTAATAGGATAAGCCAAGAGACGTCTTGCACCGTAAAGTACAACTCGATACCAAAGATAGGAAAAGCGCAATTTTATTCGATAACCAAAGAGCAAACAAGTTCAAAATAACAATTAACAAAAAGGCCATGCTTGGCACAAGTTCAAAATAACAATTAACAAAAGGCCATGCTCGGCACAAGTTCAAAATAACAACTAACAAAAGGCCACGCTCGGCATAGATTCAAAATAAAACAAGCAACATAAAGCCACGCTCGGCATAAGCATCGCGCACAGACGATCAATCATCTATCCCCAGATCAGCATTAGAGGGCACATCGAACTCGAGCTCATCGACCGTCTCCCGAAAAGTTCGGCAATCGTTACGCAAACCTTCCAACGTGTCCAGTGGAACGTCCACAACTCTAGCAGCCACTGTCTCAAGGTACGTGCAGATTCCTTCAGCACGGTTGCCCTCAACAAAGATATGGTCTGTGCACTCTAGCTGAATAATGTAACGACGCAATACGTCGATCCGAGTTCGGCAAGCATCGATCTCCGCATTACTTTCGAAAGGTCTAGTGTTAAGAGGTTCAAGATCACCCTCTTCGAGATCAGGAATCTCCACTGCAATCACTGCCGCTTCACGACGAGAACGCTCCTCCAGCAAACGATCCCATCTCCATTTCGGAACGAAGAACCCCTCTTCGATCATAGTTTCGAGATACGCAACAGTCCCATCCACACGATCAAACTGGAAGCATAGCTCGAACTTACGGCGCAAAGCTAGAGTGTAGGCTCTCAACCTCTGGATCCAAGCACGATAAAACTCGAGCTCGGAACGAATTACATCATCCGATCTCGCAGCAAGCCGCTCTCGCGCTCTCCTTAGCCAGGCCGCTCTCGTGGTTACAGGCATAATGCCAACCTCAAACCGCTCAAAAATGAAAGAGTGATTTTCTTTTTCTTCTTAAAAAAAAAAGAGAGAAATGGTTGGAAAAGCGGAATGGCAAGAAATGAGCATTTGAGGAGCAATTTATAGAACAAAAGATACAATTTTCAAGGTGAAGTGGCCAATACAGTGACCCTCGAAGACCACATCCATCAAACGATCAACGCATGTCAAAAAACGAGAGGATAAAACATAGCAAAGTTCCAAAAAGGAAAAGTACAACGCCTAAACGGCTCAATATCCGGTCAATCCAACGATAATGCAAGGTCCCAAAAAGAAAATACATCGCCTAAACGGCCCAACATCCGCTACAAAACGGGAATAGGTTCTAATAAAACAAGACAAAAGCAAGTCACTGCTCGGCAGCAACCTGAGCGCCCGAGCCCGCAGGTGCCCCTGCCATGACGACCTCCTCTCCTACAACCACGGGAACCTCCGCCGCCTGAAGGTTCGTAGGAACGATCGCGGTCTCTGGAAGAGCCTCGAGGTCGCTGTCCAAAACATCGGCAATATCGAAACCAAGAACCTTCTCCTCCCACATCTTCACGTCAGCCTCCAAGCCGAGCAAAGTCTTCGACGGAATGACCGTACCACTCTTCACCAGCTCCTGAAGACAATCATAGGTGCCGCTCACCTGGCTCAAAGTCAGAAGAGACTCCTGCGCCGCTCTGTTGTCAATAATATGCCTCCTCATCCTCTCAATACGAGACTTGTAGTCGGCAACCTCGACATCGATGCCATGCCGCTCTGCTTGCAGCTGCTGCAACTGCGCCTTCTGAAACGCGTGATCAACCTCAAACTGCTCAAGACGAGAGCGGGAAGCGTTAAGAGAAGCCTTGAGATCGGCCACTTGCTTCCTGAAACCGGCAGTTTGCTTCGTAAGAACAGCAGAAACCCCTCGCTCTTTATCGAGATCCTGACGAAGCTCCTCAGCCGATCTCCTCGATGGTTCAGAGGTACGAGAATCAGCAAGTTGCTTCTCCAGCTCGGCAATGCGACGCTCGTACGAGACGACCATACGATTCACGCCACCACCATCCTGAAACACAAGAAATAAAGAATCAAGATAATAATTGGGAAAAGCCAATCAAGAACATAAAGAGAAATACCAACCTGGAAGTGTTTCCGAGCCCACGACCGATACAGCTCGGGATCATAGAGAGAACCCACAGAGGGAAGCGGGTCGAAGGAGCCGCGAACCTTGCTAGCAAGCTCACCACAAGCAGTAGCGTTGTTGATAAACAACTCATCCTTTGTCTTGTAAGAAAAGGAGAACGAATCATCAATCTCAGTGGTGTCGCGCGGTATGCCATCCCTCCTAGATCTCTTGGACGATTCGGGCTCGGGAGCGACCACCTCACCATGAGAAGCTCTCTTCCTTGATGGAGTAGGACGTCCAGAATCAGCGACGACGATCGCTAGGGCATCAGAAGCCTCGCCACGTGACTTCTGCGCACGCGGAACGACAGCAGGAACCTTGGCAGCTCTTTTGTCGGCGCGGGTAGCGGCCACCTCCGCCGATCTCAAATCTCCTGCAACTCGCAGATCGACACCTCCGCCGGCTGACGGGTCAACGACTTCAGTGTCGGCAGCGCGCGAAGAAGACCCAGCATCAACGGCCTTCTTGAACTGATCGGCGTATCGAGGAAGACGAGTGTTAACTTTTCCCATCCCTAAGCGCGGTAGACCTAAAAAGGAAAACAAAAGTGTGACGACCCAATAACCACCAAGGAGAGCAACAATCGATACAACAGAATAAGCAGGAAACTCACGAGATCTCTGAGTAATCGAAGGCCAATCAATCGCCCCTCTCGCTCTGATCTTCCTGAGATTGTCGAAAAAACCTGGAGGATGAGCACGCAAGCGAACGACAGGCTCTGCAAGCAACAACAAAAACAAGATAAGTGTTAGAAGCCAATCAAAGAAAATCAACAAGTAAGGATAAGAAACAGCAAAGCTACCGGGAACCATATTCCACTCAGTAGCGTAAAACATATCGAGGTTGTCAACCGAAGTCTCATCTAGCTTGACAAAGAAAAAGTAACGCTGCCAATGACGAATCTTCTTCTCAGCTCCGGTGACGATCTGATAACCCGATTTAGCACTAGTATAAAAGTACCCCGGACTACCTCTGACTTTCGTAAACCTGGTAGCCTCCTCAAGGAAATGTACATCAACCTCTACGCCACAATCGGTACCCAGTATCGCCAAACCAGCTGCGTTGCGGATACCTCCCACAGAAAGCTGGGAGATAGCTATCTTACGCCTCGCGCAGTAACGCGTCAAAAACTCCGGCAGAGGAAACCAACGACCGCAATCAGTAAAATAATGCTCATAGAGGGCGATAAAACCTACTGGAGGCGTCCAAGGACGCTCGTGGGGTTCAGGAGATCGGAAAACCAAACCCTCGGGCATCTTACACCACCGCATCATCTCGGCAATAGTATCTGATGTGCACAACGAAGGACCATGATCGGCCGGACCGGCTGAAAGACTGGCACCAATCGATGCAGCACTAAGACCCAAAACAGCTGAACGGGGACCAATATCCTCGGCCGGGACAACGTCCATAGGACTCCCACCGGAACCACTGTCGCTATCTTCGCT
>NC_025695.1:28750791-28751148 GCF_000633955.1 Camelina sativa
GTAACCCAGTAGTTGTGAAGAAAAAGAACGGCAAGTGGCGGGTGTGCATCGATTTTACCGATCTTAACAAGTCATGCCCAAAGGACAGTTTTCCTCTACCAAGAATCGACCAACTGGTCGAAGCGACCGCANACGATCATGCTACCAGTCTACGTAGGCGGAACGATGCACTGCATCAATTTTGCCATCATCGATAAACCAATCGTCTACAACTTCATCCTGGGGACTCCATGGTTGCATAAGATGAAACCTGTGGCGTCGACGTACCATCAGTGCGTAAAGTTTCCAACCTCAAGAGGAATATTCACGCTACGAGGAGACCCGTTGATCGCCAGAACTTGCTTCATCATCGAACGA
>NC_025695.1:28755670-28759810 GCF_000633955.1 Camelina sativa
CAGGAATCTCCACTGCAATCACTGCCGCTTCACGACGAGAACGCTCCTCCAGCAAACGATCCCATCTCCATTTCGGAACGAAGAACCCCTCTTCGATCATAGTTTCGAGATACGCAACAGTCCCATCCACACGATCAAACTGGAAGCATAGCTCGAACTTACGGCGCAAAGCTAGAGTGTAGGCTCTCAACCTCTGGATCCAAGCACGATAAAACTCGAGCTCGGAACGAATTACATCATCCGATCTCGCAGCAAGCCGCTCTCGCGCTCTCCTTAGCCAGGCCGCTCTCGTGGTTACAGGCATAATGCCAACCTCAAACCGCTCAGAACCAAAAGAGAGATTTTTTCTTCTTAAAAAAAAAAGAAAAAGAAATGGTTGGAAAAGCGGAATGGCAAGAAATGAGCATTTGAGAAGCAATTTATAGAACAAAAGATACAATTTTCAAGGTGAAGTGGCCAATACAGTGACCCTCGAAGACCACATCCATCAAACGATCAACGCATGTCAAAAAACGAGAGGATAAAACATAGCAAAGTTCCAAAAAGGAAAAGTACAACGCCTAAACGGCTCAATATCCGGTCAATCCAACGATAATGCAAGGTCCCAAAAAGAAAATACATCGCCTAAACGGCTCAACATCCGCTACACAGCGGGAATAGGTTCTAATAAAACAAGACAAAAGCAAGTCACTGCTCGGCAGCAACCTGAGCGCCCGAGCCCGCAGGTGCCCCTGCCATGACGACCTCCTCTCTTGCAACTACGGGAACCTCCGCCGCCTGAAGGTTCGTAGGAACGATCGCGGTCTCTGGAAAAGCCTCGAGGTCGCTGTCTAAAACATCGGCGATATCGAAACCAAGAACCTTGTCCTCCCACATCTTCACGTCAGCCTCCAAGCCGAGCAAAGTCTTCGACGGAATGACCGTACCACTCTTCACCAGCTCCTGAAGACAATCATAGGTGCCGCTCACCTGGCTCAAAGTCAGAAGAGACTCCTGCGCCGCTCTGTTGTCAATAATATGCCTCCTCATCCTCTCAATACGAGACATGTAGTCGGCAACCTCGACATTGATGCCATGCCGCTCCGCTTGCAGCTGCTGCAATTGCGCCTTCTGAAACGCGTGATCAACCTCGAACTGCTCAAGACGAGAGGGGGAAGCGTCAAGAGAAGCCTTGAGATCGGCCACTTGCTTCCTGAAACCGGCAGTTTGCTTCGTGAGAACAGCAGAAATCCCTCGCTCTTTATCGAGATCCTGACGAAGCTCCTCAGCCGATCTCCTCGATGGTTCAGAGGTACGAGAATCAGCAAGTTGCTTCTCCAGCTCGGCAATGCGACGCTCGTACGAGACGACCATGCGATTCCCGCCACCACCATCCTGAAACGCAAGAAATAAAGAATCAAAGTAATAATTGGGAAAAGTCAATCAAGAACATAAAGAAATACCAACCTGGAAGTGTTTCCGAGCCCACGACCGATACAACTCGGGATCATAGAGAGAACCCACAGAGGGGAGCGGGTCGAAGGAGCACGCGAAGATAACCCGATTTAACACTAGTATAAAAGTACCCCGGACTATCTCTGACTTTCGTAAACCTGGTAGCCTCCTCAAGGAAATGTACATCAACCTCTACGCCACAATCGGTACCCAGTATCGCCAAACCAGCTGCGTTGCGGATACCTCCCACAGAAAGCTGGGAGATAGCTATCTTACGCCTCGCGCAGTAACGCGTCAAAAACTCCGGCAGAGGAAACCAACGACCGCAATCAGTAAAATAATGCTCATAGAGGGCGATAAAACCTACTGGAGGCGTCCAAGGACGCTCGTGGGGTTCAGGAGATCGGAAAACCAAACCCTCGGGCATCTTACACCACCGCATCATCTCGGCAATAGTATCTGATGTGCACAACGAAGGACCATGATCGGCCGGACCGGCTGAAAGACTGGCACCAATCGATGCAGCACTAAGACCCAAAACAGCTGAACGGGGACCAATATCCTCGGCCGGGACAACGTCCATAGGACTCCCACCGGAACCACTGTCGCTATCTTCGCTGAATTCGAAAATATCAGCGAAATCGTAGTCGTTAGCCAAACTATCAAAATCTCCACACTCTACTCCAATGTCAACACCAACGTCATCGGAAGCATTCTTATAGCCGGTACCAGATTCCCTCGTGAAAGCACGTCGGATCCCCGCAGGAGTCTTACCACGCGCACGTGTTGGAACACGAGAACTCGTAGAAGGTCGGCCAACCTTCCTGCAAAGAAAGCCGACCTCGCAACCTCCCATCATAAGATCGGCACCGCCATCGTCGGAGTAAGCGTCAGAATCAACGCGACTAGAATTATCAATTTGACCCCCGAAATCCTCCATGCCGACCCCAGTTCCGCATGAACGAGACCCATCTAGCCGCTCACTTAGCTCGGCATCAACCGCAGTCTCATGAACCTGAGAGCTCCGAATTCTCAGCCGAACATGCCCCATGCCGAGCTCACTACCACCTGACGANTATGCCAAGCAGCCAGTTCACCATCGATCCCATGACCGCCGAGCTCAGGGCCACTGAATCCGCCTGTCCCGGAACCACCGACCTCGTTCATGCCTCCTCGCCGATCTCCCATCTCAACTATTCCGCCCTCGAAATCAATCTTATCCTCATCATTCCTCGCGGTTGCATTATCAAACCCACTTTCACAAAACCTGCCGATAGGTCTGCCGACCTCGGGTACGCCGACCTCGAGCCCGCCGATCCCAAAAGAAGTGCCGAACGCATTCGAATTACTCTGTAGATCTTCATTTTCGATCTCATCTCGCCGGTCCCTCTCAACCACGCGAGAACTACCTAACACTGGATCCCGGATTCCATCATCGCCGACCTCGGCCCGCCAGCTCTCCATGTCGAGATCGACATCCCTATGCCAATCTCCAATCCTCGAGCCGACCTCACCAACGACTCGACCGCCGACCTCGGCGTCAATCTCCGAGGGACTACCTAATGCCTCACTCGCAGGAAACCTCGCAATCCGCCGAACCCTGAACTCGCCGAGCTCAGATCCGCCGAGCTCGGATCCACCGACCTCAGATCTCTCCACTCGAATCTCCTCGCTGAGCTGGGTCTCACTCCGGCCGACCTTGAAATCTCTATGGTCGTTAGGCGCTGATAGCTCAACTCAATGGACGACCAATGGCGGATCCGGCTGATCAACCATTGGCGACCTCGCAAGCAGGAATAATCGACGGGCGGCGGCTAGGGTTTTGGGTATGCAATCGACCAAAGAGAGAAGTAGAGAAAGAAAGAAGTAAAAGCATGAAAGTAATAAATGAGAGAGAGAATAAATTACCTTTTATGAAGAGGAAGGAGCAAGTGAAGAAAATGGGAAGGAAGAAGGTGCATAAATAAGTAAATAAAATGGAAAAATTACTGTCAAATCCATCATCTCAATCCGCGACTCTCTTCTCTTTTTTGGGGATATCATTGAAAACCGCATTCAGAATAAAGACCAAAGGATTTTTCCCAGTGTCTCTCGAAAAATGAATCTGGAAATTACAGAAGAGATTGTAGAAGAATCACTGTAGCAATTTCATTTCCCAGAAGCAATCCGAGACGATCTGCGCCGAGCAGGCATATTACAAATAAATCAAGCATGCCCGCCGATCGCAGAAAAACTGACGCTCTCCGGACTAAGGGGGGGACTATTGTTGGACATGGGCTGCGCCCCAATATGCCACTCGGCCCAGCAAGACGAATTCTATGATTTCGGCCCGACCAAAATGGATGCAAGTCACTAATAATCCGTAAAGGGCAATCTCGGGAATTCACGATGGGAGCCCTAGAAAACCCTCGGTTTACAGTCCACTATATAAAGAAACAGTACTCACTGGAGAAAGGAGAGAGACTCGCGTACAATACCCCGAGAGCAATACTTTGCGTCTAAAAACTCTTGTTATTCTCTGTATAATTTTCTGTTAGCTTCCGAGCTCGTCGTGACTCACTTGTCAGTTCTCCTGTGAACTGACGAGCACGATCTTGACTCGTTTTAGTGACGACCTCACATTCCTATCGTTAATAAAGAACAAACTTCACTCTTTCCCCCTAAAATCGATATTTATTTAGTGTTGTGCAATTCCCAGTACAAACA
>NC_025695.1:28760484-28793022 GCF_000633955.1 Camelina sativa
CACGAAAAACTTTCTCCAAGAAAGAAAGAGCAAACTAAAGGTGCTACTTACATATGTGATATTTTAGTTTCGTGAGAGAGATTGGCAACAAAGAGCGTCTTTTTATTTACAGCAACCTCCTGAATTAACAGTCAGTGGTGTTAGCACAACTCCATAAAGAAAATGACTCAAATTACATCACAACAAAACCTTGATTCATCCCCAGAATATGTCATCTTTCAAATTTGTGGCAACAGTTCTGACATATTTTGAAGATAATAAGAACAGGTACCTCAACAAAAGCAGGAGTTTCATCAAGTCCTTCCACAACCTCATCTTCTATCAGAAGGCTTTCTCGTCGAAGGTAGTCTTCATACCTGAATTATCAAAAACCCTTTTAAGTTTACCAAAAACTTCACTTTATGTGCTCTTGATAACAAGTGCAAGATGCAAATAGTTAAATCCCTTACCAAACCTTGTGATCTATGCAATACCTAATCAACAAAAATAAATAGCGTTAGTCTTTTGTAATGGCATACAAAATCTAGCAAACAAGTTACAACCAGAGTTACATAAACAAATCTCCAAAACATGGAAAATCAATATACTTGGGTGGACGGTATGGAGCTATCTCGGCCGCTTCAAGAAAAATCTTGCATTTGTGCAAGTATTCACCTTTCTTCTTTTCCAGCGCCTACAATATAGAATATTTAATCAGCAATCGTATTTCAAATAACTACTTTTTAAATGACTACTAAAATACTTTTCATTATTACTATAAACTGCTCTCACCTCTTTTGCTTCGTTAGCAGAAGCAAACTCAACAAAGCCACATCCCATATGCTTGCCATTGTGGTTTACAATAAGTCGAACATGAACAACTTCTCCAACATCTTTAAAGAGATCGTTGCTGTTAAAATAATAAAAGTGGAGGGTAAAATAATAGCCATGAAGAACTTGCTCCAGGAAGGAAAGAGGGAATTAAAGGTGCTAATTACATATGTGATATTTTAGTTTTGCGAGAGAGATGGGCAACAAAAAGTGTCTTTTTTCTTACGGAAACTGCCTGAATTTAACAGCCAAAGGTGTTTTTAGCCATACTTAAAAGAGAAAAGGGACTTCAATTGCATAACAGCAAAAGGTAGGCTCATCTAAAGAGCCATCCCCCGAATTAGTTATCTTTCTACTTTGTGGCAACAGTTACTGTTGGACATGGGCTGCGCCCCAATATGCCACTCGGCCCAACAAGACGAATTCTATGATTCCGGCCCGACCAAAATGGATGCAAGTCATTAATAATCCGTAAAGGGCAATCTCGGGAATTCACGATGGGAGCCCTAGAAAACCCTCGGTCTACAGTCCACTATATAAAGAAACAGTACTCACTGGAGAAAGGAGAGAGACTCGCGTACAATACCCCGAGAGCAATACTTTGCGTCTAAAAACTCTTGTTATTCTCTGTATAATTTTCTGTTAGCTTCCGAGCTCGTCGTGACTCACTTGTCAGTTCTCCTGTGAACTGACGAGCACGATCTTGACTCGTTTTAGTGACGACCTCACATTCCTATCGTTAATAAAGAACAAACTTCACTCTTTCCCCCTAAAATCGATATTTATTTAGTGTTGTGCAATTCCCAGTACAAACAGTTATGTTATTAGAAGCTAAGCTTTTCGTCTGAGCCTGACATATTTTGGAGATAAGAAGAACACGTACCTCAACAAAATCGGGAGTTTCATATAGTCTTTTCATTGCCCCATCTTCTTCTGTCAGAAGGCTTCCTCGTCGAAGGTAGTCTTCATAACTGAAATATCAAAACCCTAGTGATATCTCCATGTAAAGTAGACCAAAAACGTCACCCAATGTGCTCTTGATAACAAACTCAAGAAGCAAAGAGTTAAATCCCTTACCAAAGCTTCTCTGCAAAGTTGTACCTAGTTAACAAAAGTATTAGTGTTAATCTTCTGTAATGGCATCAAAAGTCTAACAATAAGTTATAACCAGTGTTAGAGAAACAAAACCCCATAACATGGAAAATCAATTTACTTGGGTCGTGGAGGGTATGGAGCTGTCTTAGACACGTTAAGAAAAATCTTACGATCGTGTAAATATTCACCATTCTTCTTTTCCAGCGCCTACAGTTTAAAATATTTCATCAGCTACGGCACTTTCAAATAACTAGTATATTTTTCATCACAAGTATACACTACTTTTCTTATCATTACTACAAAAACTACCTCACCTTCTTTGCTTCTTTAGCAGAAGCAAACTCAACAAATCCATAGCCGACATGCTTACCCTCGTTGTTTACAATAAGTCGAACACTAACAACTCCTCCAACATAATTAAAGAAATCGGAACTGTAAAAGTGGATGACAAAATATCAGTCTATGAACAACTTGCTCCAAGCATGAAAGTGGAAATTTACGGAGCTACTTACATATCTGATACTTTAGTTTGGGGAGAGAGATTGGCAACAAAGAGTACTTCCTGAATTTAATAACAACAAAAATTAGCCCAATCTAAGGATTCATCCGCAGAATTAAGTCATCTTTTAGACTTTGTGGCAACAATTATTATTAAATGTTGTGCGTTTCTTTTGAGATGTTTTGAAGATATAAGAACAGGTACCTCAACAAAATTGGGTGTCTCATCTTCTTCTTCTATCGGAAGGCTTTCTCGTCGAAGGTCTTCTTCATACCTGAAATATCGAAAATCTCTTGTGATCTCTACATGTATACAAAAAACTTGACTAAATGTGCTCTTAATGACAAACTCAATATGCAAATAGCTAAATCCCTTACCAAACCTTGTGATCTATGCAATACCTAATTCACAAAAACAAAAGCGTTAGTCTTCTATAATCGTCATAAAACTCTAGTAATAAGTTACAACCAGTTTTACAGAAACAAATATCCATAACATTTACTTGGGTGGAAGGTATGTAGCTCCCTTATCAGCCACATCAAGAACAATATCAGCCACATCAAGAACAATCTTATTATCTTGCAAATATTCACCGTTCTTCTTTTCCAGCGCCTAGAGTATAAAAGATTTGAGTCAGAAATCGTACTTACAAATAACTACTTGTATATATTTCATCATAAGTATAAACCACGTTTCAGATGACTATTTAAATAACTTTTTCATCATTACTATGAAAACTACTCTCACCTTTTCTACTTCGTCAGCTTAAGGGAACTCAACAAAGGCACAGCCCACAAGCTTAAAATTGTAGTCTAAAAGAAGTCGAACACGAACAACTTGTCCAACATTTTTAAAGAAATCGATGCTGTGAAAATTGATGATATAATTATCAGTCCTAGAAAAACTTGCTCTGAGGAGGGAATAGGAAATTAAAAAAATATATATAAAAAAGTGTTGTTTACTTACATATTTGGTATTTTAGTTTCGCAAGGGAGATTGTCAACGAAGAGAGTCTTTTTTCCTACGGCAGCTTCCTGAATTGAACAGCCATGAAGGTGTTAGCACAACTTTAAGGAGAAAAAGACTCAAATTGCTTGATAGAACATGAACTTGTGCAATATATGCAACAAACAGTACAACATTTTTCAAAAAATTATACCTTCGCTGAGATCACATTAGCCTGATCAGACTTTGGCTCTAACAACTCAACCTGCTTGAGACTATCAGCAGATTCTTTGGTTGTGTCCTGTTTACATAAGTAAGGCATTAGAAGACAGTACGTGCGAAGAAACAAGAGGAATCCGTATAATCTTAGGTTATACCTTGTTCTTGGATTTTTTCTTTTGTTTCTTGAGAGTGGGTTTGGTCCCCAAATCATCTTCCAGCTTTCGCTTACCTAACAACAAGAGCAGCCAAAAAAAAAAAGACCTCTTGAGACAAGAGTAAGTGTGGGTGTAGTAAAACATTAGACAAAGAGCTCAGAGCCACCAATAACAAACCCAAATATTTAGCTTTGGCCATCGGAGAAGATGAAAACAAGCTTTTGATAAGAGCGGTTTGTGTATATTTGTCCGGGAAGCGTTGAGAGAGCAGCAAGCAATCAATAATTTCAAATAACCCTAGTTTACTTTTTATTTATAAAAAAGTACAATAACGGACTCTGGTTTGGGCTGGGCTGGGCTGGGCTTTTTCTATTGGTACCTGTTAAAGATGCACATCGTGCTTCTTCTTCTTCTTCTTCTTCTTCCTGGTTCCGTCTCTCTGCATTAGGTAACAAATCTCATGTTCGACATATCCATACAAATTATTTATGAAAAAATCTACAAAAAAAAAAAAATATAAATGAAACCGTAACATCGAAGAAGAATTAATAAGATATACTTTTGTAATCGGCGTTAAAATCTGTGTATCTGATTCATGAATCCCGATTAAAAACCCAAGAGACACGCACGATTCGATCAACCAAGTTCAAACAAAATAAATGGAAAATTTGGGGAGGGAGGGGGGGGGGATTTAGAAGAACGAGTGTAACTAACCGTGACAGAGGAAGATGATAGAGAGGCTCTTTCGATTACGGCTCTCATTTCCCACCGACGGCAAACGTCGAGACTGCGGAGAGGAGCAAAGGTGAGAGAGGAAGCGATCGATATGCAATGGTGGAAATAGAACAATGTTTCTTTCTTTCTTTTTTTAATTGTCAAAAACATTTTGTTTTAAAAGGAATCATTGAATATAAACCGAGCCAAATTGATATATCGAAAACTGGTTTTTCTTATTTCGTTTTCTTTTTATAAACTGAACCGATTAATTCTCTGGTATTGAAAAGAATTATCTATTTATTTATCAAAGTCGATATTTGTTGGCTTACCGTAACCGGTTTAGAGCAGATCAACCGAAAATAACCAAGCCAAATTGAATAATATTCCCTTATTTTGTCATTGTAACAACAAATATATGATTTTGCATAAATTTAAAAATCAATAAAGTAAATTTAGATTAATGTTTTAATTGTAATATGAATCACACATATCTCTTTATTTGATGTATAAAATAAATAATTTCCCATCTCAACCATAGATGTACTTCTTTTTTGACAACTTTTTCAAACAAACTCTTGTAAGTAAATAAATATAAACTCTTAATATTTGTTTGATAGCTAATTCATTCACCATATCGAGTTTATATATATCCATCCATCCACTAGGCCACCATTATGCCTTCTGATTAGAAAAGAACCGTCTTAAACCATTTGCCTATCTTGTCATTTATCCATAACTAATTCGTGATATTACCATTAGTCATTTGCAGTAATACGAATCCCACTATGACGACATGATGACTGCATGATATGACATTAAACTATTATCGTTACAAAACTTAAAGATCTATACCTTTTGAGATTTTCACACAATTTTAAAAATTATTTTACAATACTAAATAAATATTCTTATATTAACTGAGGGTTATAAAAAAAATAAGTTTACATTCAATGAAAAATGTAATTGGTATGGATAAATCAGAATATATTTAGTTTGAGATAGAGATTGAAAATAATTTTGTCACAAAAAAACTAGATAAAATTTTCATTAAAGTACTGATTTTTTCATTGCTATTTCTAACAAAGACAAATATATTCAACCGTTCATATCTCTACACTTGGCTATATTTTTAAGAATCAAGGAAAAAGATAGAATATGTAGCAAAGACAAATATATAATTTTAAATTGCATCATGATTCAGAATCATTGGAATCTAAGTGGGGTCAATTGAAATATAGCCCCACCCTTTATAATTTCTTGAAAAATAAACAGGCATAGGAGTAGTATTTTAAAACTTTACAGATATTTCCCTAAGCAGCAATTATTACTACAATAAATAATATTTTATCCAATTAAAAATATGATTCTCTCTCTTCCTTTCTTCTAAGCATAAAAACCCAAACTTTTCTCTTTCGTTTTTGCTTTCTTCTAAGCAATCTGCAGGCAGGAGTGTGATTCGCAAAAAAGTCGAATTTGGAGGATTCTTTCTGAGGTAACAAAGCTTTCTCCTTTTTGATTAACAAACCCATATGAGATCAAAGCTAGCTTCTTTATAGGAAAATTCAAAAAAGCTCGTCTCTTTTTTTGTTCGATTCAATCAGATTGGTAAAAGTTCATCGGATTTGAGCTGGATTGATCTAGGTTTAACTTGTATTGCTTTTTTTAGGGATTTTTCAGTGAGAAAATGGCGTCGAAACGGATCTTGAAGGAGCTGAAGGATCTCCAGAAAGACCCTCCAACCTCCTGCAGTGCAGGTTACTTCCAAAAAAAAACAAAATCCCGAACTCTTGTTGTTGGATCCATTACTTAATTTTCTGATTAACTATTATGTATGATCACAAATCTGCCATATATTTAGTGTTCTAGAGATCACAGAGGTACTCTGTTGCTAATTAATTATTAGACTGATCAGAGTTAGAGGAGTTTAGAAATGTAGAATCCTTCTTTTTGTTGTTTACTTATGTATTGGCTTATGTTTATCTAATGTTCTGTAACGAATCTCAGTTTATCAGTTGTTACTTTTCTCTAGTTATAAGACTAATCAGAGTTAGAAGATTTGAGAAATGTAGAATCCTTCTTTTTGTTGTTTACTTATGTATTGGCTTATGTTTATCTAATGTTCTGTAACGAATCTCAGTTTATCAGTTGTTACTTTTCTCTAGTTATAAGACTAATCAGAGTTAGAAGATTTGAGAAATGTAGAATCCTTCTTTGCTTGTGTTTTTTTTTTTTTTTGCTTATAATTTGGCTTTTGTTTATCTAAGATTAACTCAGTTTACTAGTTGAGTCACAGACTGAAGAAATTGAGTTGCATGAAAATTTATAGGTCCAGTTGCTGAAGACATGTTTCATTGGCAAGCTACAATTATGGGTCCTGCAGAGAGTCCGTATTCAGGCGGTGTGTTTCTCGTTACCATTCACTTCCCTCCGGATTATCCTTTCAAGCCACCAAAGGTATTCAATATTGAACAACTCTAAAAAGTACCAGAAACTTTAGGTTTAGTAAGGTTTCCTAAAAGCTTAGTAAAGGATTTGCTATTCATAAACTTTTTCTTTTTGTGTGGTACTTCTCATTAGTATATTTCCTTTAATCTTGACACTTAGATTGGTTGTGTTGTTTTTTTTGTTGTAGGTTGCATTTAGGACGAAGGTGTTTCACCCAAATATCAACAGCAATGGAAGCATTTGCCTCGACATCTTGAAAGAGCAATGGAGCCCCGCTCTAACCATTTCCAAGGTGAGTTTCACATCTTTTGGAAATATTGGTTTCTCCAATGTTCGTTTATGTTCCAAACGTATAGTAAAGATCATCTACATTTTCAGCTAGGATCTTGCTCTAGTTCTTTAATGGAAATGATTAATACGATTTTGGTAGGTGTTGCTCTCGATATGCTCGCTGTTAACGGATCCAAATCCAGATGATCCGTTGGTGCCAGAGATTGCACACATGTACAAAACCGACAGAGCCAAGTACGAGGCAACTGCAAGAAACTGGACTCAGAAGTATGCCATGGGCTAACCAAAAGATTCTTCTGCTTCAGCACCTGTTTATGCTTTTATTTAAATATGTTTTATTTCTTCTTCTTGATTTAACTTCAATAAAATGTTTAAAATATCAACTTTTTCTTTCTTTTTTTTCTATCAAAGAAGCGTCTGTACTATATATGTTTATTGGTTTGAAAAAAAAAATGTTTGTGGGTTTGATTATCATCACCTCTATCTGAAATTCTGAAGGTTTATAATTTATTAAGGGTAAATGAGAAACAGTGTGTTCTAATAAATGAATATTTTAAAGATAAATGGACTGTTCTAGATGTTTTTTTTAAAACCACAAAAAGCTTAATGAAAATTGAACCGTCGGAAAAGGAAAAAAAGGAGAACTTTTTACCATTGCAGTGAAGTGAAGTGTTCTCATCTCCGAAGAATCTGAAAGAGTCCTGCTGGCTGCAACTGCAAGTAAGCATTTTCCACCTAACTAAAAGTTAAAAATTTGTAGTTTTTGACCTCACTCAGAGTTCATAACTTCATATACTATGTCGCATTCGACAAAAGAAAAACAAAAATTCAAATTTTTAGGGTTTATCCTTTAACTGGGTTTATTGAATCACCTTCTCTATTGAAAAAGTCATCTCCTTTATTGTTGTCTTCCATTTCGTATTGTAGCTGATACTGTTATCTTCTGAAATTGAGCTCTAGGGTTTCTCAAAATTGCGAACATGGCTTTAGGGTATTCCGATTGACACCCATAATTTGTTTTGTTTCTGTTTGAAGGTTTGTGGTGCTCATGGATACAAGAAAGGTTCCGTTGCTCTGTTATTGGAATGGGTGTATAAAAGATGGTCCTGATGGTCCATTCTATGAAGGGTCAAGTCCAAGAGGGATCAGAGTTGACAGCAAAATCGAACTATCCCAGTTGTTGGATGATCTGCATCGAGTTACTGGTTTTGAAAAGGGAAAGTTTCAGATTGATTTGATTGGTAGGTTCCCTTCCATCGTTCAGCAACAGATGGTCAAGTATGTGCGTTTGCCCATTGTGGATGATTGTAGTTTAGAGATGATGCTAGAGGTTCTAAGTCACCATCCTTCTATCAACAATCTGGAGTTGTATTTAAAGATCAAACCGTTGTCTGATGAAGGAACTGTTCCTATATCTCATGATCAGTCGCCATTGGAAAATAATGCGACCCGAAAGCGTGCTCGGCAAGAGGAGGAGGCTAGCGTCAATGCAGATGTAAATGTGAGTGTGAGGAATACTAAACTAAGAAGTCCGCCGGAGGATAACCATAATGGGTGGATTGAAGATGAAGAGAGTATGGATGAGACTGAGGAGAGTACGGATGAGGAGAATAAAGATGATAAAGAAAGCCCGCAGTTGATTTTCTCTAGTCCATGGCTTGATGAAAGTGAGTTGCATGTTGGGATGATTTTTAAAGATAAAGATGAGCTTGAGAATGCAGTGAAGTTGTACTCTAATAGAATGCAACGTGAGTACAGTAAATACGACTATTCCAATGAGGATACCTTAAAATACCGTGCAAGAAAGTATGTGAATGGTTTCTCACGGCAGCTAAAACAAATGGAAATGTCGTCAAGATAACAGAATATACAGGACCACATACTTGTAAGCCAGCAGATGTAAGCCCAGATTTTCTGGCAGGTGAGATCGAATGTCTAATAAAGGCTCAGCCCTCGCTCTCTATTGAAGAGTTGAACAAGTGGGTGAAAGAAGAATTTGGCTACACAGTCTCGTTTGCTAATATGTGGATTGCTAAAAAGAAAGCAATCACTGCAATCTTGGGAGATTTGGATAACAGTTTTAGTGTATTGCCCAAATTCATGGCTGCCCTTAGCTCATCTAACAGTATGCTCTTGGAATGGCAATATGATCCTTTTCCTGATCCCAAAGATGCATCCTTTCATTCTGTGTTTTGGGTGTTTCAGCAGTCAATTGCAGGGTTTCCTCACTGCAGACCTGTGATCATAGTGGATACAATAAACTTGAGCGGTAAGTACCCTGGGAAACTGTTGGTTGCAGCGGGATTTGATGCCGAAAACAAGATTTTCCCACTTTCGTTTGCAATTATTACCGAAGGAAGTTTGTCAGCTGATACTTGGCGTTGGTTCTTTGCATGCATCAGAAAGAAAGTAACACAAAGGGAAGGCATTTGTCTAATAACGAGTCCGGATCCTGACATAGTTACAGTTGTTAAGGAGCGTGAGTGTCAGTGGGCACAACACCGGTTCTGTCTTAGGCATATGTGCTTAAAATTTTATGAAGTTTTTCATAACAATCTCATGACAGAGTTTGTTTACAAGGCGGGATCTACGAAGTACGTATCAAAGTTCGTGAAGTACTTGAAGAAAATCGAAAAGATGAACTTGGAGGCTCGAAAATGGTTAGATAAAATACCTCCACATCAGTTGGCTCTGGCTTACGATGATGGTGGGATGAGATTTGGAATCATGAAAACAAACACAATATTTGGGACATATGGTTTCATAAACAAATCTCTTGATCTTCCTATCCCAACCTGCATCTTGCTAATTTTTGATCACCTGGCAGAGATTTTCAAATCTCAACGTGGTCGTCTTGGAGAATCACCGAATGGAAGAGACCTATACTCTAAATATGTCATGGATTTTTTTGAAGAGTGGAAGGAAGCTTCTAGAACGCACGATGTATTGCCTCTAGACCAGAGGGGGAATAAGTTTCAGGTCACGGAAGTTAGAAAAACGAGATTTGTTGTTCATCGCAGTGATCGGGTTTGCACTTGTAGGATATGGCAACTTTTCAAGAGTCCATGTTCACACGTGTTAGCGGTTTGCAGGAGGCTGAACATTGATCATTTGCAGTACAGTACCGAAAGTTCTCTTGCAGTGTACGCAGCTGATTTCAATCCGCTTCCGGGTGTATCTGACTGGCCTGAAGCTTCCCAAGTTCCAAGATTGTTTCCTCCTGGAAGTTGTCAGATATCAGCTCAGCCAAGCAAGGTTATTGGAGGCCAAAAACGATCCAACACTGGCAAAAACAAAGGTCCTAAACGTTGAACCAAACTGAACTAAAATGGTGAAGATGGTTACGTTTGTTACCGATGTACTTTGGTTTGGTTCAGTTTGAGTTTAAGGGAAACTTAAAAGTCAGTTTTTTTCAATATGTACAAAGAAGCGGCTAAAGTAGTTTGGTGAATGCTTAAACCTAATAAGTAGTAAAAGTTTTTTTGTTTGTATGATATGCTAACCGGTTTAGTGTTTGTTTTTTGGGAGGTTGTATGAAAACCGGTTTGGTTCCTGTAATGTCTGGACTAGGGTAACGTTTGTGATGATGATGTATTTGTATGCAGTAGTCAGTGTATGCACTTTCGTTTTTTTTCACGATATCTTTCGTTTATGCCTACACCGAGATAAGAAGCCAATCGGGTCTGCCGGTGCGGTTCAATGTTGGCTCACATATCTCGGTTTATAGTTGTTTTATACCAATTCTTAACCCCTAATTTCGATCAGCGCAGTCGTGTCGCTTTCTTGTTTCTTCCTCAGGTCTCGTCATAATAGAAATCACAAGACAAACAAAACACTATGATGGTTACTGATCTTCCACATGATTTAGAAACAGAGATACTCTCTAGGGTTCCGGCCACTTGTCTACAGAAATTGCAAACTACTTGCAAACGTTGGTACGCTTTATTCAGAGACCCGAGATTTGCCAAGAAGAACTTTGGCAAAGCAGCAGCGCAGGTGATCTTAATTAATGATTACAAGGGTTATTCAGCCACATTAATGGATACTCTAATTCATAGCGTCAATCTCCATGGAATCCAAAACAGCTTTGATCCATCCTTTGAGGTTGCAGTTAAACTTAACAAGAACAGTTCAACTGTTCAAGCTATCGTCCATCTTAATTCACTGCGAGGGTTTATTATTGTGTACTACAGAGGACAGTAAACTCGTGGTTTGGAACCCTTATACTGGTCAAACCAGGTGGATCCAATCCGATGATCATCGTATATTCTTATACAAGTATGTCTTAGGATACGTAAACAACAGCGGCAAATCTTGGGATAGCTACAAAATATTGGCTTTTGACCATTTTCAAAGCTGCCTACAGTATTCTCCTCCTAAGNTATGAGTTCAACTCTGAATATTCATGGAGGGTTCTTGATGACGTCTCTCCTAAATTTTTCATTCACTCTAATGGCGTGACTCTCAAGGGAAATGCCTACTGGTACGCTTCAGATAAAGAAGACCCCCTCTTTGTTTTCATACTGAAGTTTGATTTCGCTACCGAGAGATTTGGACGTATGCGTCTCCCTCTATCTTTTAAGAGAACTAGTTATGCTGGTGTGGTTCTCTCAGTTGTTAGAGAAGAGAAACTTGCCTTGTTACAACAACATGGGGTTGGTATAGATTCATTAAAGATGGATATATGGGTGACCAAAACTAAGATGATCGATGAGGCCAAAGACTTGTCGTGGAGCAACTTCTTAGTAGTGGATTTGGGTAAAGTTATGTTACCAGGACCAGATGTGAGGAGCCATATTATGAGTTTCTTGGTTGACGAGAAGAATAAAATGGTTGTGTGTTGATATACAGAGTTACCAAGATTGACTGATACCATGGCAAAATTTTACTTTGCTATAGAGGGTATACAAGTTCATAATTTGATTGTACAAGAACCACAGGGTACTGTTTGGCCATTTCTCGTCAGTTATGTTCCTAGTTTGGTTCAAATTCATTGAGGAGGTATTGGCAGGCAAAAGGGAGTAATTACAAGTTTTTTTTTAGTCAATTATAAAAATAGGGCTGATTCTGTTAAGTTAATAAACAGAGTAGCTGAATTTTCTTTAATGTTTTCGCTTTTGGAAAATACTTTTTGGTGATCTACTTTAATATACATTGTTTATGAATGCGTAGTGAGCTATAATATATATATCCTCGGACTTTTTCTTTTCTTCAGAATTAGGTATGTGTGTGTGTGTGTGCATATGAAAGCCGAAAACAAAATTGTAGAAAGCTAACAAGGATTTTTAATCAGATAGCAACTTGTAAAAGCTCCTATTATAGGAGAATTCAGTAAGTTTTTTCAGAATTCAGTAAATTCAGTCCTATATATATATACATGTTCCAAATCGCTTTATTGAAGTCTTGCAGAGTTTTGATTAACATAGTAGTTGCTGAATTCTCCTTTACTTTTGCGTTTTGAGAATTTGACTTGGGATTTGTTCAAAAAAAAAAAAAAAGAGAGAATTTGACTTGGGAAATCAATCAAATTCTTCAGATCCTCATTCCTAGAACCATTACTAAAATCCTGCATGGTTAATCACTCAATATTGCTCTACTTTTACCCACAGTTCTGAATAGATGCGTAGTATGTTTAAGGGTTCAGATACAGTTATTGAAAGAGTTATGTATGTTAATGAAATGTCTGCACTCATGCAGGAAGAAATAGAGAGTTCACACAAGACCAAAATTGAGAAGTCTAAGGATACATTCAGCTGGTGACTAAGGTATTGAGTTTATTGAGGTTAATAATCCGCCTATTTCAGTCTGAGTTTTGATTTCAGTTTGTAATGCATAATCAGTAGAGCCTCTCCATCTTGTTGTAGTGTTTCCTAATACGTTCGGAAAAATGGTTTAGTTATAAAGATTGAGAACAAAAAAAATGGTAAATACTTTTTTTTTTTTTGTCATTTTTAATATTTTTCATTATTTGTTAAAAAGCAGATGTGATCTTTGTCACATGAAAACTAGCAATACTTTTCTGTGGATCTCTTTTTCTTTACTCCTTTGATGCTTTGCACTGTCCAATCTTTTAATACTTTGTAGATATGGTTTCCCCTGTGATGTTGATTTTCATTGCTTCCAAGATGTTGATGCAAAGGTTCCAAGTTCTGATGGTCTAGTATCAACCTTTTCACAATGCTGGTTGGTAATGAGTATATAGTTCCTTCTTCCCAGAATATTGACGGCTCATTACCAACCGGCATTGTGAAAAGGTTGATAATGAGTATAGTTCCTTCTTCCTCATTCCAAGAACGTCAAGAATCAACAGACCAAACTCGAGATAGAAGGAATGGTTACCCATACATCAACGACAAACATTAAAATTCAAGAGTAACCATCGACTTCATCACGAGCCAATAACCACTGCCACATAACAGAAAAATCATAAACGTAAAAACTATACCACCAAACACCGTTCCGATTACAATATGTGGTAGGGCGTATCGCACATAGGGTTGTTGGATAGAAAACACCGTAATTTTAAAATTACACTTCGATGAATTGAACTAAATTTACACCGTAATGTTACCATGTAAGTCTTCTTCAATACCCTATCCGTTAGTTTAGTGCTCATAGGAAATGTTACCATATAAGTCTTCTTCAATACCTTATCGTTAGTTTAGTGCTCATAGGAAATGTTACCATATAAGTCTTCTTCAATACCTTATCGTTAGTTTAGTGCTCATAGGAAATGTTACCATATAAGTCTTCTTCAATGCCCTATCCGTTAGTTGTAATGAAGCTTCATGCCTTGATTAGGTTTCTGATCCTGTCTTGACCCCTGGCTCCCCTAGCTCTCCTAATGTAAGTCTAAGTCTCTCTTCCTTTGTCCTTTGATCTGATATTCTTTTGTCTTATCTTTGCTGATCTGATGATATTCTCTCTATGTGTTAATGCAGAGGTCCATAAAATTTGAAGAATTCAAGGCTGCCAGAGCTAGGCAAATACTGAGAAACAAGAGTAAGAATGCTACACGCCTGAGCAGCAAAAAGGCTGCAAAGCACTACAACACCTACGACGACTAGTTTATGTTTTAAACAGTAACTCTACTTATGTTCTCTACATATGTTTTAAACAGTAACTCTCTACTTATGTTTTAAACAATAGCTAAACTGAACTAATTGAACTAAAATTACACCGTAATTCTTCAGAATTCAGTAAATTCAGTCATATATATATATATATGTTCCAAATCGCTTTATTGAAGTCTTGCAGAGTTTTGATTAACATAGTAGTAGCTGAATTCTCCTTTACTTTTGCGTTTTGAGAATTTGACGATGTTGGTGATCAAGTATAGAGAAAAAATGCTGCAGAGTTTCACAAGATAAACGTTCAAAATGGTGACTCCAGTCACTCCACCTTCTTTTTGGTTTGATTAAAGCTGCTAGCGTTTGGGGCGGCTACAAAAACTAATTGGCAACAGAGGATATATTGACTTGGGAACATCTTCAGAAGAAACCTTAGTTTTTGTTGTTGCCAATTATAAAGCTTATTTTAATTAAAAGATATTATAATTAAAAAGCTTAGATTTTCATTTTTCTGTATTCAATATAAGTGAAAAATGAATAGATAAACAAACATTTAGTATTAATAAAAGTGATTATATTTTAATTAAAATTAAAACTCATTAAATATGCATATCTGATAATATTGGGCCGACAAATGATTATTTCAAAAGCAGAAGAGAAGCAAATATTTAAAACGAACATTGACGTCAACAATCGAGAGACCAAACTCGAGATAGAAGTGAATGGTTACCCATACACCGACGACAAACATCAAGAGAAACCACCACGAAAACCGTAACCATCGACTTCATCACGAGGCAATAACGACTGCCACATAACCGAAAAATCATAAATATAGAAACTATACCACCAAACACCGTTCCGATTACAATATGTGGTAGGCGCATCGAGGCACATAGGGTTGTTGGATAGAAAACACCGTAATTTTAAAATTACAATTCTTCGAACTAATACAGTAGATTTAAAGGCATTTTATTCTTAAGATAATTGTATTTTTTCTGTAGATATGTGTTTTCGAAGAGACATTATATTCGTGTTTTATTAAATTGTACCCCCAAAAAAATACAAAAAAGTTTGGGCACTATTTGATATTTGTTAGAAATTAGAGGGCTTTTTCAGTCATTTTCATGAATATTGATATTTTTTTATCGTTTACAACTGAATCGTCGTCGTTGCCGAAGGATTAAAAGAAGCAACTTTTTTACCATTTTTGCGCAGTCTTAAGTGTTTCTCTTCTCCGACGAGGTCACCGGAGCTGGCGGCGGAAGACGTTCTACTTCAGGTAAAAAAACTACTCAAAAGGCTCTTCCGAAAGTGAGCCATTTTCATCTTTATCTTCTCAATTCCTTGGATTCGACCATTTTGAAGAATTTAGGGTTTATCCTTTCTACTGGGCTTCTCGTATCGAAAGCTTTAATCTTTATGAAATTGATCTTTAAGGTTCCTCATTCGCTATAAATCATGAATTTAAGGTTTATCCGTTGGTCATTTCTTCTATTTCTCTTTGAGAGTTTCCCGCCTTTTAACTAAATTATGTCTTCCATGTCTTTGGTTGTTTCAGTTCAAACCTTCGATTAATCTTCGTCTTTCTTTGCGTTTTTTTTTCCAAGGTTTCTGGTGGTCATGGATACAAGGAAGGTTACAGTCTTCTGTTATTGGAATGGTTGCATCAAAGATGGTTACGATGGTCCATTCTATGAAGGATCAAGTCCAAGAGCAATCAGAGTTGACAGCAAAATCGAACTATCCCAGTTGTTGGATGATCTNTTGTTTCAATTCGAACCTTCGATTAATCTTCGTGTTTCTTTGCGTTTTTTTTTCAAAGGTTTCTGGTGGTCATGGATACAAGGAAGGTTACAGTCTTCTGTTATTGGAATGGTTGCATCAAAGATGGTTACGATGGTCCATTCTATGAAGGATCAAGTCCAAGAGCAATCAGAGTTGACAGCAAAATCGAACTATCCCAGTTGTTGGATGATCTGCATCGAGTTACTGGTTTTGAAAAGGGAAAGTTTCAGATTGATTTGATTGGTAGGTACCCTTCCATTGTTCAACAACAGATGGTCAAGTATGTGCGTTTGCCCATTGTGGATGATTGTAGTTTGATGATAATGCTGGAGGTTCTAAGTCACCATCCTTCTATCAACAATCTGGAGTTGTATCTAGAGGTCAAACCGGTTTCTGGTCAGGCGACTCGAAAGCGTTCTCGACAAGAGGATACTTTTTTTGATGGGAGTGTGAGAGATAACACATTAGGAATTCCACTGGTGCATAATAGCAACGGGTGGATTGAAGATGATGAGAATTTGGATGATGGAGACTGTGGAATTGGTGGTGGTAAAGCGACTGCACAGAAGGATTCTAGGATGACAAAGCCAGGTCTAATGAAAGGGGTCTGCGATAGTGTCTCAAAGAAGGTGATTTTCTCTAATTCATGGCTTGATGAACGTGAGTTGCATGTTGGGATGGTTTTTAGAGATAAAGTTGAACTGGAGAAAGCAGTGGAGTTGTACTCTAATAGAAGACAACGTGAGTACATCGCGTACGAAGACAATATATTCACGTGCAAGAAAAGGAAAGTCTGCGGGTGGGTTCTCAAGGCAGCTGAAACGAAGAGCCATGGCTTTGAGATAACAGAATATACAGATGCACATACTTGTAAGCCAGTAGATGTGGGCTCAGATTTTCTTGCAGGTGAAATCAAAGGTCTACTAAAAGCTCAGCCCTCGCTCTCAATTGCAGAGCTGATTAAGTGGGTGAAAAAAGAATTTGGCTACGGAGTTTCGGATGATAGTATGCGGAATGCTAAAAAGAAAGCGATCATTGCAATCTTGGGAGATTTGGACAAGAGTTTTAGCGTGTTGCCAAAGTTCATGGCAGCTCTCTGCTCATCTAATAAGATGCTTTTAGATTGGCAATATGATAGTTTCTCTGATCGCAGAGATGCATCCTTTCGTTCTGTGTTTTTTACGTTTCAGCAGTCAGTTGAAGGGATTCCTCACTGCAGACCTCTCATTTTAGTGGATACGGTGGACTTGAGTGGCAAATACCCTGGGAAATTGTTGGTTGCAGCTGGGTTAGATGCTGAAAACAGTCTTTTCCCACTTGCGTTTGCGATTACTACCGAAGAAAGTTTGTCAGCTGATACTTGGCGTTGGTTCTTTGCGTGCATCAAAAAGAAAGTAAGGCAAAGGGAAGGCCTTTGTCTGATAACAAGTCTGAGTCCTGACATCGCTGCAGTTGTTAAGGAACCTGAGTGTCAGTGGGTGCAACACCGGTTCTGTCTTAGGCATCTGTGCTTCAAGTTTTATGATGTTTTCAATAACAATCTCATGACAGAGTTTGTATACAAGGCTGGATCCACGAAATACATATCAATCTTTGACAAGTACTTGAAGAAAATCGAAGAGATGAATCCGGAGGCTCGGAAATGGTTAGACCAGATACCTCTGCACCAATGGGCTTTGGCTCACGATAGTGACAGGCTGAGATACGGGATCATGACTACAAACTTAATCTTTACAACTTACAGTTTTGTAAACAAGTCCCGTGATCTTCCAATCACAGCCTGCATCTTGCTAATCTTTGATCACCTGGCAGAGCTTTTCAAATCGCGACATGGTCTTCTCGAGGAGTCTCTAAATAGCAGAGGAGAGGTGTATGCTAAACATGTCATGAGAAAGCTAGAAGAGTACAAGTTAACCTCTATAACACTCGACGTATTGCCTTTAGACCAGACTGCTGAGAGGTTTCAGGTCACAAAAGTGCTGCAAACTGTAAACAAGAAATATTTTGTTCACTGCAGCGATCGAGTTTGCACGTGTCAGACATGGCAAGTTTACAAGTATCCGTGTTCGCATGTGTTAGCTGTTTGCAGGAGGCTGAACTATGACCATTTGCAGTATGTAAATGACTTCTACAAGACAGAGAGTTTTCTTGGAGTTTATGCTGCTGAGTTTAATCCACTTCCAGGAGTCTCCAACTGGCCAGAAGCTTCCGATGTTCCAACACTGTTTCCTCGTGGAAGTGGTCAGATATCAGTTTTCCTGCCAGTGGCTAGCGAGTCACCCTGCGGGAAGTCAGCTAAGCCAAATGATGCGGACATGGGAGCGATAGGAGGAAGCGAAACGAGACGATCAGGGCGACCAAAGAAGCCGAACAGCAGATATGTCAAATAAGGACTTGAATGGTAGAAATATTGATATGCATCGAGAAGATGGTTAGTGTTTGTTTGCTTATTGATGTTAGGGGAAACTTAGAAGCCGTGACTAAAGAGAATTGGGTGGATGAACCAGTTAGGAACGATTTTTGTTTGTTAAAGTATGCTAGCTAACCAGGTTAATGTAGGTCTTTTGTAGGTGTAAAAAACAACTCAAAAGTAGTTTTTTTGTTGTTGTTCGGAGATGTACTTTTGTATTTTGCTAATGTAAGTATTTTGTTCCTTATGAGTTGTGTTTGTGTGTATCATCAATACAATAAAAGTAGAAGGAGTTGCTCTCCAGTGTTGACACATCAGCTTTTTAATTGAAGGAAGAGTTGACACATCAGTTTATTTGTTTACCAATGAAAATATTTCATTAATACAACTCATATCTATTAGCCAATAATAATTAATTCATGTTCCACATTAGTATTTATATATTTTTAGGAACTAACACATTATTTAAATTATGTAACCAATTTCACCAAAAAAAAATTATGTAACCAATTAAATTATAAGAAATAATAAAAATCATCAATAATTTTGGAAAATAAATGTTTAAATTTATAGCCTAAATTTAAACTAAATTAATAAAGGGGGATTTTCAAAAATACCATTTTTTCTATGTCACTTTTCAAAAATACCCTTAATGGTATCAATTTTCAAAAATACCCCTTTTTAATATATAAAATAAAAAAAATCTAAACTTTAAACCCTACCCCCTAAAAACTATACTGTAAATGTAAAAATAGAGAACCCAAACCTAAAAAAAAAAAAAAAATTATTTAATATATTGTAATTGTGTAAAAGAGGGCAAAAATAAAAATATTAAAAAAATATATTTTTGAAAAAGGGTATCTTAAAAAGGCATTTATAACAAATCTCATTAATAAATCATTTACAATTTTCAAAATATAATAATATCAACTAAGTATATTAATCATTGTATGTCGTATCAATATTTTCTAAAAACGAAGGTTTAAAATTATAGCTTAAATTTAAAACAAATTAATAAATCATTTCTAATTTTAAAAAATATACTAATGTTAACCAATTATAATAATAATATTTTCCAAAAACAAAGGTTTAAAATTATAGCTTAAATTTAAAATAAATTAATAAATCATTTATAACTTTTAAAAATATACTAATATTAACCAAGTATAATAATAAAATCAATTCAACATAAGTATCATATTAGTAAAGTATAATATTAGTCAAATATAAATATAATATAATACAAATAGAATATAAATTAAGATTAACCACGAATAACACAAACCAAACTAAAGTAAAACTATGTATGTGTATATTGACTTACATGGAATTAGTATCAAACAAAACAAAACAATTAGATTTTAAAAAAAAAAGAACAAAAAAAGAAATAAATAACTTCTCTCAGAACAAAAAAAAAACTATATAAAAATTATGTGATTAAATTTGTATAAACTACAAAAATAATACACCATAAAATCAAGCTACACTAATATATCTCTCACAACAAATAAATAAAATAAAATTTGAGATTAATGTTGATAGTGATTTTATATATAAGAACACCAACTAATGATAAATTGAACAATATTTAAGTTCCAGAATTGAAGATTTTATATTTTAGTTTAAAATCAGTGACTTAAAATTACTTTGACAATTAACCTAATTGCTATGCTATTCAACATAAGTATAATAATATGAGAAAATGTTAGTAATACCCTTCTCAAAAATATCATTTTTTGGTTATTTTCATTTTTGTACTCTTTTGCATAATTACAATGTGTTAAATTGATTTGTAGATTTTTTTTTTAGGTTTGGATTCTCTATTTTACCTTAGGGTATAGTTTTAAGGAGTATAATTTAGTATTTGGAGTCTAGAGTTTATAATTTAGTCATTTTGTATATTGAAAGAATGTATTATTAAAAATAGAAAATAAGAGAAAGTATTTTTGCAAAATGGTACTTTAAAATGCCCCTAATAATATTAAATAACACACAAAACGAGACTAAAGTAAAAATATGTCTATGTACTTTTACAAATAATAACTTTTATAACAACAAAAAAAATACTCTATAACAATTATGTGGTTAAATTTGTATTAAAAAAAAACTACAAATTCAAACTACACTAATATATCTCTCACAAAAGGTAAATAAAAAAGAAGAACATACATTAGGTTTAGTTAGACTATTTGAGATTTCTCTATTTTATTATTTTATTAGTGCATTGTTATATCTTATTATTGGATAAACCATTGTTTTTACAATTAATCCAATTACAAAAAAAAAATCAACAATTTGATATATCTAAAAATATTTATAAAAAAGTATCCCGCGGCATAACGCGGATCTAACCTAGTTTTCCTTTAATTTTTCATGTCATATTTTTAAAAATTAAACAAAAGCCAGAATCACACTTCTTCAATATAAATGAAAGAAAGNAAAAAAAAAAAAAAAAAAAACAAAAGCGAGAAAAGAAAAGGTAATTTAAATTACCTCAGGGACGAGCCGACATCGAAGGTACCAATTTGAACCACTGAGGCACATATTGAATTGGTGACATAAGCTGTAATTTAATTATACTAAAATACAATATTCCAGTTTAGATGTTTGCCAAAAAAAAAATAAAAAAAAAAATAAAACAATATTCCGGTTTAGACCGGTTCACTTAATAGTTAAAATCCATTGGATTTAGTTTTTACCGTCTTCTCGCTACAGTAGATTTGATATCTTCTCCGACGAAATCAACGGCGCCGGCGGAAGAACTGCTTTTTTCCGGGTAAATCGACTCAAAACACTCCTTCTCCAGATAAGCTTTAACCCTAACTAACCAAGTGATACAAATTGGGGTTTCTCTTTTACAGAAAAGCTTTCTCCTTTATCGTTTACATTAGGATAGTATTGTGTTCCTGCTGCTACCATCTTCTTATGAAATTGAACTTTAAGGTTCCTCATTCGCTTTGAATCACGTACATTGCGTTCCAAGTTATTCTTTTGCTGGGTTTATCGTTTGAAATTGAGTTTTTAGGGTTTTCTCGTTTAGAATCTGTAACATGGCTTTGGGGTTTTCAATTCAAAACCTTGACTGATTTTTTCGCGTTTCTTTGCATTCTTCTCAAGGTTTGTGGTGCTCATGGATACAAGAAAGATTCCAGTGTTCTGTTTTTGGAATGGATGTATAAAAAATGGTCCTGATGGTCCATTCTATGAAGGTTCAAGTCCAAGAGTGATCAGAGTTGATAGAAAAATGGAATTATCCCAATTGTTGGAGGATCTGTATCGAGTTACTGGTTTTGAGAAGGGAAAGTTTCAGAGTGATTTGATTGGTAGGTACCCTTCCATCGTTCAGCAACAGACGGTCAAGTATGTGCGTCCTAGAGGTTCCAATCTACCATCCTTGTATCATCAGTCCCCATTGGAAGATAATGCAAACCGAAAGCGTTCTCGGCAAGAGGAGGAGGCTAGCGTCAATGCAGATGTAAATGTGACTGTGAGGAATACTAAACTAAGAAGTCTGCCGGAGGATAACCATAATGGGTGGATTGAAGATGAGGAGAGTACAGATGTGCCGGAGGATAACCATAATGGGTGGATTGAAGATGAGAAGAGTACAGATGCCGAAAACTGTTGTGATAACGGGGTTGCACAAAAGGATCCAAAATTGAAAAAGCCAACTCTAACGAAAGACGTCAGTGAACGCTGCAAGTGTCACAAAAAGAACACCGCCTCCCAACCTTCCACCTCCATCCCACCATGCAGCCGGCCACCGTCGCCTCCGATGAGTGTTCCTCCACCTCCGGCGGCCTCTTCTTCAGCTGCTACAGGTCTATCTCGTCCTCTTTGGGCCAAGCTTGAAGGTAAAAGGATATGTTCTAATAGATTTTGGGATGATTGTGTTAGGAAGGAGTTTGAAAAGGAGGAATACATCAATCGGCCTGCTTTAGATGATTGGGATGAGTATGATACTTTGTTCTATAATGCTTGGCTAGGAGTAGAGCTTAAGCCTACTAGGTAGGGGTGTCAAAATGGTTCCAAATTTATGGATCTACCCAAACCAAACCAATCTAAAAACTTATTGGATTGATAATTTGAGTTTTAATGGGTTAATGGATCAAAATGGTTTATGAGTTTAATGGATTAGGTTGAAATGGATTGAGATAAAATGGTTGATGGGTTGACCAAAACCAAACCAAAAATAGTTAAAATGATTTTGAATACCAAATTAAACCGATTTTTCTTTTAATTAAATGAGTAAACCGAATTAAACCAACCAAAATAAACAAAACCATACCAAACTCTCTCCTACTTCATCTTCTTCGACTCAACTTCTTTCTTCTTCTAATTGATCGACTGAACAAGAAGATAAACCCAGATTGAGAGAGAGATAAACCCAGATTCGAGAGAGAGAGAGAGAGAGAGATAAACCCAGATAAATGAGTAAACCTAGATCAGAGTTTTTGTGTGGTTGTCGAAGTTTCATGTCGTTGATTGATTCTGTTCTCATGCTCCAGATTTTTCTGATTTGTTTCTTTTGTTATCATTATTATTTTGTAAGATTTGTATCGGATTTTGGGTTTTGCTAAGCTGATTTTAGAAGACAACTTAGAAGAAGATTAAGAAAGTTGATGGTGTTATTTTCTAGATTATTATAATTTCTGGTTTTCAAGATTAAGAAGATTAAAATTTCTGGTTTTCAAAATTTGAATAATTGGAGATATATATATATATATATATATTATGTTTTTTTTCAAAATATATATATATATATATATATATAAATAGTTTATGTATAAAATTACACAAACTTTGATGACTTTATAAAATTATACAAGGTCTAAATTTCTGATTATGATATAAAATGGATCAACTCATTTAACCCATTAATTCATTAAGCTATATGAGTTGTGGGTTGATCCAAACCATTTGCTTAATGAGTTGAGTTGACTTATTATCCAATAAATACTAAATTTCTATGGTTATGGGTTGGTTTGAGTTGGTTTATCCAACTTGACACCCCTACTACTATGATTCTTGATCGGGTTGTGACGAGACAAATGGGAATTGAGACTGCGGTTTTATCTTTGTTGGATAAGATTGGTTTAGGGACCATTGCATATATGCAGTATGAGATGTATCCAGATCTTGTTTGTCAATTTATGGCCACAGTGGGCGTATACTATCAGAATGAGCGATCGAAGAATGCACATGAAGGAATTTTGTCTTTCTTTATTAGAGGTATTCGTTACAGGCTACCACTCAGGGATCTCTGCGGGATTTATGGTTTTGAGAAAAACTTTACAAAAGTTGTACTTCCTGCTCATTTTCCTATGGCGCAGGATTTCTAGAACCTGTTCGGAAACGGGCTGTATGATTTCAAGGCATCTACACAGACAGACGTTAGACATCCGGTCCTAAGGTATGTTACTCGTCTCATTGGGCACACATTTTTGTGCAAGATGGAGCCTGGGTAGATGAGGGTCACTGAGATGGTTTTATTGTACTTTGGATTGAGAGACTTGATTGCTGAAGTTTGCCCTAGGTCTAAGTTGGATAGGCCTGTTAACATGGGTGCAGTTTTCGCGCATCATTTGGTTTCCTTGAAGACCAAACCTTTCACTGGAAAGGGGAAGAAGATAGAGAGCGTTGGAAGTCTTTTGACTCCGATCTTCAGGCACTTTAGGATCGACCTAGAGAGTTGCAGGATTGTTACTGATTGTCCTGTTATGGATGCTGAGTACATGATGCATGCTCAGTGGATGAAGAAGACTTTGTTGTGGCCTTTCAGTGACAACAGAGGGGCATATATGGTTCAGTTGCCACAAGCTGATCTTACTGACATTGGAGAGGATTATCACCAACTTCAATTTGAGCCTGACCCGTGTGACCTTGTCACTCAGCCGACCACTCGACGTCGCAGAGGTGCCCCTCCTCGTGTTGCTCCTACACCTGCGGAGGACATTACGACTACTAACTCTGCTGGGGGTAAACACAGAGCCTCTTCGTCTTCTGCACCTCTCCGTTTGAGTTTCTAGAATTTCCTGCATCACCCACGGATCAAGACCCATTCCAGCAGTATGTTGTTGAGTGTCTCCGGAGTGTCTAGAATTCTATTGATGGGTTATCTCATTGTGGGTGTGTTCGTCTAGTACGTCGTCGTTCACCTTCTCTGTGACTAATTACTAGAAACTGTCGTTGAGTTGTTTGTTTGCATGTCGTTGTGACTAATTACTATATATATATATATTTAAAATTAATAAAATTTATTTTTGATAATTTGTAGTTTTATTTTTAAAAATAAATTACATAGACTGATGAAAATAAATTAAAAACATATTTACATATTTTTAAATAATTAATTTAAATTTTATTTTTAATTTATTCATTTTAATATTGTTAAATTTAATAAATGATTTTTTTAGAATTTTATTTAAATATATGCAAATTAATTTCTTATTTTATTTAGTTTAATTTAGTTTAATTTTAATAACTATATGTAGTTATATTTTTATTTAATTAACTTTAATTTTGGTCATATTTTAATTCATCAATTTTTTTTTTAATTTTTTTTGGTCGCTATGTTTTTTGTTTGCCTATCGTTGAATCCAGCGACTAGTTTCAGCGACTGATCGCTGATAATTTTAGCGACTAAAAATTACGATCGCTGATCGCTGACGACAGTCGCTGCGACTGATCGCTAAACTAGCCACAAACAAACAAACAACTTTTTGTCGTTATCGCTGGCGACAGGCAAACAAACATGTCCAATATCATATCTACTTTCCGAATCTTTATCTTCTTAACAGAAACTAACATCTCATGAGGTACATCGATTATTTCTTTAACCGAAAAATAAGATTATATTTATAATATAAAAAATACCGTATCTTAAAAAAATTACTCACCACGATATCACTAGAGTACGCGGTCCTAACCATATTCCATATAATCACCCTCAACCCTATATATAGAAGGTTTTTTTTCTGTTTCACACCATCATCAAATCCCACACACGAATATTTATTAGAAAACATAACTATAATAATGTTAGCCTTCCCATTACCTTTCAGGCCTTTGAAAGATCAAAAGTCTTTTAAGAATTAATGGCTTATTCGCGTCAAGATTCTGAAGACAAGTGGTTTATTATCGTCTGATGAACTATACATGACAGTAACGTTAGTTACATTTTTTACTTATTTTAGAATTATAGCAAGGAATTCTTTTTATTGACAAAGTTTTAAACAATTTTATTCATCGTTACATGCAGAGGTTTTCAATAAATATGTTTAAAATACAAAATTATTATATAAGCAAACCGAATTTATAATTATAAACGATTATAAATGATATAATAACAAAATAAATTATTACAAATTTACATTAAAACAAAAAAAAGTACAGTCCACGGTAAAGACCGGAGGTTAGTACCTAGTCACATTAAACAACAGTTCCAACTCATATTTTTGAACTTATTCTCCAGATGTAGAGGGTGTCGCTTGACACCACCAACAACAGATGGTGATAATCCAATTTTTTTAATCTATTTCCGTAAAACTTCAGTTTTTTTTTTTTAATTTTTCTTCACCAATATTATGCTTGATAACATTGGGACCTTGTTGTTTAAGTCTGGAAAACCTGAGTTTTTATTTTCTTTTGCTGGAGAGCCTTATGTGAGTCAAAAATTGTTTTATTAAGTTAAAATTTTTGTTGGAAATTATTTTCTCTGTTTCACGAATAGTGTTATTTTAATATTAATTTTATGTTTCAAAATAATTGCCATTTTAGATTTTAGGAGAAAGTAAACTTAGAAGGGACGAGAATTGGGTGGATGAACCAGTTAGGAACAATTTTTGTTTGTTAAAAGTATGCTAGCTAACCAGGTTAATGTATATCTTTTGAGGGTGTATAAAACCGGTTTTTTGTTCATGTAATGTTTTCTCAAAAGTAGTTTTGGTTGTTGTGCGGAGATGTTCTTTTGTATTTTGATAATGTACAAGTACTGTATTTTGTTGTTAGAAATTATTTGTTTGTATGTCCTAAGAAAAAAAAAGAGAAATTATTAATCTAATGTTTTTTTATATCATATTTTAAAAAATTAAACAAAAGCAAGAAAGGAAAAGGTAATTTAAATTACCTCAGGGAAGAGCCGACATCGAAGGTACCAATTCGAACCACTGAGGCACATATTGAATTGGTGACATAAGCTCTAAGTTAACTATACTTAAACGCTAAACACAATATTCCGGTTTAGACCGGTTCGCTTAATAATTAAAAGCATTTTTCTATTTTTATTTTTATTAAATTTAGTATTTACCGACATCTCGCAACAGTGGATTTGATTTCTTCTCCGATGAAATCAACGCCGGCAGAACTCCTTTTTCCGGGTAGTCTGACTTTGAGCTTCAACCCTAACTAACCAAGTGATAGAAATTAGGGTTTTTCTTCAATAGAAAAGCTTTCTCCTTTATTGTTTGTAGGACCGCGGAAATCCAAATATATTAGATAACGAATATGATGCCTATGTAAAACGATAAAGAAAGAATAGATTCTCGGAGGCGAGATATGATCTCTTTCTTTAACCCAAAGTAGCTCCCGCAGTGTGGCGGATTAGTGAGTACATGGATCCCAGGATACAACCGAGACGAGCCCGAATCACAGCACTTGATTTCGGACTCAAACGAACGTTGGCTCAACGATACACTCTTGATAACACTTACGTTTCTTAGAGAGAGAAAGAGGAGTGAGAGAGAGTTGGACTTTTGCTGTTTTGAGTTTTGTTTCTTCGCAAGTGTATGAAACAATGAACGAGAGAGCTCTGTATTTATATGGAGAGAACGACGAGATGCTCTCCACAAAATCTGGGCTCGTAGACTGAGATATCGGGGAGTTGAGGTGAGCTGAAGACGCGCCCGAGTATCACACGTTAGCGAGATTTCCGGAACGACTAACTATTCCGTTTGGAGTTGATAAGATTTCAACTCTCGACTTCATTATGCAAAACGACATATCTTGTTGGACCTAAAGGCCCATTAACCAAGACCCAAACTCGAGCTCAGTTTGATACGACACAAAGGCATGTGTGGTTTGCGTAACGGTCACTCATCTCAAGCTAACCACTTCTCATTCATTATAACAACGATTTTGACAAGTAACTACACTATGTTATAGTGCTCATTACAAGGAATCCAAAGAGTCCTTAAACCGGTCATTCCGATGATGGACATCACCGGAAAATTCACCGGAAAGATGGCTAAAGCTATGTTGTCAAAATTGTAGTTCCAACAATCCCCCACATGAATAGAATTGACTCTAGACATATGAAGACTTAACTAAACTTAATAGACTAAAAGACTAGACGGACTAGACTGACTCGACTTTCAAGAGTGTATGCGAAAAATAACTGTGTCTGAGATAGTAGCATTTTTCAGCTTTGAACTACTCATTGTTAATATCTGTCGGATTTACTGGCCAGGAGGTGAACATGATGTCTTGAACCACCCGGATATTTATGTAAACCGAGACAACAGGTATAACCCAGCTTCTTTTTCTCGAAGAACCAAGTTCTCTATTGTGTTCGTTTTGGCCATGAACATGCCTGGATTTCATGAGTGAAGTTGGAGAATATAGCCTTACATTTTATTCTCCTAGAAACGGCCTGATTTCACACTCACTAGGTGATTCGCCATTAGCGTTTGTTTTAAGAAGTTTTCCTTTAGGAAATGCTCCACTGATATATCAAAGCTTATGGACTTGATCATTAAAAGCATTGCTTAACCTTTAAAGACACAGGAAGTACTGTTTTTCATCTTAGGAACTGGGCTGTGACTATTAGTCATACAGTACTCCAGATTGATTTTGTTTGATTTAGTTTTCCCTTTGAACCTAATTCTTGGGATCTCCAGTCATTTAGGTGGGGTTTCCATCAAACATCCTCTTAGATTGTAGGCTTTAGACCCATTCCTCTTGATGATTTTACAACTTGATCTCTAGCTAGCCCTTTAGTAAAGGGGTCCGCAAGATTAAAAACTGTATTTATGTAATCTACTGTAATTACACCAGTAGTGATCAAGTTTCTAATGGTCTTATGACGTCTTCTAATATGACGGTTCTTGCCATTGTAGTGAGTATTGTGTGCTCGGGCAATAGCCGATTGGCTATCGCAGTGTACACATAATGCCGGCACAGGTTTTTCCCACATCGGAATATCTTCCAAAAAATTACGAAGCCAGTCTGCTTCTTCTGCGGCTTTATCTAAAGCTATAAACTCCGACTCCATGGTTGATCCAGCCGTTAGAGTCTGTTTCGCAGATTTCCATGATACTGCTGCACCTCCTAGAGTAAAGACATATCCACTTGTGGATTTTGAGTTTTTGGAATCAGCTATCCAATTGGCGTCACTGTATCCTTCTAAAACTGCTGGTTCTTTACCATAGTGCAGCCCATAAGTTTTTTTACCATAATCCAGGTCATAAACACTGGTTGCTCTTTCGCTTGAACGCATACTTCACATTTTTCTTTGGGTATTTTGCATTTTGGGATTAGGTTCAAATTAATTAATCTTTGCAAAGATTTATAATTCACATGTCCTAATCGTTCATGCCATAAATTAGAAGACTCAACCAAATAAGCAACTGAATTTTTATTCATGGAATTGTTTGAAACAGAAGTAGAAGCTACATCATTTTTCTTAAGGATTGTTGCAACACACAGCTTAACAAGTCCTCCCTTAACAAAACCTTTGCCAATAAAGACACCATTCTTCCTCAGAGTCATCTGATCGGACGCAAGGTTAGCAGCAAAGCCATGCTTGCTCAATAGGGTCCCAGAGACCAGATTCTTCCTCATGTCTGGAACATGCTTCACGTTGTGGAGCGTGACGGCCATTCCGGAAGTCATCTTCAAGACCACCTTTCCGGTTCCAACGATCTTGGAGTGAGACACATTGCCCATCATCAGATTCTCACCAGACTTGGATTTCTGATAAGTGCTGAACATGTCTCTGTGAATGCAGATGTGGGTAGTGGCTCCAGTGTCGTACCACCACTCCCTTGGGTTCTCATTGTTCATCACCACATTTGCTTCCGTGACGACCGCACACAAGTCTTCTTCAGTCAAATTGGCTTGATTTTTACCCTTGTCTTTGCTGCGACATTCAGCGGTTTTGTGACCTTTCTTGCCACAGTAGCTGCACTTTCCAGCAAACTTCTTAGCCCCGCCTTGCTTCTTGAAGAACGTGGAGGACTGAGGTGCCGTCTTGCCTGGTACAACCTTTTTTGGTGAAGCTCCTTTGTTGCCGTAGACAACCTTGGCTTTCCCTTTTCTCCTATACTCAGCCATATTTGCATTCTCATCAATGACGGACACAGCGTTGTCACGTTCAGTTGATTGGTTTTGCAGCCTTGAGATTAGGTTGAGCAAGGTGATTGGCTTCTGCTTGTGATCCAGATAGTGCTTGAAGTCGCTCCAGCTTGGAGGTAGCTTCTCGATGAAGCAATTCACTGTGAATGTCTCACATATGTTCATTCCTTCATCAGCTAACTGTTGTGCAAGCACTTGAAGCTCATGTACTTGGTCCATTATGGGCCTGGAATCCACCATCTGGTAGTTGAGAAACTCCCTTGTGGCGTGTTTCCCTGAGCCCACATTGTAGACTTTGTACTTGGTTTCTAGAAGATTCCAGAGAACCTTGGAGGTTAGTGCTTTGTTAAACACCTTGAACAGCTTTTCCTCCATGTGCACAAGGATGGCATTTTTGCACAAGTAGTCCGAGTGATGCCATGCATCAACGCTTGCATTCGCATGCACGTCGTTGATATCAACAGGCAGTGCCGGAGCATCTTCGGTGAGAAACTTCTGCAGGTTGAGTGTACACAAGAAGAAGTGCATCTTTTGTTGCCACGATTCAAAGTTTGTGCCATCAAACTTGTTGGGCGTCACTGCAGAGCTCGGGATGCTCGGTTTCAGCTCGGTCGGAAGGAGAGGAGCAGGTGGTGGACCGTACCCAGGTTGGGTTGTCGACTCACGAGGTTCCTCGAAAGCACCTCCGTTGTTGTTGTTATCAACACCGTTAGTCATCTGTTCATAAAAGACAAAAGATATGTCAATATTTTTGAACAAATATAATTATTAATCAAGAGTTAGCAATTAATTTAATTTGCTAAAAATTAATTATTTTCTGTAGATAGCTTTATAGAACGTTATAACACGTTTGCAATAAAGCTATTGTAGAAAAAACAATTTTTGATTGCTCGAAGAACTGTTTCACGAAACTACCACATGCATGGTCTTCATGGAAACTGTTTTAGAATCTCGAGAATCTTGTAGTGAAGTTTTGCGAAATACAACCCGAAGGCCTTCACATAAACATTCACAAATCGATTACACTACGGCATTAATCGTTTATCAACTGTTCGCGTCGTAAGATCCGTTTTAAACTATATGTAGAAAACGAATCTTTACTTTGGGTTAAGACTGTAGGACCGCGAAAATCCAAATATATTAGATAACGAATATGATGCCTATGTAAAACGATAAAGAAAGAATAGATTCTCGGAGGCGAGATATGATCTCTTTCCTTAACCCAAAGTAGCTCCCGCAGTGTGGCGGATTAGTGAGTACATGGATCCCAGGATACAACCGAGACGAGCCCGAATCACAGCACTTGATTTCGGACTCAAACGAACGTTGGCTCAACGATACACTCTTGATAACACTTACGTTTCTTAGAGAGAGAAAGAGGAGTGAGAGAGAGTTGGACTTTTGCTGTTTTGAGTTTTGTTTCTTCGCAAGTGTATGAAACAATGAACGAGAGAGCTCTGTATTTATATGGAGAGAACGACGAGATGCTCTCCACAAAATCTGGGCTCGTGGACTGAGATATCGGGGAGTTGAGGTGAGCTGAAGACGCGCCCGAGTATCACACGTTAGTGAGATTTCCGGAACGACTAACTCTTCCGTTTGGAGTTGATAAGATTTCAACTCTCGACTTCATTATGCAAAACGATATATCTTGTTGGACCTAAAGGCCCATTAACCAAGACCCAAACTCGAGTTCAGTTTGATACGACACAAAGGCATGTGTGGTTTGTAACAGTCACTCATCTCAAGCTAACCACTTCTCATTCATTATAACAACGATTTTGACAAGTAACTACACTATGTTATAGTGCTCATTACAAGGAATCCAAAGAGTCCTTAAACCGGTCATTCCGATGATGAACATCACCGGAAAATTCACCGGAAAGATGGCTAAAGCTATGTTGTCAAAATTGTAGTTCCAACATTGTTTACATTAGAATAGTCTACTGTTCCTGCTGGCTACTGCTACCATTATCGTATGAAATTGAATTTTAGGGTTCCTCATTCGCGTTGAATCACGTACATTTCTTCCACTTTTCTTTGAGTTTTTCCCGCCTTAAAATATACCGTTATTGTCCCTATCCTCGCAGTTCCAAGTTATTCTTTTGATGGGGTTTTGTCGTCGTCGCTTTCTCCTTGATCGTTTGAAATTAAGTTTTTAGGGTTTTCTCGTTTAGGATCAATAACATGGCTTTGGGTATTTCAATCCAAACCCTTGACTGATATTTTTGTGTTTCTTTGTATTTTCTCAAGGTTTGTGGTGCTCATGGATACAAGAAAGATTTCAGTGTTTTGTTATTGGAATGGGTGTATAAAAGATGGTCCTGATGGTCTATTCTACCAAGGATCAAGCCCAAGAGTGATCAGAGTTGATAGCAAAGTTGAACTATCACAATTGTTGGAGGATCTGCATCGAGTTACTGGTTTTGAGAAGGGAAAGTTTCAGATTGATTTGATTGGTAGGTACCCTTCTATTGTTCAACAATCGTTGGTGAAGTACATGTGTTTGCCCGTTGTGGATGATTGTAGGCTTGTATCCTTGAGACCATCATGCTTGAGGTTCCAAGCTACCATCCTTCTATCAACAATGTGGAGTTGTACTTGGAGATGAAACCGATTCTGGTCCTGTTTCTCATCAGTCGCCATTGGCAAATAATGTTAGTTCTTCCGCAAATCAGGCTACCCAAAAGAGTTCTCGGACAGAAGATGCTTATGTTGATGCTGATGTAAATGCAAGTG
>NC_025695.1:28793186-28846629 GCF_000633955.1 Camelina sativa
CCAAGTTATTCTTTTGATGGGGTTTTGTCGTCGTCGCTTTCTCCTTGATCGTTTGAAATTAAGTTTTTAGGGTTTTCTCGTTTAGGATCAATAACATGGCTTTGGGTATTTCAATCCAAACCCTTGACTGATATTTTTGTGTTTCTTTGTATTTTCTCAAGGTTTGTGGTGCTCATGGATACAAGAAAGATTTCAGTGTTTTGTTATTGGAATGGGTGTATAAAAGATGGTCCTGATGGTCTATTCTACCAAGGATCAAGCCCAAGAGTGATCAGAGTTGATAGCAAAGTTGAACTATCACAATTGTTGGAGGATCTGCATCGAGTTACTGGTTTTGAGAAGGGAAAGTTTCAGATTGATTTGATTGGTAGGTACCCTTCTATTGTTCAACAATCGTTGGTGAAGTACATGTGTTTGCCCGTTGTGGATGATTGTAGGCTTGTATCCTTGAGACCATCATGCTTGAGGTTCCAAGCTACCATCCTTCTATCAACAATGTGGAGTTGTACTTGGAGATGAAACCGATTCTGGTCCTGTTTCTCATCAGTCGCCATTGGCAAATAATGTTAGTTCTTCCGCAAATCAGGCTACCCAAAAGAGTTCTCGGACAGAAGATGCTTATGTTGATGCTGATGTAAATGCAAGTGCAAGAGATAACACACTAAGAACTCCGCAAAATCATACCAATAACGGGTGGATTAAGTATGAGCAGAGTACGGATGCTGGGAACTGTGGAAAAATGGTGGTAATAATTTGAATTTGGATTTGAAAAAAGCCAGGTCAATCAAGCTTCAATTATAGTGTGGCAAAACAGTTAATTTCTTTAGTTCATGGCTTGATGAATGTGAGTTCATGTTGCGATGCTTTTTAGAGATAGATATGAGCTGGAGAAAGCAGTGAAGTTGTACTCTAATAGATGGCAACGTGAGTACAATGCGTATGAAAATTTATGTGAATTTGTATGCAAGGGACACTGCGGATGGGCTCTCAAGGTAGCTAAACGGAAAGCAATGTCTTTGAGATAATAGAACATACCGGTCCGCATAGCTGTAAGCTACAAGATGTGAGCTCAGATTTTCTGGCTGCCCTTAGTTCATCTAACAAGATGCTCTTGGAATGGCAACATGATATTTTTTCTGTTACCAAAGGTGCATCCTTTCGTTCTGTGTTTTGGGCGTTTCAGAAGGGTTTCCTTACTGCAGACCTCTGATTATTGTGGATTCAGTAGACTTGAGAGGTAATTACCATGGAAAAATGTTGGTTGCTGCAGGATTTGATGCCGAAAACATGCTTTTACCACTTGGGTTTGCGATTATTACCCAAAATATTTTGTCAGCTGGTACTTGGTGTTGGTTCTTTTCGTGCATCAGAAGTTTTGTAAACAAAGCACAGCCTGCATCTTGCTAATATTTGATCACCTGGCACTGGCAGAGCTTTTCAAATCGCGACATGGTCTTCTCGAGGAGCCTCAAAAGAACAGAGGAGAGGTCTATGCTAAACATGTCATGGCAAAGCTAGAAGAGTACACGTTAGCTTCTCGAACACACCATGTATTGCCTATAGACCAGACTGCAGAGAGGTTCCAGGTCACAAAAGTGCTGCAAAATGGAAACAAGAAATATTTTTCTTAGTGCAGCGATCGACTTTGCACGTGTAACATGGCAAGTTTACAAGTACCCTTTCACCAAAAAAAAAAGTTTACTAGTACCCGTGTTCGCATGTGTTAGCTATTTGCAGGAGGCTGGACTTTGATCATTTGCAGTTTGCAGTATGTATATGACTTCTACAAGACAGAGAGTTTTCGAGGAGTTTAATCCACTTCCAGGACCAGGAGTATCCAAATGGCCAGGAGCTTCCCCAGTTCCAAAACTGTTTCCTTCTGGAAGTAGTGCGATACATTAGTTCCCCGGCTCGTGACAACAGAGCCACCGCAAAATCACTCCAGCTTAGTTAAGTAAGTTTAGGAGATACACTTCAGATTTATGGGAAGCGGCAAAAGAAGTTTGTGGATCTTGAACCAGATTGACACGGTTTTTGGCTGTTAAATTTGCTAACCGGTATTAATGTAGGTTTTTCTTCAGAGAGTGTACAGAACCGGTTTTTTCTGCACAATTATCTTTCGATATTTTCATTTTAAGAACTCTTTTCCTTTTTCCAAAATATTAAAATCTAAATGATTACAATTAAAAACTCTAACAAAATACAATAATTATTAAAAAAATATATATGTTGTTCACATATTTTATATACTCTACAAATTCATCAAGAAAACACTGAATATGCTCAAATATAATTTTACAAATCATAAATAACATACTCTATAGTCTTTGATTTACTAAAAATAAAGGATAATTTCAATACAACAAAAGTTGGTTACCTACCATTCTACCAATTATCTTGGCACACTCTTGACTGTCTTAACAACTGTTGGACCTTCGTTCAGATTAAGTCTTTCATAGTCAGAGTAAAAAGGGAAATAATCAACGGAAGAAGAATTGTAATCAACAGTAAATGGAAGGCTTATCTTGTAACGCTCAGATTTCATGCTATTAGTCTTCATATCATAAAGACCAACCCAATCAAAACCACACATCACTGCAACGTTAAGTTGTGGGAGTAACCACACAGGTCTAACTAATTTATCTTCTTCTACTATACTTTTCTCTTCTTTCATATTCACCCATGTCTTTCCAAAAGTACTATCCAGCACCTAAACCCCCTTTAAGTTTTCTCCGCTTTTCGGTTTCCAGAGTATTATTCCTAGCTCACCTTCATACTTTGCTAACACTAGAGGACTAATTCTTGTTAAATCGTTCGGAAGCGGAAGGAGAGACCATGTTTCGGTTTTCATACAAAACCGGAATACATTCTTGTTCGAAGTCGTTAACCAATGCAAGAATCCGTTGATCGATACCGGTACACTTGAAATCCTTAAGAATTCTCCTTCTGGTATCATCGTCTAATCGTTTCCAAGTAAACGAATCAGAATCGAAAACTTCGCATATGAGTGTGTAGCAATTATCATTCTCTAAAAACGTTATCTTATTTTGGTGAGATAGTTTGACAATCTTATATCGAAAAGGATTTGCTCGAGTGACGATTAAACCCGTTACAGTTGTCCGAAAACATCCGGTTTCCGGGTTTGATATAGTATGGTACTGTTTTGTGGTTGGTTTACAAACAATATACGTTGTTCGTCCATAGCACTTAGGATCAACACAGAGCAAAATCCCATGACTTGGGTCACAAGCTTCGATCTTTACCTTCTCTACCGGTAGAAAATCGAGGGGGACTTTAGATCTATTATGAATGTTCTCAGAAGTGAGGACATAATAAGTGGAATAAAATGTTGAAAAAGATCCTTTGTATTGGATAAAAACTCCAAAGACAGGATTGGTTCTAAGGAGATTAAGATTGATAAACCAAGATTCCGACATTCGTTTGTAGTAATCTTTGTTTAGAAATCTGAAATTTTCAATTGCTCTCACCGGACAGTAAGACAAAATTCCTAAGATTATGTCTTGGTTCATTGCAGGATAACTCATTTTGATGATAGAGAGAAGTTAGCAAGATGACTTGTTTAGGGTTTATATATATTTTGTTTTGTCAATTTTTAGCTTCTGTAGTTTTATAGATTTGGTTTAACAAATGTGTTAGTTAAATTCATTGTTGGTCCACGTCTGTTTAGAGAAACATATTATAACAAAATTGTCTATTGCAAATTTGCTACCATCTCTAGAATTGCTTTCTTTTAGTGTCATTAGGAAATTTATTCACACTTATTACATGCAATGTTCCTTTATTGTGATATTTTAAAATTTTTAAGTAAGGTCTATCATATAGTACTTCATATGATATCATTAAGAAGAAAATTAAAAATATAACCTTTATTTTGTAAAGATGACATCTCATTTCATTTGATATTGGATTAATCTGTTTTAAACAGATTTATATATAGTCAAATCTTCCATAAACATTTTATGAATCATCACATATCTTCCAATAATATCCAAAATATAAGATTTTCCATCATCTGTTGTTTACTATCTCGGTTTTTATAACAATGATTTAGTATTCAATATCAAAACTAAATTTAAATTTACTTTAGAAAATAAAACTTCAAAATTATTTCATTTGTTATTGGATTAATCTGTTTTAAATAGATTTATATATAGTCAAATCTTCCATAAACATGTTATGAATCATCATATATCTTCCATTAATATCCAAAATATAAGTTTTTTCATCATTTGTTGTTTACTATTTCGGTTTTTAGAACACATGATTTAATATTCATATATCAAAACTAAATTTAGATTTACTTTAGAAGATAAAATTTCATAATCTTAATAGAATAAATCTTTTATATATGTTCATTTACAACAGAGAAAACAAGATAAAAAAAAAAAAGAGAGACATAATCTGTCCGATCACAATAAAAAAAATCTTACTTAACAATCATCTTCTATGTTTTTTTACTATTCTCTTGACCATATTAAAGCTTACTCTCTCCATCTCTCACTCCTTTCGTATCTTTTCTTTCAGCTTCATCTTTATCCAAACAAGCTCTGTCGTAGTTTGAGTAGAAAGGTATAAGATGATAACTGGGTGGGTGGCCGGACGAGAACAATTTATCCTTATGCAAATATCANCACATGATTTAGTATTCAAATATCAAAACTAAATTTAAATTTACTTTAGAAAATAAAATTGCAGAATCATTTCATTTGTTATTGGATTAATCTGTTTTAAATAGATTTATATATAGTCAAATCTTCCATAAACATGTTATGAATCATCATATATCTTCCATTAATATCCAAAATATAAGTTTTTTCATCATTTGTTGTTTACTATTTCGGTTTTTAGAACACATGATTTAATATTCATATATCAAAACTAAATTTAGATTTACTTTAGAAGATAAAATTTCATAATCTTAATAGAATAAATCTTTTATATATGTTCATTTACAACAGAGAAAACAAGATAAAAAAAAAAAAGAGAGACATAATCTGTCCGATCACAATAAAAAAAATCTTACTTAACAATCATCTTCTATGTTTTTTTACTATTCTCTTGACCATATTAAAGCTTACTCTCTCCATCTCTCACTCCTTTCGTATCTTTTCTTTCAGCTTCATCTTTATCCAAACAAGCTCTGTCGTAGTTTGAGTAGAAAGGTATAAGATGATAACTGGGTGGGTGGCCGGACGAGAACAATTTATCCTTATGCAAATATCAACAATTGTTGCTATTCATGTTGTAGAGACCGAGCCGATCACTAGCCGCCACTGATACGACGTCGCTACTTGGGAACCAAAAGGGTTGCACATAATCATCTTCCAACGCTGTAATTTTTGCGTCTTCCACTTTTACCCAAGACTTTCTCAAACTGTTCTCCAAAACCCATAACTCAGCTCCGTTTCTTGATTCCGAATATTGAGTAACACCTAGCTTTCCTTCGTAGCTGACCAAGATGAGACTGTTATCGCCTAATAGTACGTCCGGAACAGAGAAAATAGACCAAGTTTTGGTTCGCATACAGAACCGGATCACGTTGTTCTTCCTTGTTAACCAATGCAAGAAATCGTATGTTGATACCGGTATTGCTTCTCTCGGGAAAAACTCTGATAACTCGAAATCATTCAGTCGCTTCCACGCGAAGGAATCAGAATCGAAGACCTCACAGTTGTGATTATAGAAACCCTCCTTGTTCATCCATGTCCTTGGTTCAGAAACCCTAATGATCTTATACCAAAACGGGGTCAAAGAAATCACCATTAAACCGGTTGCGATCGTCAGATATCGAGTTTTAGGGTTTGGTATGATCCGGAACTGCTTTGTAGCAGGTTTACAAACGATGTACTCTGGTATCGTTTTGGCTCCTTTAAACCTATCACCGATACAGAGCAAAATCCCATGATGTGTATCACAAGCTTGGATCTTTGCGTTGTTCTGAGGAAGAAACTGAAGCGAGATTTGGGTTTTATCTTCTTTTTCTTCTTGTTCTGCTTCAACGCCGGGGACGAAACGGGGGCGATACCTAAACCATTTGTCCTCGTAATGAACAAAATAGCCGAAAACAGAGTTGGCTCTATGGAGATGATGATCGATAAATCTCAACTCGTAACTTCGTTTGTTGCACTCTTTGTTTTGTAGACGGAATCTTGCAATCTCCGTCGCTGAACAATGAGAGAGGATCTCTTGAATCACGTCTTGGTTCAACATCGCGCGTGGACAGAGAAAAAACCTTTGAGAGGATTGTTTTTAGATTGATCAGAGAAAAAGAGGCTTTTCGTATCTGAAAGTTGGATGGCTCTATCCTTTATCTATATATAGAGAATAAAATAATTACCCTAATCCATAAATAAATAGTAATTTGTCGAGGACTTGGGGGTACAAAATTTTCTTTTCTTATTTGCGATTTTCCAAAATAAAAAAGAAAAAAAAGAAGCAAAACAACAACATTAAATCACCTTTTCCGTTTAATTTATAGTATATTTCATTTTTTCCTTTTCATATTTTTCTCCTTGAACGACATGTCAATCTTTTTACATTAAGTTTCTATTCCTAATAGCAGTAAGTTTTTAATGATTTTATTAAATGTTAATGTGTCTCTGTTCTGGTTTTTTTTGTTGAATGTCTTTTTGAAAAACTTGAACAATTGTGTGTTTATAATTTTTTTTTATCATAGAAATACAATTTATTTGATGTATCAAAATTGTTCTTAAAAAGAGTATATAAAAAAAAATTATGAAATATTTAAGACTAAAAAACCAAATCTTTGATTGGTTGTTCAATGTTCTGTTTTTGTCAACAACACCAATTTTAAATGGTTCAAGAACCTAAACCAGAGGAATAGAGTTCACATAATTGAATGATGTCATTGGGTAAATACTTGCACTTTGTGCTAAATTATTTGTCTTGGAATTTAAGGTATTTGAAATTAAAAAAAAAAACAAAAAAAAAATCTTAAAATAGCCTTGCATCCATGGTGATTGTTTTACAAATGTATTTAACTTACCCAAGATATATTTTAGAGAGTTGAGGATATGAAAAAAAGAGATTTAAATAACAATATAATAACAAAAAACAAATACTTCTACAAGAGTGTTATCTTCCATTTTTCTTCATATTCCTTATTCTCGAATCTCGATCATCTACAAATACTTATACTCCTTTTTTTATTCAACGTCATCTTTATGCAAACAAACTCTCTCGAAGTTTGAGTAGAAAGGGAGGTAATAGTAGAAATCTGGTATCGTATACAAATAACGATAGTTGTCGTTACTCATGTTGTAGAGACCGAGCTTACCACTGGCCGCCCTTGATATGGTGTCATTACTTGGGAGCCATATAGGTTCTTCATTGGAGATATCATCCTCTAACGCTTTGATTTTCACATCTTCAAATCTTACCCACGATGTTCCAAAACTCTTCTCCAAAACCCATATATTGGATCCTTCTCCCCATCTCGAATGGATCACACCTAGTTTCCCTTCGTAACTGACCAAGAGGAGACAGTTATCGTCTACTAGTTCGTCCGGAACTGGGAAGGTAGACCAAGTTTCCGTTCGCATGCAGAACCGCATCACATTGTTCTTCTCCGTTAACCAATGCAAGCAACCGTAGGCCGATACCGGTTGCACTCCTCTATGATAAAACTCGGAAGATTCCAAGTTACTCAGTCTCTTCCACGCGTCCGAATCGGAATCGTAAACTTCACAAGAGAGATTATAGGCATTTATATAAGAAAATCTAATGATCTTACACCGAAACGGGTTAGAGGATACCACCATTAAACCGGTTGCGACAGTGTGAAACCGAGTCTCCGGATTTGGTATTAACCGGTACTGTTTTGTAGCCGGTTTACAGACGATGTAATGTGGTATTCTTCCCCACAAATTATCATCTTTGACACAGAGCAAAATGCCATGATGTGTATCACAAGCTTTGATCTCTGCATTATTGCGACAGGGAGGACGAATATCCAGACTGATTCGGTTTTTTTCTTTACTATCGAAAACAGAGACAAAACTGGAGTGATACCAATAATAGGGCGCAAACTTTTTGTTCCGGACCTCTCGGTAAAGAAATATGTAACCGAAGAAAGAGTTGGTTCTATGGAGATTACGATTAATAAAACTCAACTCGTAACTTCGTTTGTTGCACTCTTTGTTCAGTAGACGAAACTTTGCCATCTCCGTTGCAGGACAATAAGACATGATCTCTAGCATCACGTCTTCGTTCATCATCGTTGTCGGAGAATTATTCATCGTCGCCATTGTGTAGAGGAATAATTATTCTGATTAGATCAAATAGAAAAAGTTTTTTTTTTCGAATATGAAATGTTGGATGATTAATCCCCTACTTATAGTGAAAAGGATACCCTAATTTGTCAAGAATAATTAATTATAAGCAACTTAATTAATAGAGGTTATCTATTGGAGATTGTTTACTACCTCCATTTTGTTCTTTATATATTATTACTAAAAGTTATGTTGGTTTCCTTTTAAACCGATGCATCTCTTATATCAATAAGGTTTCAAATAGAAATAAATGTGATACTGTAATTATCAATTATTTTAGTGGGAGTTATTGGTTTGAGATTTGGATAGAGTTTTAAAGATTTTTAAATGCTAGGTAAAATTTGTTGTTAAAGTTTAGTGTTACTAGTTTGTGATTTGTGATTTGTAAAAAATCATTTAAAATCTTAACAAATTTGAGTTTTTTGATTCAGACTTTTATAAAGTTATTAAAGGTTTTATGTTATTCAATTAAAACAAAAGAATCATTTAAAATCTTAACAAATTTGGGTTTTTTGATTCAGACTTTTATAAAGTTATTAAAGGTTTTATGTTATTCAATTAAAACAAAAGAATCTAGGATTATTAATGAGTTCAATTATTATATTATTGGTTCATGCTTATAGACACTTTTTATACAAAACAAAGTCATGAAAAGTATCATAAAAATACATATATTTTTTGGAGGATTTTACAAGAGTTTAGAAAACTAATCAACAAAACTCTCTAGTAATCTTTAACAATCTTTCATTTATTCACTTTTAATGATTTTATTGAACTCTTCAAAAATCTTCATAAATTAGAATCTTCATAAATCTTCACTTATTCACTTTTAATGATTTTGTTGGACTTTATTTTTTTTTCTTTGTAAGACAAATCAATCACTAAGTAATATTTAGGTTTCTAATTGTAGTATTTTTTAATGAGTTTCAGATATTGGTATGCAGTTTTGTTTTTTTTTTGTTATAGATTTTAATTTTTAATTTTTAAAATATTGAATGATAATTTGCTTATTTTTATTTCTTGTTGTCAACTATAGAAAAGATATTATAGTTTCTCAGTCTTTGGTCTTTAATTTTAATTTTCTGTTTTCAAAACTAGTGAAATGAATTTACAAACATTTATTAATAAAAATGATTGTATTTTAATTAAAATTAAAACTCATTAACTATGTATATTTATCTGATCATAGATATCAAACTTTGGTTGTATATGTATGTTTATGGATAATCATGTAATTTCTGGTTCAAGATACTAAAATTAGATGTTAAAAAAAAGATATCAAACTTTGGTTTATCAATATATTAAAATTAATTTTATAACAATTAACAGTATATAAAATTGTTTTGTGAAATTTATATATAGCATTTTCCTTTAATAAATGGAAAATTAGTCTCTGTTATAAAGAAAAATTTTGAGAGGGAAAATGCTAAATCATAGGTTGTGTACATTTTCTTTAAACATTGGCTACGAAAATCATCAAAGACTGGTTTCCCTGATATTTAGAGAAACCTAGATGTTAGTTTTTGTTGTCTATCTTTCTTTAATAGACCTGAATGATAATATAATTTAAATAAAAATCACTTATTGCCTATCAAATCTTTTGTTTGTGTCAACAAGTACTGCTAAATAAAAATGGTTGAATAAACATATAATGTTGGCCTGGGTTGGGTATGCCCATTGTCGATGGTATATTAGAGAGTGTTCATGTATGTAGCATGCATGATATATACATTCGGATAGAAAATATTTGGGGTGTGAATGGTTACAGCGGTTGGGGCAGACAAATCCGTCTGCGGATTGGACCGCTTTTTATTTATCATTCAGCAAATGTAGTCCGCAGTGGTGCGGTCCAAATAAAGCAGAGAGAAGACCGCTGCAGACCAACTGAGTACCACTTTTGCATATAAATAGGATTAATTCGCAGCGGTCTGTAGTCCGCCCCAAAAATAGAGCTGTCCAGATCGCAAACGGATTTGGCCGCCCTGACCGCATTAATCATTCAAACCCTTAATCATTAACTCATTTGCACCAAATTGTGCACATTGAGTATCATAAACTGATCTATTTGTTTACACTTCCGCTAAAGCATTATGTATAGCTTGCCTTGTTATAAGTAATTTTTGAAACATTTTAATTTCCAAATATATGTACTAAGGCGTATATATAGTGTTTCTGCAACCGTACGTAAATACTAACATATATGCATCTCTATTCAATAACCAACACAATGTTTTTCTCAAAGGATATGATTGGGCTCATGATATTTCTTTGATAAATAAGCCAAGTTTTCTCACACAAAGCGAATTAATTAAAGATCAAAATAATCGTCTTATATCCATTGTTCTACGTACCATATCCTACTCACAAAGTTAGACGACTTTCTATTAGCACTGTTCATAGGCTTCACTCATTTTTGTTTGTTTCGTATAGTAATTATGCTATAGCTTGTCGGCCGTTTTTATCCATTACTAGGTTCGGACCCGCACGTACGTGCGAGGTTGATTTCAAAAACTAAGTTTACGATCAAGTTTGCAATATGTTATGTACGTGTTAGATTATATTGTAAGCGTATTTTATATAAATATTATTAACATTCATAGTCCAAATTCGTTGATTTGTTACTACTTCGGTATAGAGAAAAAAATGATTTGATTGTTTTTATTATTATTAGTGGCACATTAAAAAAATGTAAGAGAAAGGTGATATGTTTAAAGTTTAAACACATCTCTTCCCTTTCTGTGAACTATGAAACCGTTTCATCCCAAATCGGAACTAACTGAAGACCCGTCCCAGACCGGAACTAACAGAAAACCCATCCCAGACCGGAACTAACAAAAAAAACTCGTCTCATATCCTCCCGTGAACTATCAAACCGATAAAATTTACCAGTAATATTAATTAAAATTTGTCAAATCAAATGACCTAAATTTTGTAGCTGGATAAATCTATCTCGTTAGACCTGCCTTGTAATGATTTTGCTATTTTTTAACTATAGAAACCCATCCCGCGAAACCCATAAGAGAAATGTGTTCCATTCATCTTGTTTGATTTTGCAAAACCTATGGATAACAAACGTTTCAATAAAAAAATTATAATATACAAATTACTTTAAGATTGTATAATATAGAATAGGCATGGGCATAAAAACCGTATCCGAATACCCAACCCAAAATCCGACCCAAAAACTGGGTTTGGTTTGGATACGGGTTTACCTACAAAACTCTATTGGTTTCTATTTTCTAATACCGTGGGTTCGGGTTAGGGTCATGATTGGATAATACTCGATATCCATTCGGGTATCCATCATAACCCGAATATATAAATATATTAAAAAACTATTTATAATATTTAGCATTAATATAATTCAATTACCCAAAATTTTAGTTATAATGTTGAATATTTCAATTTTCAATTAGTTTTAAACCTAAACATCAAAAATAATCAAAATATCTAAAATTATTTCTTAGATAAGTCAAAATTTAACTAAATTTATTTAAATATTTTTTTACGATACCTAAACCCGGTAATACTTGAACCAAACCGAACCCATATATCAAAAAATAACCAATGGGTTCTATTTACCTAAATCCGTTTATCCGAACCTCATGGGATAATATCCGAACCTTAAGGGTTGCACGAATCTCCATAGAAATTAAACTATTTCATATATATTATAAACTATTAAACTATTTCACATATATTCTTTCGTGCGGGGTTTTTTATAAATTTGATTTTACTTTAAAATAATGAGAAGAGTTATAGTAGTTAAATTTTGATTAAAAAAAAAAAAAATCGACCCAAGGACCATAATTTTAGAAGTCCATTAATATTTTAATAGATCATATGTTGAAAATTAATTGGATCTCATTCTTTGTATTGGTTGAAGTTTATTAAAAGGGAAAAACAAAAAATAAAACAAAAACAAAAAGAAAAGAAAAAAATGAAACGACAAAAACATCATTCTTGCCGTCTCCGCCTTCAGTTTCGCCTGAGAAAACAATTTCTTATTTTACCTGTCAGCCAATGGATCTCTTCCTTGATACCTTTTCCTTTTCCTTCATTCTTTTCATTTCTACCTTCGATTCCTATTTCTTATGAATCTCTAAATCTTCTGAGCTTAATCCTATGAGGCTATGACCATCATAGGTAAATCTAATCACCTCTCTTTCATATTAGTATTATTTTCCGACAAAATCAAATCAGATTCAAGTCGATTTGCTATGTTTTAGATTTGAGTCTTGAGTTACTCATATTGGGATTTTTTGTGTGTTTCATGAACTTTTAAATTTGTGAGCGAGGGTTTTTTTTTTGCTTCTTTTTTTCTTTCTAAATCAAGTTTCCGATCCAGATTAATTATAAAATGCTCAGATTTGCTGTTGTTGGTACAATGTAAGTTTAAGACTTGAAGCTCTTTAATTAGATTGACTCCATTTGCTGGATTTGCTTTAGCTTCCATGTCACTGGTATTAGTTTTGGAGTTACGATCCCCTCTCTCTCTCACACACACTCTAAGTAAGCACAAAGCTTAATTAATTAATTAGTTACAATAAGTTGTTGTTTTTTTTTTTTATTATTATTAGCAGCAGCCCCAATTGGGTTTTGACGTTATTTACCAAATTCCATCATCCTTCTCCTGTATTCAATTTGAATCCGTCGACTTGAGCTGTCTCTTCAATCTTTATATTATTTCTTTGCTGCCGCTCCTTTGTTTTTCTCATTAATTGTTTGTTCAGTTTTGCAGAGGAGAGAAACGAAAAAGAATGGAAAGCATTGTTATGGGATGTGAGATTAACGCATGCACGCAGTTCAAGTGCAACAGCACAAAACCTCTTTATAATGGCTTATCAAGTAGAGTAATCATGTTTCAGATTTTAGTTCTTATCATAGTCATATATATATATTTATTGACTCCTTTTTAATCTCTCATCTTAACTCAACGATTTGCTTATCATCATCATCTCATACTTTGCTTTTGGTATCAGACAAAGTGAAAACAAATCAGACTGAGACAATAACAGAATAATAATAGTACATTTTTTTTTTTTTTTTACTATTGAGAATACAAATAGGATCATAATGTATATTTGATTTGATGCAAAGGCAAAAGTGGGATTCCAGGCCTCCTCATATAACCGAAATAAAGATATGCTCAGGCTATAGCAAACTTATATCTGAGTGTATGAATTCTTGTGGTCTAAGAGATTTATATTTTCTTGATTGCACAGATTTGCTGGACTTGCTTTCATATTTTCATCTACTATCCTCCATTCCTCCTACAGATCATGGTACGTTTTTATATACTTTCAAACCTTATATACATTAAGTCAATGGTAAGGTGCAGTTCACCGTATTTTGTATTATTACATGATGAAAAAAATTTCAATATAGAGGAGCTAAAGTATGGTGAATAAAACTAATAAAGATTCTAAAGGTTACTTGATCAAAAAAAAATTTCTGTTCGTCATAGAAATTCATTGCATTTCTCTATTTTCTTCATAGAAATGTTTATAGCTGGATAAACAGATTTATACATAATCTAAAATTCTAAACTGCTAGAAAACGACAACAAATCACTTATTCTCAACCTTCAGCTTTAGTGTCTCAATCTTTTTGTCAGTCAAATCCACATCATTCGTATGCTCACCATTTTCTTCTTCATATTTCTCCTAATGTATTGGTTGTGTAGACAACTTCTTGGGTGTTAATGATTGTTCAGATGCATAGACTCGCTTAGATGATGATGATGGGGTAGATTCATAGACTCACTTATTGCTTCCAAGTATGAACTATACTGACTCTTATCCTCCATGTTGTTTTGAAGGCCTTGAGATTGGAAACATGTGTGAAACCATCGGTGGCAGCCATATGAAGGTGATTTTCTATTTTCTATTCAGTTTGTTTGTATGTTTGATGAGTTTAATATTGACGTTCTATACTATGGTTTATATAGTAGTTGATGTTGCTTTGGGTGAAAGGTAGAATATTCGCTGCATTGAATAGAAGATTTTCTGTTTTTGATTTGATTTTGTATTTTGATATGATATAGGATAGTAAGAATAGGGATTGGATCAAATTGTTTCCCTTTTCTGTTTTGACTATTGATTTACTTATTTATTGAGGTACGAACAAATGGTAATTAAGAGGTAAGGGTTGGTGTGATTGCCTGAAATGAGAATATATGTGATTATACTGAAATATATGCAGTTAATGATTTGATTTTATTTCGCCTCTTGTTATGATACGCTAGAGGATCATGAGGGATTCTGTTAGTTGACATTTTTATATTTCCTCCGCAATTATGATGATTATGATGTATTTTTTTTATTTCTTTTATCCTACATGTAAAAGAAGAAGAAGAGAGTGTTTGGATACACTTATAATATATCAGGGATTCTAAACAAAACTGTTTTAGACAACTTACCATTCACCACAAACGTCACCATAGTAAATAATTGCCATATATGTTCGTCAATTATTCAGCAAAAAACACAGCGAATCCAAACAGCTTTGTTTCAATTATATACCATAACAATTATGTTGCCATAATCATCACCATAGTAAATTATTTCCATATCGTAATTTAATCTGCTAAAATTATGCGAATGAAAACAATATTGATATCAAAAACTTACCATAATATCAATCATGTTAAACAAAAACAGTTACAATTTTAATGCAATCAACAATCATCTTCTACCATATCTCTTCAAACAAATAAGAAAATGAAAACATTAACTGAAAAACTAGAATTGATTTTCCGAATATTCTACAATTACCACAATCGCAACAACTCAAATAAAACTTCTATATAAACAAGAGAATACGACATACACTTAAAAACACATGAAACGTAGAAAAATAGATCAAAAATTCACCTTAGTAGAAGAGATGGCTCCCAATGATGGTTTCACTCATGTCTTCAAACTTAAGGCCTTCAAAACAACATGGAAAATAAGAGTCAACATTATGCATATGTAGAAGCAGTATACCACATACACTAGAGAGACTCTAGAGATGATTTTGGCTCATACCGCAGTAAGTTTATTATTTTTTCAAAAACTTTTGACATATTTTATATATGTTCCAATGATCTTGGAAGGTTTTCTAAATATATAATTTCGTTATTTCTCATTGTTAGGGTACCCTCATTCATGCTACTGTTAAGAAGCAGCACTTGAACAAGTTTCAAAGGCGTATTGTCTTTGGTGAGTGGCGAATAATAGAGAACTTTTAACTTACAAGAGCCTCCTGAAAGTTTCAGGATAGGTACGTATAATGTATTGTTTGTTTAAATTATATATAGCTTAATATTTCTAATATTAGTATTAAATATTTTTTTAATATTTTCTAATGCAGATGTTGTTGGCCAAGTGCTTTCTATTGGTGACATGAAAACGTCAGAGCTCAGTGACAAACCGAAAAAGAGATTAGAGGTTGAGCTACGAGACACAAGGTAGTGATTACAGATTTTCTCTCTTGAGAAAGAGCTAAAACATAATAAAGACAAAATATTTTCAATGCATTGACCAGCATCTGCCATGTACTTTGTGTGGAAAGTTTGATGACAATAATTGGACAGCATGTCATGATGCAAATGATGCAATGGTCATTACAAGATTTTGATTGTTGATAAAGACGGAAACCCTCATAAGGAAACTATGAATGTTGTTTTCAAAGAAGTAAGGAAACTATGAATGTTGTTTTCAAAGAAGTAAGGAAACTATGAATGTTGTTTTCAAAGAAGTGTTTCAAAATTTGAAATACCTCTTAGAAATCATTCCTCAAGGTAAGAACATTTCTTTAGTGTTATCTGTATTTTAATATTTTTTAAGATTTAAATTTTTACGTATTTTTGAATATATAACCTATACCACTTCTGATATTCGAAAAAGATATTACAATGGATGAAAAGACTGTCGAAGATGGTGTAGAGAGTATGGTTTTTGTTACAGAGAAACGTTTTTGTGAAGGAATTTCGTTGTATGTATTATCTCAAGGATAAATGATTTATCTTTATTGTTAAGATTATTTTGTAATAAGTTAATGTGGTTTTTCCTGTTTGAAGTATACCTACTATATCTATCGTAAGTTTATTTCAAAAAAAATTCCATACTATTAAAAACTTTTGTTTTCTATAAATAAATATTTGATTCCTTTGTTAGATTTATAAAAATATTGAATATAAACTATTTTCTTTAATTATTCTTTGTCAATCATAGATAATCACAAAACAGAGACAAGATTAAAAAGCAACACATTGCGATGAATATGAAACATGAAAAACTTACAAGTAACAAATGATGATGTATTCTTTATTCCACAGCCAGTTTGTTAGTGTACTCATCTTAATGTAAAAAAACAAATTCGTATTAGAGTTTAGTATACTTTAAAACCCGTAATTATTTATACTTAAAATTGGTTTAGCTACTTATCTTTGATATCGTCGTCCTCAACTGTTTCATATCCTGAAAAAGGTCAATAAAACCCAAAATTAAAAAGAAGAATTGACAAGTATACAATGTAATTTTATAAAATTTTAATAAAAAGAATATGAATCAAACTTATTTCTAAAGGATCAACAAGTCTCATACCGGATTTACATTGGACAAATTCCGCGTCAAGGCTATATTCAAACGAAATGCATCAATTAGATATTTAGATTACAAATTAAATAATAAATTAAACTGTTGGTTTAATTAGATAAATAGATCCAACTATTAACTTACCAGTTCAATCGATTTCCAGTAACATCAAAAAGCAGTTATTGTAGTGGTGGATCTGAGTTTGTCCTAAGGAAATCGGTTGACATGTTTGATGAATTAACAACAACTCTATTTAGAACGCTACTTTTTTGAAAAAAATAAGATATTAAAATCTTCAAAACCAACAAAAACCAGGTTTAAAATAATCTGTAAGAATACAGATCTCACATCGAAAGTCCATTAAAACGATAGACAAAAAGTATGTGAGAAGGCAAATAACAAATTCAATTGTTAAACGAAATTGAAACAACAATTTCAACTGTTAACTTACTTGTTCAGACAATCAGTATTCTAACTGGATTTCAGAAAAAAAGAGAATAACGATTTAGATTCAGCTGTAATCGTATATGCTTCGTTGAGAATAAGAGTCGAAGAGGAGTGGAGAAGAAGATCCAATTTTGTATGTCCTTTCGTTCTCTTCTTTTTTTTCTTTTCACAAAACACCTAATAACATTTCATGGGTGTTACGGCCCAGTTAAAGTGAAATCATACAGGCTCATTAACATGTTGTGGGTATTATGTACAAAATGACCCAATAGGCCAATACTAACACTAATACCATTATTTTATAAAAATTACAACTAAACTTAAAAAAACCTATGATAAATAATAATCATACAATCACAAAAATCTAAAATTAAACAAGAAATAGTTTGAGAAGAAAAAAATTCAAAATAAACTCCGCACGTTTTGGTTAAAATTAAAATAAACCCGCAGGAAATTTTCAAGCATAAGTTCAAAATAAAAATTAAATACATAATATGTTATATAACAATTAAAAATTTTAAACTAGATGAATTATCTATAAATTAACAAGAAGAAAAAGTCAATTAATTTTGTAATATTTATATTATAACATATGATATATAAATATACTATATTTGTGTTTGTGTTACTCCATACGGGATGTCCAAAAATTCCTGTTTTTGCCTAAATGTCGTTTTTAATCAGAAATAAAAAGTATCTCATGCAACAGGAATTTAGGAAAGAGTGTATGACACAATTAGATGGGACACGACGAAACGGAAAAGGAATTACATCCACCCTTAAATATTTGGATTTGTCTAAAACAGGATTTAGATAATCGAACGAGATAGTTTGATGATAGAGCTTTAATCGAGTTTTTGGATTGGATTCGGATTCGCCTCAAAGATTATCGGATGAATCATATCAATTTGCTGGAATCGATTTTTGTTTTGGACACACCTTTTTGTGTTTGTCGTTTCATCTTTTTTCTTTGTTTTTTTTTTTTTTTTTTGAAGTAATCTTTGTTTTCTTTGTTCAATACATATAATTGTTAATGAATATTGGACCCAATAATGACCCAACTTTTTACAAACGAACCATCTCCAAAATAAATTTGGACTTCAATATTAATGGCCTATTACTTTTGCTATGACATTTTAACATATAGACTTACATAATCTTTAATTTTATGATAAAACTAACAGTATAAAAGTTTCTAAACATTAAAAAAAAATGTCCCCGCACGTACGTGCGGGTCGATCACTAGTATGAAGTAAAACAGAGGTAAATGATGATATATTTTTTTCAGAAAATAAATAAAAATACGATAACAACATGGAATACTTGGATATACATTTATCTTCTCATATTCCCTCTCCATCGGCACGCCTTTGCTTGGTAATTGGCTTTTCTATTCATACCAACTCTGACGTAGTCTGAGTAGGAAGGGATCATACATTTTCTGACTCGTAAGGTAAGACATATTCTTGATCAAATATTGATAGTTATTGCGAGTTTGCGACCATATATCAACAAAAATAATTTCATATTAATTAAAATTAAAATTCATTAAATATGTGTAGGTCTCTCTGATCACATATATCAAATTTTGATTTATGAACTTATTATTTTTATAACAACGAACCATATAGAATATTGATTGGTGAAAATTTGTATATTCTATTTTCCGTTCAATAAATGGAAAAATAGTTTATGTGAAAAAGGAAGTTCTTGAGAAAAAAAATCCAAAATAATAGGGTTTGTACATTTTCTTTGAAAATTGGCTACTAAAATCAAAGACTAGTTTCCATTTACAGAAACCTTTTTTTAAAAAAAAAAATTGATGAATGGGTGATTGATTTGTTCAAAAACAATGTTAAAAACTACAAACATAAATTGCGTAATTGTTTTAAAGAAACAAAACAAAACAGAATAATTAAAATTTGATCTCTTATACAAAAGCTGATGTGTTTATGTTTAGAACCAAAAAAAAAAAAGTTATACAAAATTTGATTTTTTTATTTATTAAGAATGCAGAAGTTGTGCCTATATATGTATACGGAACCAAGACAATGAAGAGCATTAGCCAATTCAAAGTGAGACCAATACCACTACAGTTTCACATGTAACAGGAGAAAACGGTTCAACTAAACTTTTGTGCAAGAAACACTTCATACTTCAAAGTTGTATCAACGAGAGAACATAGTAAACGAATACTCCAGTTAAAACAGAGTTGGTCTAATTCCAAATGCGAAATTCAATATAAATAAGCAAAACATAAAACCAATATCTTAACATAAAAAGTAAGAATCCCAAAACAAAGTTATAACGCATAACATAAACCAGTAGATTTAAAGATAGCATAATCCAAAATCAAAAGAAATAATCAAAAAAGCATAAACCAAATCCAAAGTTGCAAAGAGACATTGTTGCATCTAAAGGTATCAACGATGGATAAAAGAGACAATATCATCCAAAAAGGCTAATTTTTGTAAGAGAGTTTCGTCATCTTTGGCCTTCAAGACTCTCCATCGGTCCATCACTTCCCTCTTCTTCTCTTGATCTGGAACCCGACCCCAATCCATTTTCACTGCATCTTCATCCCTGCCAAGATAAGCAACCGAACGAAGCAAAACCCAGTGGCTAAACCAATCTCCTCCTTGTCCATAATTCATCACATCCTTTTGACCACCTTCCAGCTTCTGAATTCTTTCACTCCTTTTTGAATCTTCAGCAGCAATCGTTCCTGTTAACGGGGTTCCCCAAATCTTCTCATACAGTTCAAAATCTTTAAGATCAAGAGGTTTCAAAGCAGACAGTTTAAGATCATGGTTTTTATGGTTTTTAACCATGATATAAGTGTGCTTTTTGAGTCTTTTGAGTTGTTTCCTAGGTTGCTTTTGAGTCTTTATAGGATTAGGTACTCATTGACACGGATGGAACATAATAGAGCTAAAATATGAAGATTTGGAGCATAATGGGTGTTCTTAATATTAATTCTTGATTGATCACCTAGAATTAATAACTTAGAAAAATAAATTGTTATGAGAATATAATTGATTTTCCAGATTAAACCATTGATGAGCAAAATTACTTCTTGCAAAGAGATTTGATTTAGTAATTTTGTGAACAATCTAAACTTGTTTTTATAGCTGATTTTTAACCTTGAATTTTGCAAAGAGATTTGAATTTTTTCGGGTTTTAAATTTAGATAATATTTGCATATAGAACTGATTTATTTTACAATTGTTTTTAGAGTTTTAGATCTGATTTTAACTGATTGAATCCTAATTTATTAATTGATTTAATATTTCATAAATTTCTGAGAATTTCCCTAGACCTAGCGTTTTTAATTTCTGAATTTACAACACTTTTGAATTCTGTTTTTGTATTGCTTTTAAATTAATATTTTGATTTAGCATAATTAAAAGATTAATAAGTCTATTGTGTGATCTAGAGTATCTGTGGATTCGACCCCTAGAGTATTACAACTGCGAGGCTGTTAGTACCAATAGGGTATTACAATTTGAGCTTATCATGAGTGATGTAATTTTTGACATGCATTGTAATGAAGCAATCATACCTCGTCATCCTCCCTCCAAAACCGTAGAGGGACAACCTTCTTGCCACTCGTTTTCATTTTCTTTGCAGCATTGGTGTCTTCAGACGAAAAACCTTCACTCACACGCTTCTGTCCTTGCCGGAAACACAGATCTCCTTCTCCTTAGCTATCTCAGCTTTGGAAGGTGTTTCTTTCTTTTTGGAAACTTCTTCATTATACAAAGAAGCTTCATCTTTCTCAGAGAGATCTTCTCCACTACTGTCCTCTTCTTCCTCCTCAGACGATGAGACTCAGATTTCCTTCTCCTTGGCTATCATCTCTGCTTTGGAAGGAGTTTGTTCCTTCGTGGAATCCGAGGAAGTCTCATCCTCCTCGTAGCTCTCTTCTTTTCCTCCTCGGAGGAGTCACAAATCTTTTTCTCCTTGGCTATCTCAGCTTTGGAAGGAGTTTGTTCTGTGGTGAGCTCCTCTTGCTCAGAATCGGAGGAAACCTCATCCTCCTCGGAGCTCTGTTCACCACAATGTTCTTCTTCTTCTTGAGACGACGAAGATTTAGTCTGCAAACTCAAGGTGTATTTAGTATGAGTAGTAACTGATGGTCCGGATGGAGTGGATATTTGTTCCTCTTCGTTAGAGGAAGACTCATATGATGAAGAACTTACTGAAGAAGTATCATTTTTAGTCACCATTTGTAAGTGAGAATCAAAAGGAAACACTTCGGTGTCTCTAAAAGTTATGAGCAGGGAGTGATATTGAATGGAGGGAATGGAGTACTTAAACCCAAAAAACATGCATGACAGCATCAGGAAAATTGTAATATATTCACTCATTGTTCTCTTTCTAGTTNTTTTTTTTTTTTTTTTTTTTTTTTTTTTTTTTTTTTTTTTTTGTGGAGACTAAAGAAAAAAAGATTGAAAGAGTCGTGACATAGTAACCCAGACGACGACACACATCAATAATTATTGAGAATTATTGAATGGGTTACAAAAATTTGAATCTTGAAAATTCACTCTTGGCCCCACAATATGAGTCTAGTTCCAAACTTCCACTACCAAATAAACCATATCTTGAAGACAAAATCTCTAAATATTAACCACAAATTGTATACAAATATCTCATTGTTTTCGATTTCGTGTTTTTTTTTTCATGTATGAAACTACGAACTCTGCTTTGAATACTGACCAAAAAACTATGTCCTCTGCTTTTTCATGGATCTTCTCCTTCTTCTTCTCTATTTTTGATGAAAAGCTAAGTAAGCTCAGAATCTGAAGCATGACCAGTTTGTTGTCTACGTATTCCTGGGCTTAGAGGACTCATTGGACTCATAGGCAATCTATTATCTTTCCTTGCTTTGATGCTTCTTCCAAATGGACTCAATGGTGATGCTTTTGGCGATGATCTTGCTTTTACCGGTGAAGTTCCTGTGGATCTCAACTTCTCTGAACCTGCATTGATGATATTAACGTAAAGATAGTTGTCTTTTTGATGATCTAACAACTTAAAAATCATGCATGTCAATATAGTGATAATTAGAGTGATTAGGACTAACCTAAGCTTGGACTTTTTCTGAGCTTTGCCATTTCGCCGCTCTTCTTTAAACCTGAGACCTTTTTGATGGGAGCTTCTGAGTAGACTGATCTTGTATCTGAGTATTCAGATATTGTATCTAAACACAATGACTTTGTATCTCTTGTAATCATGGCATTGGGTGGATCTTCAACAACTGAAACGCTTTCAGATTCACTACTTCCCTCTAAGCCTTCTTTTGTGTTTGGATTCATCTTCTCTCTTTCCAGAACCCGGTATGAGTATAGTTGGAAAGGGATTAGGTTCACGGACGCCGTGTGAGACCCTACATCACCTGGGAACTTTCTCAAGAACCTTGCTTCTAAATCCCAACAATCAACTAGTGGAGTTTGCATTTGAGGATGACCATGATCTGGATTCACAACCAGGAACTTCTTGAAGTAACGTAGTATCCGACAAACCGAAGAGAAGTTAGGACGCTGACTCGGTTCTGAGTGCCAACACCGTTTAATAAGACTAACGAGGTATTTTGGTGAAGGGAATGGGAATAGAGGTCTCTCTCCCATCCTAATGTTAATGGCCATTTGTTCACCTTGAAGATGACTATCTTCAAATGGAACTTTACCTGTTATGAGCTCAAAACACACCATTCCAAAGCTATATACATCAGCTTTATGCGTCAACTTGGATTTAGGAGTTTTACCATTCAGGTCTTGCTCCATCTCTGCTAGAACTTCAGGTGCGTACCATATCACAGGATCAGGAGTGCCTGGTCTCGAGGATGACCGAGAAGACTGAGCTTTGACACAAGATAAACCAAATCCAGAGATTTTCGCATGGAAATAACCATCAGTATGGCTCCTCTCTTTCAAAAGAATGTTCATAGGGTTTAAATCTCCATGGAAGATATCGTTTCCATGGAGATACTCCATTCCCCTTGCAACTTGCAGCATGATATCAATCACTACTGGTACCGAGAAGAGATATCTTCTTCTTGGTCCGCAGTTCTCTTTCATGTAACTCTGCAAATCTTTGTGCATCAGCTCCATAACCAAGAAACATTCTTTCCTTTCTTCATCATAGAATCCACATAGGTACTGAAGTATATTAGAATGACAAAGCGCTAAAAGAGATGAAATCTCAGAACTTAGCGGCTCAAGATCGCTGAAAAAGTGCCTTAGTGCAAAGCGATCACCTAGCCATTGAATCTCCTTGTAGTGTCCATCTGCATCTAACCGTCTCTTCACCTGGTAGTCTTTTGAACCAAGAAGTATAGAGCTTGGAAACAGTTTCCCGTTAAACTGCTCCAAACCAGTTAACTTCTTTAAAAGCAAGTCAGCTAAACGCTTCCCGGTTTTGCCAATATCATCGCTGTCTGATTTCCTCTTCTGTTGTAATGCCTCCACCAGATTCCATCTATCTTCTCTCCAAGAATTCTCAAACCGGCTGAGAATATCCCTTGGTACCAAGTACTGTTTCCCAAACCTCCATTGAAACAGCTTAGGATCATTCCACTCTATATCATACTTTCTTGAGAACACAACTCTCCTTCTGTCCATCTCAGAAGGGTCAAAACCAGAAATCTCCCCAGCGGCCTCGATGGATTCAACAACGGCAGAGAAATAACAGAACAAGTTGTGTATATGAAACTCAACACAATCTTTGTTTTGATGAAGATTGATAACTTTGCCCCACCAGTCACTACTGTCCATACAATGCTTAACGTACAACTCACCTTCTTTGAAAACTCTGTAAAGCTCCCTTAAAGGTTGTTCAAGAGCTCTCCATTTAGTCTGCTTCTCTTCAAGCTTGAGATTCTGTCTGATCTCTTCTGCAACGGTGTTGAAAGCTAAACTGAAGATATCTAACAAGAGACAGCATTGTCTTTGGTTGATCAAGATATCATCTTGTAATACCATAAGTGCATTAAGACTTCCAAGAACTTCGCCGATTTGTCTGAATTGCTCCATCAGACAGCAAATGTTCTGTTGTGAAAATCCTCAAAATCTCTTTTATCTCTCTAATCAAAACCAACAAAACTGTTGAATGAACCAATCAAAATTTCAATTACAGCAGATCAGAATTAGACCAAAGAAACATTTCAGACATTATTAAATAGGGTTTTGAGGCAAAAACAAAAACCTAAAACGAAGATCCTTTTATAGAAAGTCAAGAATCGATCAATGGAGCGAGCATACAAAAATCACATAATACAATCACAAAAAAATACTGATCACACCAAACAAGAATCTCATCAAACCGGCATTTAGAATCTTTAAGAGAGAATGGAAATATCAACCGTCTCAATTTTACCTGTAGAGAACGTCTCTCACCGTACCGGACAATGAACTTAGATTCACGGGCAGGATTCAAAGGAGAAAGGAATCAAAAGGTGGACAGAAACGTTTTTTTTCTTTTTTTCTTTCCCAGAATTGTGATTAATCGTTGAAAACATGTCCTGGTTCGTTGGAGTAATAATGTCATCCTGCGAGTTTTGTCATACTATAAGATACTTTTTATGTTATGGTCGTCACGTCGCCAAATTATCCATGCGTCCTGCAGATTTTTACTCAGCACTAAATGATTCAATACGTGAATGTGTTGTGCTGTCGAACAAAAAAAAATATCGATATGTGGCATGACAACATTTTATAGACGAATTAAATAAACAGAAATGATGTGTTTTAAAAATTTACTAATTGTGTTTTAAAAAAATGCAACTCCAGTTTGGTTTACAAACCAAAATTTACAAATGGATTGGGTTTTCAGATCCTTAATTTGGAAATTTTCTGTTTCCTCCGAATCTTCTCATGGAGTCAGCTATGAACTCATCTCAGGTGCAGTCTTTACAAAAAAACTTGATCGATTAAATCTTCTGCTTATTCTTTTGGATACATGCTATAGGGCACTAAATGTGTCATTTATACGGTACATATATCTTTTGATATGTCCAATACCAAGTTGTTGTCAAGAAACAAAGAAGGTGTAATGATCGTGAATTCACCTGCTCAGATAATAACAAGAATATTGAGTGTGGTGTACACATCTTGAAAGATGGATATGATGACTATTTTGACTGTGAACCTAAAGCTGTAGGGAACATCTGCTACCAAATTGTTGGGGTGTCTAAAGCTGAGAATAGCACTAAAACACACAGGTTGTTGGAGTTGCTTCAGGAAGCTTGGTCAAACGCTCCCATTCTGATTTGTAAAATTTCTAACTATTTCATCTTTTCCTACAATTTGGAATAATAATCTTTTGATTCAAGTCACAAACCTATCAGGTGAACAGGTTCCATCCAAAGCATATATATGCCGCCTAAGGGTTCCCACACACTTAGCCTACTTGAGGAGTAAAATAGGTTGATCACTTTGAACTAATCAAAGCCAATGTCAATCCCACTGTCTGCAAATGATTGATTTACATGAATGTTTTGCTTGATGGTTTTGAATTTGGGCTATATTAATTAATATACATGGTTGACTTAAAAATTAAAGATCTAGTCTCAGATATAAATTTATTTGTTCTCATTCTTTCTCCTTTTTATTAAAATCACATATAGTAAAACCTCTATAAATTAATACCGTATTAATTAATAAATTTTGCTTGTCGAATCAGACCAATGTAAAAAATATCAAAATTCGATAAAATAGTAAGATAATAACTTTTTAAAAATCTCTATGTAAAAGATAGTCCCAATAAAATCATAAATTAATAATCATGTAAATTTACACACATGCATTAAGATTATGAATTTTCCCTAGAGCTCATAACTATAAAAAAATTGTTATGCTGTATTTTCAAACTACAATAATATAAAATATTCTATAACATGTCCTAAAAATAGCTAAAGATTTTCAAATTTCTAGATAAACATCATTTTCATTTTGATAAAATGACAATTGATATTATTATTCATAAATTTGAATTGACAATTGACAAATGACAATAACTACATCATTTTCAAATTTCTAGATAAAATAAGACAATTGATATTATTATTCATAAATTTGAATTTGTGTATGTCATGCGTATAAGTGAATTTGTTTATAGTATTTATAATTTATCGTCACTAATTTTTTCTAAATATTACAAATTCAGTTGTAAAACCATAAAATTTATAACATCAGAAAATCTAATCTTCTTTTGCTAAAATTTTCTTAATTCATAATATTTAAGAATTTAAGCAATTTAAATATACATCTATAAATTAATAATTACACCATATATTATTTACACTATAAAATAATAATTATTAATTTCTAGATAAATTAATATCACTATAAATTAATAAAATGTCATTTCCCAACATTATTAGTTTAAAAGTTTTACTTTATATCCTTATTTTTAGTTCTAATTACAAAAATATCATTCAACATATTTCATTGTTACTGTTCATAATCTGCTCGATAACACTTTACATCCAAGACCGAAGATATTGTTCATCATATGATATACTAAATATATTTTGTAATTTTAGCGTATAATCACAACAAGTTTACAATTTTACAGATTTTGTTATTGATATATACTTCTTTTTAATCTAATTTTAATGACTTTATTTTCTGATATCTATTATACCATTTATCGCTAAATAGTGTCAAATAATTTTTGATTAGTGTAGACAACTGTTTTATTTATATGTTAAATATTGTAGTATCATGATAATTGCACATCTTATGTCTTAGATGCATATTTATTGAGTTAAACGAGTTATCATATCATACAATATAATATAATACTATATGGGCTATATTAATTAATATACATAGTTGACTGAAAAATAAATTATCTAGTCTCGGTTATAAATTTATTAGTTCTCTTTCTTCCTCTTTTTTTAAATCACATTTATCCTTATTTTTAGTTCTAATTACAAAAATGTCATTTAAATCTAAACAAGTATTAAGAACATAATTAATAAAAAAGTCTCACTAAAATAGTTAAAAAGACCCCAAAAGTTAGCAAAAATAAGCCAAGTTTAATTAAGAGGCCTCATAATTAGCAAAAATGCCTCATAATCAATAAAATAGCCCAAAATTTAGCAGAAAAAGCTACAAAAGTCTCACTAAAATAGTTAAAATGACCCCAAAAATTAGCAAAAATAAGCCAAGTTTAATTAAGAGGCCTCATAATTAGCAAAAATGCCTCATAATCAATAAAATAGCCCAAAATTTAGCAGAAAAAGCTACAAAATTAGCAAAACAAAATCCCATATTAGGAAAAAGCCCCAAAATTAACAAAACAAATTATGGGAGGAAATGATTAATAAAACAAATTATTTTGGGCTAAAATAATTAACAAATTTCCCCAAAATTAATAAAAAAAATTATTAAGAACCCATAATGAACAAAAAATATATCATTTTTTTTAAAAAAGGTCCAAAATTTGTTTTCTTATTTGGCATCAGATATTGCGGGACCTGCATTGGTTATTCTAGATCATAGTTATGGAAGACATGATTGGCATATAGAAAACGGAGGCGAACAAACAAAACAAAAGGCTCAGGACGTCTTACGCATGTCCGTCAAAGCAGTAATGATATACAGGTTTGTAGTTTTACACATATTTACTAACTAGTTTTTATTTCATAACACATTCCAAACATAGTGTTTAGTATTTACTAATTTGTATTTTTTTGTTGACGTTACAGGAATAGTGGGAGTGTCTCAAACATCAATATTTGAGTATTTAACAGAAAAATATCCGGATCTGTTGGTGTAAGTGCACAATATTGTCTTCAAACACTTCAAGGCGGAAGAGGATTTCGTATTTGTACACCACTCCACTGACAAAAATTAAAATATACAATCTATAAATTAATATTAATTTACACTATAAATTTATAATTTTATTTTTTTAGATAAATTAATAAAATGTCATGATTCCAAAACATTAATACTTTATAGAGGTTTTACTGTATATCCTTATTTTTAGTTCTAATTACAAAAATATCATTCAACATATTCGATTGTCACTGTTCATAATCTGCTCGATAAAACTTTACATCCAAGATCGAAAATACTGTTTATCATAATAATATAGTAAATATATTTTGTAATTTTAGCAAATAATCACGATAAGTTTACAATTTTACATTTATTGATATCGATATAAACTTGCTTTTCTGATATCCATTATACTATTTATCACCAAATAGTGTCAAGTAATTTTTGATTTGTGTAGATAACTATTTTATTTATATGTTAAATATTATAGTATCATGATAATTGCACATCGTATGTCTTACATGCTTAACTATTGAGTTAAAAGAGTTATCATATCATATAATATAATATAATAATATGGGGTATATTAATTAATATACATGGTTGACTGAAAAATAAATTATATAGTCTGAGTTATAAATTTATTAGTTCTCTGTTCTTCTTTTTTTAAACAACATTTATCCTTATTTTTAGTTCTAATTACAAAAATATCATTCAACATATTTTAGTGACACTGTTTATAATTTGCTCGATAACACTATACATCCAAGATCAAAGATACTGCTCATCATATGATATAGTGAATATATTTTGTAATTTTAGTGTATAAAGAAAAGGTTTGCCAAACGATGTCTTTTTCTACCTCATACATACCAATAATGCTATTTGTTTCTTCTTTTGTAGTTATTTAAATAAACTTAACAAACCAACCAATCTCCTTAGTTTATTAAAACTGCAGAAACAACATTGGCGAACCATTTTTGATTTTTTGGTCATGTCAGAAGAATGTGAACTTCTGTAATTTGGCTAGTCACCGGTTTATGGGTCTTGTTAGGCCCGGTCATGCACCAATTTTTTTTTTAAAAAACATTTGTATTAGGCCTCATATTTTCGAGGCCCATTTTGTAGAAATAATTAAAAAAAAAATTGATAAATATAAACAAGTAATAAAGTAATAGATCCATAATTAATAAAAAGTCTCACTTCGATAGTTAAAGAAGGCTCCAAAAATTAGCAAAAATAAACCCAAGTTTAATTAAAAGGCCTCATAATTAATAAAATAGCCCAAAGTTAGTAAAAAAAAACTACAAAATTAGCAAAAAAAAATCCCATATTAAGAAAAATCCCCATAATTCCCCAAATTAACAAAAACAAAATTATGGGAAACAATGATTAATAAAAAATATTTTGGGCTAAAAAAACAATAATTTTCCCAAAATTAGTTTTAAAAATTATTAAAAATCCATAATGAACAAAAAATAAATCAGTTTTTTTTTTAAAAAGCCCTAATTGGCCCCGGATGTTGCCAGACTGGCACTGGGTATTCTAAATCAAAGTTTATTGACATCAACAACCCAAAAAAATACACAAATAGTTATATGAGGCAGTGATTGGCATATTAGAGAACGGAGGTGACCAAGCAAAACAAAAAGCTCAGGACGTCTAGCGCATATCCGTGAAAACAATAATGATGTCAAGGTTTGTATTTTTACACATATTTACCAACTAATTTATAACACATTCTAAACATAGTATTTACTAATTGTATTTTTTGTTGTTGATATTACAGGAATAGTCGGAGTATCTTAAACATCAATATTGGAGTATTTTACGAAGAAGCATCCGGATCTGATGGTGTAAGTGCACAATATCGTCTTCAAACACTTCAAGGCGGAAGAGGATTTCATATTCTACTTCACTAACAAAAGTTAGTTTAATTATTTATCTTCTTTTGTCTATGATGTGATGATCTTCGGGTGACAAATGTAATATATATCTCACTGTATATCAGCATATCATTTTGTGTCTCGGTTATTGAACAATATGCAAGTACCTAGTACACAAACGAGGATGTTTGTGATGTTGTAGGTTGATAGTTTTCTTGCTGAATATGCTCATTGTGAACATGAATATACTAAGAACGTGTTCTTTTTATGTTATAAAAATGTGTTCTCCTTATGTTTTAATAACACGTTCTCCTTACGTTATAAATGTACATTATAGTAGTTTTTTTATATAGACTCCATTGTATTCCTATAAATAGTTTGTAACTAGGTCATTATCATGAGAATCTCTCTCTCATTCTATCTTATTCTTTATTGTTCTCATACTCATTTGTTCGTAATTCTTAGCACTCATCACCAACAAGGTCAATGCATTAGAGATGTTGGTCTTATTGCCTTATTTATTATTTTATTTTTTTGGAATAAAATGTTAAATTATATTCAAAGAAAAAATAACGTTTTACATCAGCTTTGTTTGAAAGAATAAAACTTAGACTGTTTTAACAAAATCCCTAAGTTATTAAAGCCAAGAAACTATCTCCTCAAAACCGGGTAGCTAGCCAAGCCTGGAGACCCATAGCATAGCGTCGATCACCCTGTCTTTCAATGGCCAAAAGTTGAGCTCTTATTTGCTTGTCAAGCCAGCTAATAAGACTTGTCGCAGATGTAGGAGTCTCCCCATGGCGCCTTGCGTTATGCTCCCGCCAGACAGAGTACACCGTGAGTTGAAAGGTATATCTAGTTAAGAACCCGGACACCCGATCAGCTTGCGTTCCAGAAATAATGTCGAGTAGCTGTGACCAAGAGGTAGTAAAACGAGTCATATAAAGATTTTGTGCTATACCAGACCAAACTGCAGCGGTATAAGGACAAGAAAAGAACAAATGGTCTCTTGTCTCCACCGGAACAGAGCAGAACACACAGCTTACATCACCTCCATTTCTCCAAGTGACCATTTGATCCCCCGTCGACAACCGATTATGAACTGCAAGCCATGCGCAAAAAGAATATTTCGGAGTTGCATGAGCAAACCAAACACCCTTATGCCAAGCAACTTGATTTGAAGCTGTGCGTATATGGTTCCAGGTATCCTTTGTAGAAAATGTGTCCTTATAAACATCACCTTTACCGCACCATAGTACACGATCTGCCTGAGAAGGAGTTCTAGACTGATACGCTTGATGCAAAACTTCTTCAATGTCATTCAACACGGGATTACGGTGAGTCCTTCGCCGTCTCTCGTACCATGCGGCATGGAGGGTCATATGTTCTCGGATACCCAAATCAATCATACCCCGTGGACCCACTTTATCCAACAATCGCCCGTGCACCGACCAGTTATCATACCAGAAAGACGTAAGAGCTCCACTCTGCACTTCCACCTTAACAAAAGTTTTTGCCAAATCTCTGTATTTCAACAATTTTCGCCACATCCAGGAGCCAGATAGTGATGCAGGCGGTATCGACCAAAAGCAACCCTCTTTAAATAAATTCAGTTTTGACCATTGAACCCATAATGATACTCCCCCAGAGACCAAACGCCATATCAGCTTTAAACAACTTACATCATTTGTCTGTTTCAAAGATCTCAGTCCTAATCCACCTTCACACTTCGGTTGACACACCACAGCCCAGGGTAACTTTGCCTTATTAGTATTCAGAGTCGGACCAGACCATAAAAACGCAGAACATAAACTGTCCAGCTCGGTAATGGCTTCCCGTGGGAGTCGAAAAGCACTCATCCAAAAACTAACTATGCTCCAAAGGACCGAACGGATGAGGTCAAGGCACCCTGCAAAAGAGAGGTGACGTGCAGTGTTATTGCTTAACCTCTTATTAACATGTGCTTATGGTTAGCTTCAGTCTTCAGGTGATGTATCCTGCAAATGGATATGTATTGGTGCATTACAGGTGTATTACTTCCAAATGGTGGCTTTGGTTATAATCGACTTCTTGCATGGATTCGTTGTCTTACTTGTAAGTTAACTTGGAACACCCAAAATAGTACAATCTTTAGCCATTTTAGTCGGTAAGAAAGAATAGATTAGCTGGCTTTGCTTGAAGGAGGATGGTCCATATCCATCATGTGTCTTTTTTCTTCTGCATGCTATGCTTCTTATATAGTAAGCACGCCTTTCTTAATGCAGATCGAAGTCTTTTCATACTATGTCTTGTACATTTTCTTTGAGCAATATCTGAATACCTGGACAATAGCTTTGACCAACCTCGCCATAGCAATCGGTTTGCTTCTCATCTATCAAATTTTTGCTAGATCTTGTACCAAAAGACTACTCTTAAAACTCTCACTAATTTTGTTCTAGCAGGTGCTATATTTATTGTTTGCTTGTTAATCACTTCTTTTGATTTTCAATATTTGAATGCGTGTTTCTTGTGTAATGATGAGGTGGGATGACAAGAAAAATATTATTAGACATTGCGAGAATCAATCATATGGAGGTAGGATTTCCTTCTTCCTATGGAATTAGATAACCATAAATGATGTGATAAAAAATATTAATTAAATGTTATTAATTTAAGGGGTATTTTCAAAAATATCATTTTTTATATGTCACTTTTCAATAATATCATTTCATGTTACTTATTTTAAAAAATACTCGTTTTCTATGAATTAAATGACTAAATTATAAATCCTAAATTTCAAATATTAAACCCTACCTCATCAAAACTATATAATAAATATAAAATAAAGAACTTAAACCTAAAAAAAAATTAATTAAAAAAAAAATAATTTAGTATATTAGAATTATGTAAAAGATAAAAAAATAAAAATGTTAAAAAAATTGGTATTCTCGAAAATGAATACTTTAAGAAGGGTATTTTAATTAAATGTTAGTAATTTAATAGTTGACGTTGACGACGACAAAGGAAAAAAATGTTACTTAATGAATCCGTATTTCTTGTACAATTTCGGTTTAGTTTACAAACCAAAATTTACAAAGTGGATTGGGTTTTTAAATCCCTAATTTGAGGAAAATGTATGCTTCTTTTTTATCTTCTTCTTCCTCTGATCTTCTCTCATGGAGTCAGTTCTGAGGCCTGAGCTCATCTCAACTGCAATCTTTACGAAATAAAACTGAGAAATTTCCGAATTACACAAAAATTTCAAACCTTATGGGGGAAACATTTTTTTGTATTTTTGTCCTTTGAAATTTCAGTCCTTTCGTTACGCGTTTTGCTTCAATTGTATATAAAAGTACAAACGAAGGGACTTGTTTTCTCCTCCGTAGATAGTTTTATCCAAAACCAACTGTGGGTCTAACTCACTCTCAAAAGCTAGTTCAAGAGAGGAGAATTGCCACATCACATATATATTATCCAAGGATCTATCCCAATATCTCGAAAATACAATAATACATGCTACTTATATAAGTCATATATGTGAGAAACCATTTTGGTGAGAATTTGCTTGTTGGACCAACCATGAACTTTGATACCATATTATCGATCGTGAGAGAGAAAAGAATCCAAAGTTTGTTAAGATTATCTGAAATTACTCGGATAATTATCCACAAATGTACAACTATTCTCTTATATACAAGTATAGTAAGATAACCAAACTACCAAACCAATTAATTACATTGAACCAGAAGTAAACCGGTTCCTAATCTCAATAGATACCTTCTTCAATATCTCTCTCTGTCTCATGGCTTCTTCTTCTTCTTCGTCTCGCATCAGGAGGTACCAAGTCTTTACGAGCTTCCATGGTCCAGATGTCCGCAAAGGGTTTCTCAGTCACTTACACAATCACTTCGCAAGCAAAGGTATCACCACTTTCAATGATCAGGAGATCCAGAGAGGCCACACGATCGGGCCTGAGCTAGTACTATCGATTAGAGAATCCAGAGTGTTGCTCTCGAAGAAGTATGCTTCTTCCAGCTGGTGTTTGGATGAAATCTTCAAGTGCAAAGAAGCTTTTGGGCAGATTGTGATGACCATTTTTTACGAAATTGATCCCTCCTATGTACGGATACATAGGGGAGACTTCGGAAGCGCTTTCGAGAAAATTTGTCAAGGGAAAACTGAGGAAGTGAAGCTGAGATGGACCGAAGCTTTGGCACATGTTGCAATCATTGCTGGCGAACACTCTCTTAATTGGTATGTCTTTATTGAATGAATTAGTGTTTTTATCATCTTTCACAAGCGATGCTCTAATTTTTTTTTTGGGTTGATGAAGCAGAGATGATCCAAAAGATTGCTACATATGTTTCAAACAAACTTAACCTTTCTATCCCTTCAAGGGATTTTGAGGGGATGGTGGGGATGGAAGCTCACTTGACTAAATTGAACTCTTTGTTATGCCTTGAAAGTGATGATGCAAAGATGATTGGCTGCAATATCAAAGAGTGCTTATCATTATTGATGATGTAGATGATCAAAAGCAGTTAGAGGTATTGGCTAAAGAACCTTCTTGGTCTTGGTTCGTTCACGGAAGTCGGATCATCATTACCACAGAAGATGAGAAGATTTTTAAGGAACATGAAATCAATTATATCTACCATGTGGATTTCCATCTATGAAAGAAGCTCTTGAGAGTGGGATATGAGAGGACGAATACATGACTAATTGAGACCAAAGAAGAGTGGGAACTTCAATTATATAGTCTAGAAACTATTCTTGATAGTAAAATTGAGGACATATTAAGAGTGGGATATGACAAAAATTATTGAAGAAACATCAAGCTGTATTTCTCCACATAGCGTGTTTCTTCAATAATGAGGATGTTGATCATGTGACATCAATGCTTGCTGATAGTAACTTGGATGTCAAAAATGGGTTGAAGGTCCTAGCCAATAAAGCTCTCGTGTATATATCTACCAATGGGAAGGTAATGATGCACTATCTACTCCAAAAATTGGGTAGGCAGGAAGTTGTGGAACAGTCTAACGAGCCAGGAAAGCGTCAGTTTTTAGTAAAAGCCGAAGATGTTCTGAGTGTAATTGGTACAGTCTAGCAAATAGATCAGTAAGTTCTTACATATATTTTACTTGGTACGTCTTGCTTATTGTGATAACTGATAACAAACTGATCAACCAATATTTTTTTTGGGTACATGTTAGAGTGCCGAATCTGTCATTGGTATATCTTTTGATATGTCCAAGACCAGGGAGTTGTCTATAAGTGCACGAGCATTTGAAAAAGTGCGTAATCTCCAATTTTTAAGAGTTTACATGGGTGGTTCCAATGCAAATGTTAGCTTGTGTACACTAGAGGAATTTCTACCTTGGTGAATTACTTTATACAGCCTACACAATTGGCCTTAGAACTTGCATTCTATGGAGTGATCTGATTTTGGAGAACCTCAAAAACATCTGGCGGCTGAGACTGGTTTATAAAAGTTTCTCCTGATTTAAGCCTAAATGGCCGTTTGAATGAGTCTTGAGTTCTATACAACTTTTACAATTTTGGTAAGATGGTTGCAAATCGAGCAAGTGCTACTGGAAAGATCGAGCAAGTGCGGCTCCTGCAACACCTCCTCCAGCGGCTGCCACAGCTGCTATAACCATAGCGGTAATGGGTGCTATTTGGAGGCCGCCATTTCCACGGGAGAGTCTCCTCGAGATCAGTTCGCAGGTCTTGTCAGCTTCTTTGTAAATAAAACTATCGTCTACTCCTTCAGTGATGATGGCTTTTTCGTTCTACAGACATACATAGCAGGTGAGGTCAGAGACGAAAATATGGGTGAAGTTAGGTATAGCTTAGACGAGTCTAAAGAGAGGCATTACCTTCATCCTGAAGCTATATATAGTATGCTTGACAGCGAGAGTAACACTTGGTGAAGATGATAGTTTGAGGGAATGATATTTCCAGTCGTCTACAAGCTTTTTAAGAAGAGCAACACTAGCTACTATGTTCTCCTTATAGAGATTATCCCAGTGCTTAAAGCAATCAACATTTTTGGTCACACAACAGATAGCGATTGCTATAGCTTCCTTGCCTAGAACAGGATTTTCTGTAACAACGGTAATCCATTACAACTCTATTTGGAAAACAGAGAGCAGGAAGTAGAAAACTCAATATTTCAAGGTTTTCGTTTGTTACCAACACTTTCTCCAGCTAATCTCAATGAAAATGTGAATATCTGTTTCATTGTGTTGCTTCCTGTCGCATTCTCTGGTGCAAGGGCTACTTCCTTCAACAAGGAATAGATTGCCTCAAACCTCTTTGTTTCCTGTGCGCACCATGTTTATGATCAGAGACGACAATAGCATGCATCAAGGGTTTGTTTTGTTTATCTAAATTCCAACACTACTACCACTTACCTCTACTCTAGCGGATGAAGCAGGAAATGTATGTTGCACCAAGATCTCAAATGACGAAGGTGGAATCAGCCGCTCTCCCTCCCAAACAGCTTCATTTACAAGTATGGTCCGAGCCTCTGGATTCGACAAAATCCTAGATGCATAAACAAGATCAGATGGTTGTTACATACAGCAGAGGAGGGAGGGAGATGACATAAAAAACTGGTCTCACATCTCAACAAATTGCAGGATGAGATCCATTGCCTGAGGGCTGTAGCACTTGTTTTTACCGACTAGTGGGAGCAAGTTACGTGACCATGAATACAAGCCAGCAGATAAATCACCTTGGGAGGCCTGTATAAATGTTGGAAAGTTAAAGAAAAACACAAATTTCTGGTACAGTCCTAGCTAGTTCACAAATATAATAATAATAACAGGACATGAACCTGAGCCATCATCCAAATAATAAAGGGAAGCTTGTCCTCGCCTTGATAAGTAGGGGTCTCCCTCAGGTTTGGCAAAACAGTAGTCAAAGCATCAGGTTTACAACGCAACAGCATGGCTAATGCAACAAATGTTGCCACCTACAAGTAGAAAACAAAACATTGGAGTCTCAGTCAAACAAACAAAGTTAAGTGAGTGAATACACCCATTCAATCAATGACACAAAATTGACAACTCCAGCATTGTTCCGTTTTAATTACCTTAGATTTGTTAGAATTGTTTTGTTCTATTTTGACAACTCCAGGCCATTCAGTGAGAATGAGATCAGACGCCCACAGTACAAAGGCACGTAGTGTTGTTTCAAATGGAAGTATGTTGATAAAATCAACTGATGGGGACTTTAGTCACGTTTCTTAACTTTAATCTGATTAAAAATAAATCAAAAATAGCAATTAAGAATCTATAAGAAACGTGCTAAAAAATGGTTGGATGTAATCTTTAATATATAAGGATAAAAATGTAATTTTTTTCTTCTTCTCTCTTGCAGTGAACTCTAGCGGCGACAAAGGTTGCGAAATTGATTCGATTTTTGGTCACCCTTCGTCTGTTCTTGGCCGTTAGCTCAGCCTCTCCACCAATGGCAGATCTCAACGGCGACTCTCGGTGAATTAATCGACGACTTGGTTGGATGAAATCGGAGACCACCAAATCGGAGCCTTTCCTTCACCAATTCAGAAATGTTCAATCACCAATCTCTTTTTCATGGTATGTTTGTCTTTATTTTTGTATCAATTTTTGTTTAGTAAGGATTTAGAAATTAGTGTTCTTTGATTTTGGAAATTAGGGTTCTTTAATTTTTGAAAATTATGTCTTCTTAGGCTAGAAACCGTAATTTTTGGATCACATTTGAAATTGATTCAGAGGCAATGCTGATGTTTTCTACTAAAATCTTAGAGCTTTGTAAAATGGTGATATAAAAATTCAGCTTCTGTGATTAGTCTTCTGAAACGTTGTCTTATTGTGGTTAAGATATACTTTAAGTCTCTGTGGTTTATCAAGCATTGTCTTTTGCTGTAGACTAGTATGATTGAATCGAACAAATTTTGTGTTTACGTCTTCTTGATAGATTGTTCTCTAGATATTGAAAGCCTTCAGCCTTGGTTGAAACTATTACTTGTCAGTTTGCGTTCATGGACTTTTAAAATGTGTATTCCTGAATTTTGTAGAAATGATTCGTATCTGGGTGCTTGAGTTTACATTACAAGGTCACCTGTTATGTTAGTAGTAATCTCCTATGCCTAAAGTCTGACCTTTTCTTGTTTTGTTTCTTTGCAATTCAGGATCTGTGAAGATGTTCTCCGCTTAGAACAAGATCAAGAAGGATAAGAATGCTGAACCAACAGAGTGCGAGGAGCAAGTTGCTCAGGTAACTAATACCTTTTTATGTCTTTGTTTGTAATTTTGTCCTCCTTTGTGGAATTATTGATTGTTAACAAACTTTCATCTTCTCTTAGGCTTTGTTTGTTGCTCTATTTAGTGTCTTCCCCTTCTCATTTAATGGTTGCATTCTGTTTTACAGAGGGAAAATAATTTGATTTCTCATTGCAGGCACATGGATATCTCTGGAAACCGCAAAGTTGTTGTGATTTACGTCCCATTCAGAAGGATAATGCGTCCTCCCAAGAAAGGTGCTGCTGTTCAGAGGCCACGTAACAGGACTCTAACCTCTGTTCATGAAGCAATGCTCGAAGATGTTGCTTTCCCCGCTGAGATTGTTGGAAAGCGTACTCGTTACCGTCTTGATGGTTCCAAGATCATGAAGGTATTGTAACATCTATGAAAGAGTAAACTCAGATCTTTCTCTTCATGAGTTTAAGCTCATCTTTACCTTCTCTTTTAAATGTTTACACATTTAAAACATTTATGTTCTACTTCAAATATTTTTATTTTGAAAACAATATTTTTCAAAAATAAGAATCCGGCCAAAGGATATATGTGCTCCTATGGATTCCGATACACGTAGCCTCCTTGAGGAGTAAAACAGGTAGAGCGCTTTGAACAATTAAAGCCAATGTCATTCCCACTGTCTGCAAATGTTTGATCTACAGGAATGAGACTCGAAATGTCAGTGGGAGAGAGAAAAATGAAAACTCTGTGTCACATTTCGATTGTTTATAGTCCCTTCCCTTGAGTGCCTAAATGCAAGCAAGTGTGAATCATTGAAGAGATTCTATTGTTATTGCTGCAATTTGTGTGAAACTAGCTAGAGGAATCAAGGAAAGTAACTTCATGTATTAGGAGATATAGAAATTAATTGGGATTCACAAAATCCTGTTAAGTATATATCTCTTGTCTGTACGCTTTGTTATTGTTGATAGAGTGTGATATTTCTAAGCTACACCCCTAAGTTGATGGAGTTTCATCAGTTTTCAAGTCTTGGTGAAGATTGATTACTCTTAGAATCGTAATCCTGTTTCCATTGGCCTTAACTAGCGGTATAAGTATAAGAAAAAGTCTTGTTGTCTTTGTGATCTTGAATCTAGAATCACAATAATGTTTCCATCGGCCTTGGTGAATTACTTTATACAGTCTACAATTGGCCCTAGAACTTGCATTCTATGGAGTGATCTGATTTTGGAGAACCTTAAGAACATCTGGCGGCTGAGACTGTTTTTATAAAAGCTTCTCCTGGTTCAAAGCCTAAAATGGCCATTTGAATGCTTCTCTTGAGTTCTATACAATTTTTACAATTTTGCTAAGATGTTTGCTACTAGGAAGATAGAGCAATTGCGGCTCCTGCAGCGGCTGCCACAGCTGCTATAACCATAGCGGTAATGGGTGCTATTTGGAGGCCGCCATTTCCACGGGAGAGTCTCCTCAAGATCAGCTTGCAGGACTTGTCAGCTTCTTTGTAAATAATACTATTGGCTACTCCTTCAGCGATGATGGCTTTTTCGTTCTACAGACATAGCAGGTGAGGTCAGAGAAGAAAATATGGGTGAAATTGAAATTAGGTATAGCTTATACGAGTCTAAAGAGAGACATTACCTTCATCCTGAAGCTATATATAGTATGCTTGACAGCGAGAGTATCACTTGGTGAAGATGATAGTGTGAGGGAATGATCCTTCCAGTCATCTACAAGCTTTTTAAGAAGAGCAACACTAGCTACTATGTTCTTCTTATAGAGATTATCCCAGTACTTAAAGCAATCAACGTTTTTTGTCACACAACAGATAGCGATAGCTAGAGCTTCCTTGGCAAGAAAAGGGTTTCCTGTAACAACGGTAATCCATTACAAATCTATTTGGCAAACAGAGAGAGGGAAGTAGAAAACTCAATATTTCAAGGTTTTCGTTTGTTACCAACACTTTCTCCAGCTAATCTCAATGAAAATGTGAATATCTGTTTCATTGTATTGCTTCCTGTCGCACTCTCTGGTGCAAGGGCTACTTCCTTCAACAAGGGATAGATTGCCTCAAACCTCTTTGTTGCCTGTGTGCACCATGATTGTGATCAGAAACGACAAGCGCATGCATCTAGGTTTTTTTTTGTTTATATAAATTCCAACAATAGCATTGTTTTGTTCTTTTTTGACAACTCCAGGCCATTCAGTGAGAATGAGATCAGACGCCCACATTACATAGGCACATAGTGATGCTTCACATGGAACTTTGTTGATAAAATCAACTGATAATTCGTAGACAGATGTAGGAATTTGAGAAAACGGAACCTATTTTATTTAATTAAGAAGAATCAAGATATGGTCAGCTTCAAGAAACTAATTAACCAACGTCTATAGACTTGATAAGAAACTATATATAGCTCGCTCACGTGGATCAGCGTGGATAAAGGAGTCTCCTGGAACATCTTGACCCATCGGAATGATTCTTGGGAAAGTTTACCATCATAGTATTCGACGAATATCAACATCTGCTTAGTTGGAATAGGCCAATGCTCGTCCTATTAAACAAACAAACAAGATCGAGTAAGTTTAATAAGTTTTGATTAAATACTGGGTTTAGGGAGGGTTATCGAAATTAAACAAGCAGCCTGCATGCACTTACCAATGTTACGGCGAGGAAAGCCGCAAGATCTGAGGGAACGATCTTTGCCACAGCTTCGGACAAAGACGTTATCGGTCGTCGTAGCTGCCTGTTAGTTAAAAAACAAAGACTAAAATATTGAGTTTCATTTATTTTTTTTTATTTTTTTTTGTGAGTTTAGGGTTTAGGGTTTTCTTCTACTACTTCGTCGGGCAAAATTGGAAGATGTGAGGGTCCGATCGCTGCCGCAGCTTCGGGACAAGAAGACTCTAACACCACCTCCTCCTCCTCCTCCTCCTTCGGATTCGATTTGATTCGAAGATCCATTAGGTTTTGTCGCAGCTTAGCCATAGCTTCGGACAAAGACTTTAACGCCTTTCGGGGTTCGGTTTCCTCCTCCTCCCCATCCTTCTCCGCCTTCGGATTCGATTGATCCATTAGGTTTTCTCGCTTTCCCTTCCCCATAATCCTCGACTGAGTAACTAACTTGGAATCATCATCATCCGAGTTTGGTATTTCTTTTTATATAAACTAATTTCTTTTTTTTTATATAGAAAATTTACAAAAAAAAAAAAAAAAGGAAATTTAATAATTTATTAACCATCTCCGAAATTAATAATTTATTTATTTTGGATATGATATAAAAGCCTAAATTTTGAAAAGGCTGCGGTCAAAATTGTTGTGTGTTTAAGCGACCCGGTCAAGCGAGAAAACCTAATTAATGGATTCTCCGATCAAATCTAATCCGAAGGCGGAGGAGGAGGCGGTGTTAGTGTCTTCTTGTCCCGAAGCTGTGGCGGAGGAAACCAAAAAGGCGTTAGTGTCTTTGTCCGAAGCTGCGGCAAAGATCGTTCCCTCAGATCTTGCGGCTTTCCTCGCCAAAGGAAACGTAATGTGAAATTTCTTTTCTCTGCTCGGTGGTACATATTGGTTTTTTAAAATCGATAACCCTAAACCCCACAAAAATAAAAATCAAAATTTCAATTTTATTTAGTCCTTGTTTGTCCTTGGTTTGGGTTATCAGGCTGTGCCGGATGCCGCTTTATGGAGTTTTTACTTTCACCTCGAGAAAGCATTCCCCCAAGTATCATCACAATGGTTGAACGTGTTCAAGGAATTTCCTTGGTCCCATGATGTCTCATCATCTCTTATTCCTAAATATGTCTACGAAACATCAGGCGCTTGGATCAACCAACTTCAAACTAATAAACACTGTACTTTCGTTATGTGGGCGATTGATCGCCTACTTCTCATTGATTGGGCTGCACATACTACTACTTGTTCTTCTCAGGTGGTTTATTTTGTTTTCTGTGATTGAATGACATGAATGGTACGGCCGGTGTAGTGTTGTATTCACTCACTCGGTTACCCTTTAGTTTCTCTTATACGTACTCCATTGTTTTCTACTTGTAGGTGGCATCATTTGTTGCTTTAGCGATCATGTTGCGTAGTAAACCTCTTGCTTTGACTTATCTTTTGCCCATGCTGAGGGACAGACCTAGGTATCATGGCGAGGACAAGCTTCCGGTTTTTGTTTGGATGATGGCTCAGGTTATTTTTAATTTTTGTAAACTAGCTAGGATAGGAGGACCACGTACGAGTGTGTCTGAAATTTGTGTTTTTTTGTTAATTTTTCCTTCAACTGTACAATGGTGACAGGCTTACTTCAAAGGTGATTTATCTGCTGGCTTGTATTCATGGGCGAATAACTTGTTACCACTAGCCGATAATAACAAGGGCTACAGCCCTCAGTCAGTGGATCTCATCCTCCGATTTGTTGAGATGTGAGTCCAGTTTTTTTCTTCTCTTTTCATCTCCCTCTCCCTCCCTCTTCTGCTCTATGTAATGTAACAACCATCTGATTTTGTTTTTCTTTTTAAATCAGCATTTTGTCAGAGCCAGACGCTCGGACCATACTTCTAAAAGAAGCTGATGTTAGGAAGAGAGATCAGCTGATGATTCCACCTTATTCATTTGAGATCTTGATGCGGCTTACATTCCCTGCGTCATCCGCTAGAGTAGAGGTAAATAGTAGTAGTAGTAGTATTGGAGTTTATATAAACAAAACAAACACCTTGATGCGATTGTCGATTCTGATCACAAGCATGCATGGTGCGCACAGGAAACAGAGAGGTTTGGGACAGTTTACCCCTTGTTGAAGGATGTAGCGTTTGCACCAGGAAGAAACACAGTGAAACAGATATTCACTCTTTCCTTCAAATTATTTGGAGATGGTGTAGTTACAGGAAATCCTTTTCTTGCCAAGGAAGCTACAACAATCGCTTTCAGGTGTGTGACTGAAAACGTTGATTGCTTCAAGCAGTGGGATATTCTCTATAAAAAGAACATAGAAGCTAGTGTTGCTCTTCTTAAAAAGCTTGCAGATGAATGGAAGGATCATTCCCTCAAACTATTATCATCACCGAGTGATACTCTCACTGTCAATGATGTTATACATAACTTGAGGATAAAGGTAATTGAAACAGTAAATTAGCCACAAGGTAAAACCCACTCTAGGTACTCACCGTGAGTTCTAAGAATAGTGAAAACAGAACTGAAAGATGATCAAATGATGAGAAGGATCACCTCAAAAGACTGGATTCAGTGATGGAAGCAAGCTTAAGCGCCGTAAATGATGATGGAAGAGAGAGAGAGAGATAAGAGGGATAAAACACAACACTCATTTATTAGGTTTTCCTGAAATGGCAACAAGTGCCTTACATAGTGTCACTCTAGACCACAAACCGGTACCAAAGAACAATTAAACCAACTTGAACCAGATTACATTTTAATATATCCGTTACAACAAAGCATAAAAGCATAAAAGCATAAAATAAGTCATGAAGGAATATTCATGTCACAATACTCCCTTCTTCACAGCATCCTTGTCCTCAAGGATCAAATGTTGGATACTTGTTTATGAAGTCTTGGTAGAACTCCCATGTAGCAGCTTCGGGCGTTGAACCTTTCCAGTGGACAAGAACCTTAGTGACTGCTTTGTTCTGGTACTTGATCATTTTCTTGTCTAAGATAGCCTCGGGTTCCTTAGCGTTTCCAATGTCCAGCAAGTATTGTGGTAATACTGGTGCATCGGTTGGAGGATTTGGACAAAGCTTCAGCTGGCTAACATGGAAGACATCGTGGATAAGCGGATTGAGAGGATAACTTTAGCTTATAAGCGACTGAGCCGACTTTATCGATGACCTTGAAAGGACCGTAGAACCGCGGGGACAGCTTGTGAGGGACATTCTTCGCCTTCAAGGAGTTCTGGCGGTTGGTTGCAGTTTCAGGTACACAAAATCCCCCAGCTTAAACTCTCTGTCAGACCGCTGAGAATCTGCTGTCTGTTTCATTCTGTTCTGTGCCCTGAGCAAGTGAAACTTTAGCATGTTCAGCACTTCCTCATGTTTCTGTAGGGTACGATCAACCACAACAGATGAGCTTTCACCCGAGAGGTATGGGAGGTGAATTGGCGGTGGTTGCCCGTACACTATCTCAAATGGGGTTGAGCGGATTGTTGTGTGGTAAGTGGTGTTGTACCACCATTCAGCCAGGGGGAGCCACTTGCTCCACGTTTGAGGAGCCTCAGAGATCATACAACGAAGGTAGGTTTCCAGTGTTTTGTTGGTAATCTCTGTTTGGCCGTCGGTTTGAGGATGGTACGACGTGGAGAATTGCAGGTCTGTGCCATGGACTCTGAACATCTCTCGCCACACTTCGCTCAGGAAAGTGGGATCTCTGTCGCTGGTGATATCCTTAGGCATCCCATGAAGCTTAAATACCTGATCCAAGTACACTTGATCAACGTCCAAGGCTGTATATGGATGAGACATGGGAAGGAAATGGGTGTTCTTGCTCAACCTGTCCACCACTACCAGTATGCAATGCTTGCTAGAAGAGGGGGGGGGGGGTAAGCCCTCCACAAAGTCCAGACTAACCGATTCCCAGACACCTTTAGGGATTGGTAGAGGGTTCAGTAAGCCGGGTTTAGCTGCGTTGTCATACTTGTTTCGCTGACATATGTTGCAGTTTCGTACATAGTTTTGGACCTCGAGGCTCATTCTTGGCCAGTAGAACAAAGATTTCACTCTGTGCAGTGTTGCATCTCTGCCCGAATGCCCTCCTATAGCTGAATTGTGCAACCATCTGAAGATTTTCATCTTTACCTCAGGGTCATTACCAACCACAAGCTTTTCCTTGCGCCTTAAATCGTTGTTTATGAAGGTATAGTTGGGGTGAGATGATGGTTTGACCTTGATTTCAGAGATCAGCTTCCTTAGGTGAGTATCAGTTTGCCAGAGGAGCATCAGAGAGTCATAAAAACCATCGTGTGCTTGGGATAGAGTGATATGCAATAGTTGAGCCCCGTTACACGAGACAGAGCATCAACTGCGTGGTTTTCTTTTCCTGCCTTATACTAAATCTCGAATGTGTAACCCATCAACTTATAGAGCCACATGTGTTGGAATGGAGTTGTTACCTTTTGGTCCATGAGGAACTTGAGGCTGTTTTGGTCCGTTTTTATGATGAATGGACGGTGAGCAAGGTAGGCATTCCAAACTTGAACCGCATGAACAACAGCAAGCAATTCCTTCTCGTAAACTGACAAAGCTTGATGTCTTGGTCCCAGTGCTCGGCTGATGAAACATATTGGGTGGTTATCCTGCATAAGGACCGCCCCAATACCCACGTTAGAGGCGTCAGTTTCGACAACAAAATCCTTTTCGAAATCTGGAAGAGCCAGAACCGGTGAAGTGGTCAAGGCCTTTTTCAGATTTTGAAAGGCTTTGTCAGCATCTTCACTCCAAAGGAACCCATCCCTCCTGAGCAGGTTGGTGAGTGCTCTGGTGATAACTCCATACCCCTTTATAAAGCGACGATAGTAGTTTGCCAGACCCAAGAAGCTCCTCAACTGTTTCTGATTCGTCGGGGTTGGCCATTGCTCTATCACTTTAATCTTACCAGGATCTGTGCTCACGCCCTCACTCGATATGAAATGTCCTAGATACTCTATGATGGTTGCACCAAACGTGCACTTTGATGGCTTTAAGTAAAGTTGTTGACCCCTCAAGATCAAGAAAACCTGCTGCAAGTGATGGAGATGCAGTTCCCAGGTAGGTCTATAGATCAGTATATCATCGAAGAACACTAACAGGAACTTCCGGATAACCTCTTGAAAGGTGTGGTTCATCAAGCCTTGGAACGTGCAGGGGGAATTTGTGAGGCCGAATGACATCACAAGATATTCATAATGGCCTGCGTGCGTTTTAAATGCAGTTTTGTACACATCATCAGGGGACATTCTGATCTGGTGGAAACCGGCTCGCAAGTCCAGCTTGGAGAAGTATTTGGCTCCTCCCAACTCATCCAGTAGGTCCTCTAGCAGTGGAATAGGATACTTGTCCTTAATTGTCTGCTTGTTGAGGCTGCGGTAGTCCATACATAAGTGCCAGGTGCCGTCCTTTTTCTTGACCAATACGATTGGAGAGGCATAGGGGCTTGTGCTGCTCTGTATGATTCCTTGAGAGATCATATCCTTTACCATCTTATCAATAACATCCTTTTGTAAAGATGAGTAACGATAAGGTCTGAGATTCACTGGGTTTGAACCGGCTGATAGAGGTATTTGGTGAACAAACCCTTCTCGAAATGGAGGTAGCTCAGAGGGTTCCTCGAAGATGTCTTGAAATGAACCTAGCAGGTACTGTAAAGAGGGGTCCTCCGACATGTTTGATTGGTGGGTGGCAATATGTGAGAGGAGTGCTTCGGGCTGCAATGAAGGTTGATCAGGAGATTCTGATACCAACTGAACCTGCAGGAGGGCAATCTGTGAAGTCTGATCCATTATCTTGTTCAAATTTCCCCCTTTAACCTCCTTGTAGTTCACCTTGGTCCCTCCTAGTACGTGCTTAACCCCACTCAAGTTGAACTCCATTCGCAGATTCAAGAAGTCCCATAGAATAGGTCCGAGAGTAACCAACCACTGAACCCCAAGGACTAGATCATAGCAGTCTAGAGGTATTGGTCTGACCTCTGTGGTGAAGGTGTACCCTTGCAACTTCCACGAGAAAGCTGAGCATTTGTTCTTGGAGATTATCGATCCACCAAGAGCCGAGATCACGGTAAGTGGCCTAGTAGGTTCCAAAAGGCATCCTACTTCATTCGCGACCGCCCGACTGAGGAAATTGTGTGTGCTTCCAGGATCTATCAGCATATGCAGCTTCCTTTTTCCATAATGACCATTCATAATCATACAAGTGAAATGTGCAGTACCTTTCAACGCATTCACGGAAATGACTGGTCCTGGTTCAGCTATCTCCTCAGCTTGTTCATCGTGGTGGTTTGTGATGAGCTCCTCTTCCTCCTGACACTCATCATCTTCAACCTCTATCACAAAGATTTGTGATTTCTTATGTTTTAGGTGATGACCTGGGGAGTATGGTTCATCACAAAACATACATAGCCCGTGGGCTCTTCTTTCTTGCATTTCAGGATAAGTGTATTTCCGCGGGATTTAATCTGGTTGTTTGGGAAAGGTGTTTGGTCTGTAGGGTGAGTGTTTGGGGGTAGTGTTTTCAGGTAGAGGTAATATGGGAGAGGTGTTTGGGTTTTTTGAGTGGTTTGGGGTGCTCTGTTTGGGATATGGATTGAAGGGAGCTCGGTTTTGTTTGTGTTGGCTAACGGATAGGTAAGATTCATGGAGCTTAGCTAACCGAGCAGCATCAGGTACAGTGGTTACCTCGAACTGGCGGACATGTAGAGCGAGCTGAGGGTTGAGGTTGGTTAGGAAGATGCTCAAAGCATGTTGGTCCGGCAGAGTCAACCGGGTCAGAGCATCCTCGAACTTCTCTAGAAAGTCCTCCACTGAGTCTCCAGCCTGCTTTATGCTTACCAAGGCGGATAACGGGTCATCATTTGCCTCCGCAAAACGCTTGGATAGAGCCATGATAAAGTCGGACCATGATGGGAAGACACCAAAACGGTTGTTTAAGTAGTTTTGTAGCCACTGCATCGCTTTACCTTCCATGTAGATGGAGGCTAGCTGAACCTTTCCTTCGGCTGGGGTGTGGTCCAAAAGAAAGAACTGTTCGCATCGGTAAACCCAGTCTCTCAACGCGCTTCCGTTAAAGATCGGAAAACCAACCTTGGTTAACCGTGTGGACAAACCATTTGGGGCCATTTGTTGAGGAGGTGCGCGGTCTGTTCCCATAGGCCGTTTGCCAGAAGATGTGAGACACTTGTTCGATAGATCTGGCGGATCCGGTGGTCGCAGTTATTGTGAAGACCCAGTTAACTCACCGGAGCTCGTCATCGGAGATTCGTTAGCTCCCTTGACTGCCCAGAGTTTTGCATCACCAGCTTTTTCACCATAGACTCTAGGGAAGACTGAGACTTGATCAAATCCACCTGAGATTTCACCATATCTGCGATTTGGGTTTTAATCTCGTCGGTCGTCTGCTTTTGGTCATCGATCTGCTTGCTCAGAGTTTGGAAACGAGTAGCGTCAGCCATGGTTGCGTCGGTCCAAAGATCAGTAAGCTCTGATACCAATGGAACAGTAAATTAGCCACAAGGTAAAACCCACTCTAGGAACTCACCGTGAGTTATAAGAATAGTGAAAACAGAACTGAAAGATGATCAAATGATGAGAAGGATCACCTCAAAGGACTGGATTCATGATGGAAACAAGCTTAAGCGCCGCAAATGATGATGGAAGAGAGAGAGAGAGATAAGAGGGATAAAAGACAACACTCATTTATTAGGTTTTCCTGAAATGGCAACAAATGCCTTACATAGTGTCACTCTGGACCACAAACCGGACCAAAGAACAATTAAACCAACTTGAACCAGATTACATTTTAATGTATCTGTTACAGCAAAGCATAAAAGCATAAAATGAGTCATGAAGGAATATTCCTGTCACAATAATTAATGCCTTTCTTAAACTCTTGTAAGGTATAACTAGTAATGTCACCCGTATCTTCATATCTGACCTCACCTGCTATCTATTATGCCTGTAGAACGAAAATGCCATCACTGAAGGAGTAGCCAATTTTTTTCTTTACAAAGAAGCTGACAAGTCCTACAAACTGATCTTGAGGAGACTCTCCCGCGGAAATGGCGGCCTCCAAATAACCGCTATTGTTATAGCAGTTGCGACAGCCGCTGCAGGAGGCGTTGTAGGAGCCGCACTTGCTCTATCATTCCCAGTAGCAAAATGAGAATTGGCAAATTCAGTCTCTAAGTACCTAGACGATGCTCAAGAATTGGCTCTCTTGATTTCATATATAAAGTATATCTAAGAGATTTTCATAAGGTGATGTGTATGTTGATTAGGAAGTAATATTTAAAACCCATAATCTACTTATAAGTATCCTTAATGATGTATAATATTTTGAACTAACTCTAATGTCAATATTTCATGTAATATTTAATTCCATAACCATCTTCTGCCCAAGGAGTGCTTCCTCAAGATTTAAGGCGTGCCTTCCTGCTTTTGCCAATCGAGGACAATGCACTTCTTCATGTAACTTGTTATCTAAGAAACAAAGAAGGTGTGGTCGTTAACCAGATAAACTATTTGGCATTGACTTCAGAGAATTGCCTCCGTAATTTCAAACGCAGCATCTCTTTATACTTTGGTGGTGACTTGTCACAGCAACAAAACGGAAGCCCTGAAGTGGATGTGAATACAAGTGAGATTCTGTTTGAATTCACCTGCCTCAGATAACCACAAGATTATTGAATGTGGTGTACTGATCTTTGAAAGATGGATATGATGACTATTCAGATTGTGAACCTAAAGATGTAGGCAACATCTGCTACAAAAGTGTTTGAGGTGTCTAAAGTTGAGGATGTAGATAACACTAAACACACAGATTTTTGGAGTTGCTTCAGGAAGCTTGGTCTGATTTGTAAATTGTTTGAAACTAGCTAGAGGAATCAAGAAAAGTAACTTCATGTATTAGGAGATATGGAAATTAATTGGGATTCACAAAATCTGTTTTGTTTTGCAAAACCTTTCTGAGTTTGTGACAAAGCATATCCCAATACATTGTATAGGCTTCATTGATTTGTCAATATTCTAAAGAGATGTATTATCTGAGTTTGAAGACTTTTTTTCCAGGGACGAACGATACACTATTTTTTGATAAGAACAACGTGTGAGCTGCAAGTTACATTTAGCAGAGTGAACGCAAACTGATTCTGGTTAGAATGTAGATTGCGTCAGCGTTAGAAGCTTATGTGAATCAAGCTATCCTAGGAAGATTCCTTAAGGTTCTTGTTTACATGAATGTAGATTCATGAAGGTTCTTGTTTACATGAATATGACGCTTAACATTATTTTCTTTCTCCTTGGTAGGAGATAGGGAATTTTGACGCGGCACTGATTCTCCAGAGACAAAAACTAAGTCCAAACATATGGTCCAATCAGTTCCAGGTTCTTGGAGCAGTGCCTTCTGTTGTGAGCATAAAAAGGCAAAACGCATGAAAGAAGTGGTCCACCATCTTTTATGTGATACCATCAAAGTTTAGCTCATGGTCATGATGTCTTAATAAATTGACAGTAAAAAGACCGCTATCTCTGCGAGTAGTACTAGTGCTTAATTTTAAATGAACCTCTTCTTATACTTAGTTAGTGTTACCATATCTTTGTGATTTTGGATTCAGTTTAGAGTAATTAAGAGTTGTTTAGTGATTTTTTTTGTGTGTTAATTTTGCTGTTTGATTTGTACAGGAGCAAACAGTGTTGACAAGAGTAGCACAAAGAGTTTAGAGCTTTTGGAAACGAGCTGTGTTGAGCTGCGTAGGAGCGCTGTTGAAAAGTTCTTGGACTCTGAGAATGACAAAGCAAAAAAAAATCCATCTAAACGGGTCTAAACGGGTCAAATAAATGGGCAAAGTCTAAAGGGGTACATGATCTAAACGGGCAGGGTATAAACGGGCAGGATATAAACGGGTCTAAAACGGATAAAGTTTAAATGGACAGGGTCTAAATAGGCAGGGTAGTCCCATTTAACATCACTAGGTACAACCAAGAAAAAAAGCAATCCTAGGATAATGGTGTGAGGTTTGCCATGAACCTTAAAAATGGTGTACAAGTAAAGTCAATCATGTGGACAAACTTGAATAAACGATGGATCAGAAATTATAGCGAGAATTTCAAAGAGGTTAAACGACGATGTGGTTTTACAAATGACTATGTTTTTTTTAATGTTATTTGGCAAAGTAGTAAATGTTAAATGTTTTATTTTACTTTGAAAGTGGCGTGATGTGGTTTCCAATGGCCAATGGGTGCAGGTCGTGTCGCTTTGGTTTATGGAGAAGTGTAATTGGGGCATTTTGGTCATTCAAAAAAGAGGAATGGTACTGTAAAACCTTTATAAATCAATACTCGATATATTAATAATACCTATAAATTAATAAAAAAATTTGTCTCAAGTTAAGACTAGTGTAATTTTAGACACTATTCAATAATATAATAAGATAATATTTTTTTTAAAAATTCTTTATAAATATATAGTCCCATCAATAATATAAATTAATAATTATATAAAATTATCTAAATATATGTATATATATACATTAATTTTTACTAGAGTTCATTTTTAATATTTTTTTATTATATAAAAATTTTTAAGTGCTATCTTCAAAACATGATAATTGTTATTTTCCTTGTAATTGAATTTATAAAATATTAGTTATAACGATTGAATCTTATTTTTAATATTTTTTTACCAAATTAGGAAAGTCTCTCTATAAAGTAATAATTATTAATTTATCGAAAAATTAAAATCTCTACAAATTAATAGATTTTCATGGTCCCAACATTATTAATTTATAGAGGTTTTACTGTATATGCGTATAGAAGCTTCCAGAAATGGTATTTCAGAAAAAGAAAGTTAAAAAAAATGGTATATTAAACTCTTTATATAAGTCTATAGTTAGCCTTGAACTACTGTTCTTGGCCTAGAGTTGATCTTGAACTTGCATTCATGGAGTGATCTGATTTTGTAGAACCTCAAAATCATTTAGCGATTGTGAAAGGTTTTTAATTAAAAGCTTCTCCTTGTTCAAGCCTAAAGTGGCCATTTTTAATGAGTCTTGAGTATATAAATTTATACAATTTTTAACACTTCTTTTGTTATAAATTTCTTTGCTATAATTATTAACACTCATCTATTGTTCTTGCCCTCAACTCAACTTTCCATAAGATCTGTCAGGACATTTGTTTGTATCCAAAACCCTTTTTGTATATATAAATGCTGGAAAACATAACCAATCAAAAATTCAATTTTATTTTGCAATTTATATAGTATATCAGAATGAGACGACTAAAGAGCATTTTAGACATCCTTAAATAGAATTTTGAGGCAAACCCTGAAATGTCAAGGATCGCTCATTTGAGCATACAAAAATCACACCATATAATAGTCCTTGTTCTTTGGAATCCCGTATAATATATTATTTCTCGCAAGTTTGGTTTTGATGTTATGGATAACGATGACTTTGTATATTTGGATGTGTGTCTAATGACTAATATAATGATGTAATATGATAAAAAAAATATTATCAAGGGAAAGAGATTATTGCAAAACTTTTGAGTATGGGAAAACTTCAAGAAGTTCCCCTTGGAAATAATGAGAAAACGATTTGGGTTTATATTTCAGTGAACAATCCTATAGTCGTGCAAATTTGCAACACTAGCAACTATGTTTCTGATTAAACAACAAAGGAGTTTTCAAGGACTAGTACTTTACTACAACTTATTGTTTTCATTAAACTTCTTCAAAAAGTGTTTTTGATTCTCATATAAATATATTTTCTTGATTAGTCTAGTTGAACGCAAACTGATTAAATCACTTAGAGTGCATTCCCATAGATGTAGGCAGACATAAATGAAACTGTCAGCGACATCTAAACCATAACCCATGGTACCTCAAGATGTATTTAGAATTATCTTCACATACATGATGTATTGTCTCATGCGTCTTTGTTTCTAGTAACTTATGATATGCACTATAGAGGATCAATTTTGATTTCCTTTGGTTTACTACTAGTTCTATCTTATATATGACTAATTTTGCTTTCCTCTAATTCATTTCTAATTTTATCTTCCACATAATCAATTGTGGTTTCCATACTACCAGACTGTGTTATATTTTTTTATTTATTTAAAGCAATTCAAAACTAATAAACAAACAACTTAGCGACTACAAAAAAGAAAAATAAAAATTAATAATAAAATAAATAATAGTATTAAATATATAATAAAACAAATACAAAAAAAATAAACTAAATTAACCTAATTTAAAACTAAATTAAAACTATAATAAATTTAAACTAAATAATATTAAATTAAATTAAAGATAATTATTATTTTAAAAATTTAGCCAATTAGTTTCTTAAGAATGTATCGTATAGATCCATATACTTTAAGTTTTTACTTGAAAATTAAAATTTTAGACATCAATTTTCAAAGTTAAAAAAAAAAAAAAAAAAAAAAAAAAAAAAAAAAAAAAAAAAAAAAAAAAAAAAAAAAAAAAAAAAAAAAA
>NC_025695.1:28846906-28878342 GCF_000633955.1 Camelina sativa
AAAAAAAAAAAAAAAAAAAAAAAAAAAAAAAAAAAAAAAAAAAAAAAAAAAAAAAAAAAAAAAAAAAAAAAAAAACTAAACTGTGAAACGAACAACACAAGGACCGGTTGGCTAAATTAAATGGCCAAATTTAAACAATTTTAAAAGTACGTATAGTTTTTACTTTTTATACCTCAACTATGACGTAAATATTTTTCAAATATACTATTTTAACTATCAAATAAATTTATGTCAAAATCAATATTTACCAGAATGAGATTAGTCAACCAACATAAGTCAGATACACCCTTTAGAAAAATAAAATTTTGGTTATTTCCGGTTTTGAAATTCGTAACCAGACTAACCGAAATTCCAGAGCTAGTTAGTTGTGCAGAAGTCATATCGTCGAATGAAAAAAATTATCATTTCTGCAAACGGATAATTTCAGAGATTTTGAAGATGATGAAACTGAGGAAAAAAATTAATCGAGTCATGGAGTCAGCTCTTAGCAATCAAAGCCAATGTCATTCCTACTGTCTTTGCAAATGTTTGATTTACAGGAATGAGACTTGAAAAGTCGTCAGGTGGAGAGAGAATAATGAAAACTGATCTGTGTCACATTTCGATTGTTTGTAGTGCTTCGTTTCAAGCAAGTGTGAATCATTGATGTTATTTGCTGCAATTGTGTGAAACTGGACTACTGGAGGAATATAATCAAGGAGAGTAATCTTGCATGTCTTTAATCAGATGTGCACCTAGCAGAACATCTATTTATATTATTTGTTGGTGACTTGTTTCATCAACAAAAGATATGTTACAAAGTGGATGTGACCATGAGCAAGGGCCGAGGGGTTCTGTTTCGAGTTCATTTACTGGGACAATGAGAACAAGATTATTAAATGCAAGCAACATTGTACATTAGGGTTAGTTATTGTCTTGTGTTTATTACACTGATTATCCAAACCTGTTTGCTTCCAGTGTAATTTAACAAGGAACCACCATAGATGGTTTATGAAACTGAGAGTAGTAGCAGCAACCACCAAACCAATAAGGACTAGAAACTAAAAAAAAAAAAACTGAGGAAGCCAAACGATAGCGTAACACGTAAGTCACAACAACAGAAAAACATTGGCAGGAATAAAACCTAAACTACACATCCAAAAACAAGAATTTTTTTTCTTGTTAAAAACCTAAACTAGTACTACAAAGCGTTTGCAAACTTTGCAAAGTAAGTTTGGTTCTTGATGGTCAATTCGATATTATTATTTATTTAGAAAAGAATTAAAAGACCCCGGCCCGTTTACTTTCAAACCAAATTTACAAATAATTGGTATCTGGTTGAGAACAGAACCCCCTAATTTGAATCTTCCTGATTAGTCGTCTTCTTCCAACTTGACTCTCTGCTAGCTACTGCTAACTACTTCATCTCTCTGCTCATTTCACCGGAAAATGACAAAAGCTTTAAAAAAAAAAAAAAAAAAAAAGGGGCCACTGGTCCTCGACGACTAATAATGAAACATGCTTCAAATGAGTCGTCAACTACTTCGTCGTCTCCTTATCTTTAATGTTTTTTTTAAGGGTCCACTGGCAAGTACCAGTTAACATTCAACTTTCTTCGAAATTTCTCTTCTCCTTCAACGCGTTTTGCTTCATTAGTTCATTACATAAGCCACACGAACTCTTGCATTCCCAATCATACTTTCTTTTAAAAACCATTCCAAAAACACTTTCCTAAACTTCAAGCACATTTTTTTTTTAATCTCTGTCATGGCTTCTTCATCTTGTTTGACTCACATAAGGAGATACGATGTCTTTCCAAGCTTCCACGGTCCAGATGTCCGTAAAGGGTTTCTCAGTCATTTACGCAATCACTTTGCAAACAAAGGTATCACGACTTTCGATGATCAGAAGATCGAGAGAGGCCACACGATCGCACCTGAGCTAGTACAAGCGATTAGAGAATCCAGAGTCTCGATCGTGTTGCTCTCGAAGAATTACGCTTCTTCAAGCTGGTGTTTAGATGAACTGGTTGAGATCTTCAAGTGCAAAGAAGATCAGAAGCAGATTGTGATGACGATTTTTTACCAAGTTGATCCCTCTGATGTTCGGAAACAGAGGGGAGACTTCGGGAGGGCTTTCGACAAGACTTGCCTAGGTAGAACCGAGGAGGTGAACAGAGTTGGAAGAATGCTTTGACTGATGTCGCAAACATAGAAGGGGAACACTATCTTCATTGGTATGTCGGAATGAATTTTATTGCTTTTCCTTTAGAAAAAATTTGAATACATACCTTAATTTTAGTAGGAAATTTGAAAATCTATACTAATTTTTTTGAAGTCTTTGAAATATAGTTTATATATTGCATAAAATAACTATTTTGTCCATAATTAAAAATTAAAAATAAATACAATATAACTAAATTAATTCATTAGACAAAATTATTTCTAAAAACATTGCCTGGAGTTTTAAAAATCGCTAGGCGCTGATCAGGCGGTGAGGCAGTGCCTAGCGTCTAATCAATTAAGCGGAGATTACGCGAGGATTAATCGAGAACTAGTTTTAGGTATTTTATGTAGATATATGTATAATATGGTAAATTTGTGACTGTTAACCCAAGTTGTAGCGTAGTCTAGTGGTTTATGGTGTAAACTAAACTCTATGTACCATGGTTCGACGCGGTAGTATATTTTTTATCTATTTTCTTAGAATTATACTTAATTATAAACAAAATAATAAATATATCCCTGTCTTCTTCCCTGTGTGTTTGCGACCTGTAAACCTAATCAGTGCCGCTTCTTTTTTTTTTTTCTTTTTCTATGCGGTTTCTATTTTTTTACTTGTAGATTTAGTCCCAACATCATAGATCTACAAAGAAAAACATATTTCGAACTTAAAAAACGTGAAAAACTGAATTATTTGAAAATTTCCGATTTGTTTGCCGCATAGGATAAAATCGCGGCGGTTACCCTCCGCCAAGCGTATAATCGGCAATTAATCGGTCTCGGCGGCCACATTTTTAAGCAGGGCCTAAACTTCGAAATTTTGTTAATTTTTTTTAGAAAATGATGAATTAATTTATTATATATAATATTATTTAATAACTAAAAGATAATAATTCAGATAAAATAAATAAAATATGCCCTTAAGTAATAATTAAAATATCTGGTATGATTTAGTAATTTAATTTCAAAAATTTATTATATAAAAATAAAATAAAATTAATTAAAATTATTCTTTTGGATTTATGATTAGTAAAATTTCAGATAATAATAGTTTTAAATATATATATATATATATAATTCACTAATAATTCTTTAATTTTTTCAATCAATAAATTTTTTTGAAAAATAAATATATATTTTGATACTCCCTCCGTTTCAACATATATGATGTTCTAAATAAAACACGTAGATTAAAGAAGCCTTTACTTTTAACAAGTTCAACGAATCAGAAATAATACTGCATAATATAAAATACTAAATTAATCTAAAAGATGCATAGAAACTTGAAAACATCTTATATTATGAAACAAAAAATTTCTCTAAGACATCTTATATTTTGAAACGGAGGGAGTATATTAATATGTTACTGAAAATTTGAGTATAAGTTACATAATTTTAATTTATTTTAAAAATTATTAAGTTTAATAAAATAATCAAATATTGTGAGCTTTTAGAAAATAAATCAACAGTTCAAAAAAATCGACTATGTAACAAATCAATTCATAAAAAAATAAGTCGACTTTTTTTAATATAAGTCAACAAAGAAAAAACATAAATCAGTAGGAATAAAATATAAGTCGACAGTTCAAAAAGTTAAACTTATTAATAAGTCAACGTAAAATGAAATAAGTCTACTAAGACCAAACAAATCGACGAGAAAAAAATATAAGTCAACAAAAAAACAAATAAGTCAACATCATCAAAAGTCGACTATGTAAAAAAACAATCAAACAAAAAAAAGTCGAGAATTTTAAAATATATCGATGGAAAAATAAATAAGTCGACAAAAATTAAACTTAAATCAACCATTCAAAATATCGACCTTATTAATAAATCAATGTAAAATGTAATAAGTCAAAAATAAATAAACAAATCAAAAAAATATAAATGGATGAATAAAAAATAAGTCAACAGTTAAAAAAATCGACTATGTTATAAATCCACTAGCCATAACATAAGTCAATAGTTTTAATATAAGTTGATGACAAAGATAATTAAGTTAACAGAAGTAAAAAACAAAACGATTGTTCAAAAAGTCGACATTACAAATATATATATATATATTAAAAATTGTATAATTTTGAATTATTTATTTTAAATTCAACAAAAATATTTAAATTCTTTTTCTTTATTCAAAATTTTAAGATAAAAAATTGATTTATGTAATCATTATGTAAAATACAATAAATACATTTTTGTTATAATTTATATTTATTAATAATTTATTCCGAATTTAACAATTTTAAAAAGTAATTTATTTTTAAATTTGAATTACTTTAAATTTTAAAATTTTGTTTTATTGTTTTTATTATTTTTATTTAATTGTTAAAATAACTTTTAATAAAAAGGGTATATCTGTCCATTTTCATTTCAAAATGTGTAGTTTTCAAATAACTATAATACTAGGATATATCCCGTGCTTAAAGCACGGGTCAACATTTTTAAAAATAAATATAAAATAATAATAATTTTTTAAATTATTTTGTTTGAGATAATATTTATTTTTATTTTTTTTGTAAATCTATTAGTCTATTTGAATACTAATTATTTTAGAAAATTATATTATTTTATTTTTAACGTATTATTACAGTTTATATTGTTTATTTGTTGTATTTGCATCATTTTTTGTTGAAATATAAAATAGTAATTTTAATATTATAATTGTGAGCAAATAAAAATTATTAATTTATCATCTATCGAAATTTAGTTTTACCAACCCGCCAATGTGGAAATTAAAACACACATTTTCATACATTGAGTAATATATCTTCGTTTTAAAAAATTCAAATCACAACATATGCAGAAAAAAATATGCATTTTATTAATTATAAGTATTATATGAAAATTCCAAACAATTTGTAAATGAAATAAAATAAACATGATAGGAGAATCATATTTTGAAATCTTAACAAAATTTTTGAATTTAGTTAATTGTATTGTATACTTGGATATAAAATCTTAGTATTTAAAATTCTGATTGGTTTACTTATTTTTTTTAAAAAAAATTAGTAATTTCGTCCATAATTTATTAGAGAGAGAAAATATATTTTTAGATTTTTTTAGATTTTTTAATCTTTGATCTGTGAGTGTTTTTATTTTTAATTAATTATATTTATTTAAATTAGTTAATTATGTTTAATTAATTTTTTCTAATGGCAATTGAATGTAATTTTTTACACATTCTAAGGTTAGTTTCATATTTGTACTTCTCAATTAATATAGTAGGATAGTAGGATTAAGTATAATTTTCAAATTTTTTTAAAAATTTAGTATATTCTTAAAAATGTCTCATTTCCTTTATTTTTCTTAAAACAATGCTTCAATTTTCTTTTGTAATTTAGACCCACCAACGCCATTTTGTTTTGCTTTTATTAGGGCTAATGAAACAGAGATGATCCAAAAGATTGCTGCAGATGTTTCAAACAAACTGAATCGTACTACACCTTCAAGGGATTTTGAGGGGATGGTGGGGATGGAAGCTCACTTGACAAAATTGAACTCTTTGTTATGCTTGGAAAGTAATGAGGCAAAGATGATTGGGATTTGCGGTCCTGCAGGGATTGGTAAGACTACTATTGCTGGAGCTTTATATGAACAACTCTCTAGCAGATTTATACTTAAATATATGATGGAGAACCGCAAGGAAGGTTCTACGAACATAATGGCTGTTGATGGCCCTGAATCCAAGAAGTCTCTGCAACAGCACCTTCTGTCTAAGATTTTGAGCCAAGATAATATAAAGACAGATAATTTAAGCGCAATAAAAGACCGGCTACACGATCAAAGAGTGCTCATCATTCTTGATGATGTAGATGATCTGGAGCAATTAGAGGCCTTGGCTGGGGATCTTTCTTGGTTCGGTGACGGAAGTCGGATCATCATTACCACAGAAGATAAGCAGATTTTGAAGGCACACAAGATTAAGGATATCTACCATGTGGATTTTCCATCCGAGGAAGAAGCACTTGAGATCTTATGTCTCTCTGCTTTTAAACAAAGCTCTGTACCAGATGGTTTTGAAGAGGTTGCCAAATATGTAGCTGAGCTTTGCGGTAATCTTCCATTAGGCCTTTGTGTCGTGGGTTCATCTTTGCGTGAGGAGAGCATGGAAGACTGGGTACTTCAATTATCAAGGATCGAAGCTAGTCTTGATGGAAAAATTGAGAACGTGTTAAAAGTGGGATATAACAGATTGACGAAGAAAAACCAATCTCTGTTTCTTCACATTGCATGCTTCTTCAACTATGGAGTCGTTGGTCATGTGATATCTGTGCTTTCTGATAGTAACTTGGATGTTGGAAATGGGTTAGAGACCCTAGCCAATAAATCTCTCGTGCATATATCTACCTATGACCATATAGTAATGCACCATCTACTACAACAATTGGGTAAAGAAATAGTTATTGAACAGTCTGACGAGCCCGGGAGACGTCAATTTTTAACAGAGGCGGAAGAGATTCGTGATGTACTCGTAAGCGAAACAGTAAGTTTAACTTCTTACATATATAATTATATATATTCCGTAATATTAATTGCCTACTTATGTTTAGTGATAACAATTTCATCAGTCTTATTTTGCAATATTTGGTAGGGTACTGGATCTGTCAAAGGTGTATCATTTGATACATCCAAGATCGGAGAGGTTTCTGTAAGTAAGGGGGCTTTTAAAGGAATGCCTAATCTCCGTTTCCTAAGAATCTATGGCAAAGGTACTTTGCAAATACCAGAAGATGTGGAGTCTTTACCTCGTCTTAGGTTACTACATTGGACTCATTATCCGAGAAAAAATCTTCCTCCAACATTTCAGCCGGAACGTCTCGTCGAAATTCATATGCCATTTAGTGATCTCGAGAAGCTGTGGGGAGGAATCCAGGTTGGTATTTGATATTTCTTGTGCTTCTATAATGATTCAGACGACTAAATAAGATATTTCTCATTTGTTGTCTTTTAACATGCAGCCCCTTCCTAATCTCAAGATCATAGATCTAAACCGATCCCGTAGATTGAAAGAAATCCCAAATCTTTCAAATGCTACTAATTTCGAGAGATTGATACTTGAGGCCTGCTCAAGTTTGGTGGAGCTTCCCTCTTCTATTAAGAATCTACAAAAACTGGAGATTCTAAATGTTGAATTCTGCTCTATGCTGCAAGTTATTCCCACCAACATCAACTTAGCATCTCTTGAGAGACTCCAAATGAGTCATTGCTCACGGTTGAGAAGTTTTCCAGATATCTCCAAAAACATCAAGATTCTCAATATCAATGATACAGAGATAGAAGATGTCCCTCCATCATTTGTTGAATATTTTTCTCGTCTCGAGCACCTTAACATTTCCAGCAGAAACCTCAAGAGTTTGACACATTTACCACTTTGTATAACTTCACTAGTTCTAAGTGGCAGTGATATTGAGAGTATTCCATATTGCGTCATAGGTCTCACTCGTCTATCATGGCTTAACATCGATAGATGCAGAAAACTCGAGTTAATTCCGGGTCTTCCCCCCTCCCTCCATAGCCTAGATGCAAAAGATTGTGTATCACTCAAGAGAGTAAGCTTCTCTTTGCATAACCCAACCAAGAGACTCAGATTCAACAACTGTTTGAAACTGGAGGAAGAATCAAGAAGAAGAATCATACAAAAATCAATTTACGATTATGTATGCTTATCAGGTCAAAAAATCCCTGCAGAGTTCACTCACAAAGATACAGGGAGATCCATAACCATCCCTCTGGCTCCGGGTACTGTCTCTGCTTCCTCAAGGTTTAAGGCTTGCTTTCTCATTTCGCCAGTTGCGGACTACAATTATGAAGCTATAAGTTGTAGTATAAGAAGCAAAGGAGGTGTTACAGTCAACAATATGAAATGGTCCACAAGACTGTCTTTTAAGTCAAAACATCTGGTTATATGTCATGGTGACTTGTTCCGCCAACGAAGCAATTGCCATGAAGTGGATGTGACTATGAGCGAAGTGGATATGACTATGAGAGAGATTACATTTGAGTTCAACCACAAGTACGAGTGGGACAAGATTATTGAGTGTGGTGTACAGATCATGACAGAGGAAGCTGAGGGTAGCAGCAGCAGGGAATTGGACATCCTTGAAACTGAGAGTAGCAGCCAAGTTGATTATTACGAAACTGGAGGCAACAACAATCACCACACAGATGGATATGGAGATGGAGACTATGAAGCAGAAGGTTTCAATTTCTCTCAAATTGAAAACATCAAAACCAGTAAACGAATGTTGCCCGGAACTGGTGACAACTCCGACTCTTCTACCCTCGCTCAAGTCCCTAAATGCAAACGAATGTGTATTAGGACTCCTGCAGGCCATGAGACCAGGTGGGCCAAGGGTGGACTTGCGGTCTTAAAAAGGTTTAGGTACTTTAGCAGCCGATATAAGAAGTATAAGAAGCAAAGGAGGTGTTACAGTTGATAGCTGCGAGTTTCCATCCCTCCCTTTGTCTTTTCTGTCAGAACATCTGTTTATATATCATGGTGACGTGTTTGGCCATGGACTGTTACGAAACTGGAAGTGGATTGTTACGAAACTAGAAGAGACAACAATCACCACACAGATGGAGATGGAGATGGAGACTATGAAGCAAAGGTTTGAAGTTCCCTCAGATTGAAAACATCAAAACCAGTAAACGACGGTTGCTCAAAACTCATGACAACTCCGACTCTTCCACCCTCGCTCAAGTCCCTAAATGAAAACGAATGTGTATTAGTAGATATGGAGAGTAACTGGGATTTACAAAATCTGTTTCGTCTTGCAAAACCTTTGTGAGTTTGTGAATCTGAATGAGTGACACCTCTTAAAAATTCTGTAAAGTATGTATCTCTTGTCTTTACGCTTTGTCATTGTTGATAGAGTGTGGCATTTATAAGCTAGACCCCTAAGTTGATGGAGTTTTCATCAGTTTCCAAGTCTTGGGTTAGTATATCTTATAGCTATGGAAACGCTCAAACACTCGTTAGAGAGTGATAAGCTAAGAAAGGTGTATGTGAGACGTTATAAGGCACGCGCGTGTGAAGTGGCATACGAGGAGGCCCGTGAGCAAGTTTGAATATTATGCCGTTAGGCTAATAGAAGGAATAAGAAGATATTTTTAGTCTCTAAAAATATCTGGATTGGGATTTCAATTTAGTATATAAGCGTTTTCTCATTGTTTAGAGAGTTTATGTTGAATTGTGTGAAAGATCTTGCATATGAGATCTTGCATATGAGATTGTGAAAGATCTTGCATATGAGAGTTTATGTTGAATTGAGCTAGTGATGTGCTAGTGTTCATTCCTGGTCAGAGCATGTTCTGCATCAAACAGGAGGGTTTTGTGGCGGATTATGTGAGGAAATTTGAGGATCTGTCTGCTCAGGTTTCTGGTTTGGATGATGTGAAGTTGGAGGGTATTTTTCTAAATGGTTTAAGACCAGAAATGTAGGAATTGGTGTATATGATGAAACCGCATGATTTACCTGAGTTGATTGCTGTGGCTTTTTCGATGGAGTCAAGTACTTTGAGGACTGTTATGCAACGGGGGCTACCTAAGGTGGTGGAAGCTCAGAAGCAGTTGGTGCCTGCGGCTAGGTTTTATGTTCCCACTCCATTGAATAGTTGGAACGCAAAATCCACGTTTGCGGAAGGCAATAAACCCATGGAGAAACCGACAGTGGAGAGGGGCACTCCACCAGCTTCTCTGCGTCCTCAAAGGCATAGAACTAGTGCCGAATTGGATGATATGCGCAGGCGAAGTATTTGTTTCAAGTGCCAGGGCAAATTGTATAAGGGACATGAGTGTCCTAACAAGGAGTTGCAGATATTGACTGTGTTAAATGATTTTGTGGTTGAGGTGTATCTTCATAGATCTGACCTCACCTGCTATCTATGCCTGTAGAACGAAAATGCCATCACTGAAGGAGTAGCCAATTCTTTTCTTTACAAAGAAGCTGACAAGCCTTGCAAACTGATTTCGAGGAGACTCTCCCGTGGAAATGGCGGCCTCCAAATAACCGCTATGGTTATAGCAGCTGCGGCAGCCGCTGCAGGAGGCGTTGTAGGAGCCGCACTTGCTCTATCCTTCCTAGTAGCAAAATGAGAAGCAAATTCAGTCTCAAGTACCTAGACGATGATCAAGAATATTTTCCAAAACCTTCTTCTCTTATCTAGTTTCACTATCATCATAAACATCTTAATATGTACTCTGTGGCTTGGTTGTATATCTTTTATTTAAGCTACAAATCCGGAGACACTGACAAGCTATTAAACATCTTAGTATGTTAAATTTCGATTCATATAATGATGTATCTAAGAGATTTCATAAGGTGAAGTATATGTTGATTAGGAAGTAATGTTTAAAACCCATAATATACTTGTAAGTATCCTTAATGATGTTTAACATTTTGAACTAACTCTAATGTCAATTTAATGTGATATATAACTCCATAGCCATCTTCTGCCCAAGGAGTGCTTCCTCAAGATTTAAGGCGTGCCTCCTGCTTTTGCCAATCTAAGGACAAATCACTTTTTCATGTAACTTGTTATCTAAGAAATAAAGAAGGTGTGGTTGTTAACCAGATAAACTATTTGGCATTGACTTCAGAGAAGCCTCCAAAATTTCAAACGCAGCATCTCTTTATACTTTGGTGGTGACTTGTCACATCAACAAAACGGAATTCTGATAGATTTGATGAGAGTAAAGACACATAATGTGTTTAAGGAAGAATTATATTAGACTCTCATAATTATAATTGTACAAGATACATTCTCTTAAAGATGAGTTTCCTAAACTAAGATAATGATAAATGTAAATAATATATTTAGATAAATGTAAAAATTCATAAACTATATCTTCTAGATTCTTCTCAATCTTCATAATTTACATATTCTTGGGTTTGTCATCTCGACCGTCGATCTCGGTCGATTTCCGGTTCTCCATATCCTCTCCATATCCCAATACCCCCGACAAGCTCATACGTGGTAACACGGATGAGATTGGACAAATCTTCAAAATAACGGCTTTATACCCGGCCGTCAGGTCATCATCGACATTTATACCCGGTCGTAGGGTTCAATGCGGCTACAATACCCAGCCGCTAGGTCATCGATGTTTATACCCGATGTTTATACTCGGCCGTAGAGTCATCTTCGTGGCATTTATACTCAGCCATAGAGTCAATCTCCATCGATTTAAAAAAAACACAAGTTTGGATCATTTTTCGAACTTCTTGTTCATGAAAAAACTTGTGTAGTCATGGTCGAATTCGAATTTATCATCGCCGGATCAGCATCGTATCCGTCGAAGTCATCGTCGTGACTCCGTCGAAGTAAAACAAAGAAATCACATGACGATACGTAAAATAGCACAGACATGTGCTATTATGCCCAAATCTCTTATACAAGAGACAAACACCATTATTTTTTTTTATTTTTTTTACTTGGCCAACAGGCCGAACACAACCATAAGTCTTGGTTAATATTCATAGTCACCACCACCAGCCAAATCATGGCCACACAAGACACACTCACGTGTGTGTGAAAATAAAATACCAGCTTTTTTTTTTTTTTAAATAGTCGATGGAGTTTGGATAAATCTCATTACCAACTCACAACTAGAACAAAAAGAAAGAAAGACTCCAACGTCGTGGAACCATAAACCACATCAAAAATCTTTGCTCTGATACCATGATAAATTTGATGAGAGTAAAAACACATAGGGGGTATATTCAACTTGACATTTTAAGTGATTTGTGTAAAATTTACAAATCCTATGTTATTCAATCATGGATTTTAAAAAGTCTCATGAAATCCACTGTTATTGAACTAATGATTTAAAAATCTACTTTAAAATCCACGTGAATTTGGAATTTAATAAATTTTTGGGATTCTGTAGGATTTTAGAGGATTTGTTTAGTTAAAAATACAGAAATCCAAATCTCATGGTTTTAGTTGAGATTTGAAAGAATTTTACCATAAATCATATCAAATCCCCTAAAATCTATCAGAATTCCAAATTTCTTAAGTCCCATCAAATCCTCCAAAATCATAGTTTCAATACACCCCCCATAATGTATTCAAGGAAGAATTATATTAGACTCTCATAGTTATAATTGTACAAGATATATTCTCTTATATAGAGATGAGTTTCCTAAACTAAGATAATGATAAATGTAAATAATATATTTAGATAAATGTAAATATTCCTAAACTATATCTTTTAGATTCTTCCCAATCTTCATAATTTACATATTCTTGGGTTTGTTATCTCGACCGTTGATTTCCGGTTCTCCATATCCTCTCAATATCCCAATAAATTCCCTGAAGTGGATGTGAATACAAATGAGATTCTGTTTGAATTCACCTGCCTCAGATAACCACAAGATTATTGAATACTGATCTTGAAAGATGGATATGATGACTATTCGGATTGTGAACCTAAAGCCGTAGGCAACATCTGCTACCAAAATGTTGAGGCGTCTAAAGTTGAGAATGTAGATAACACTTAACACACATATTTTTGGATATATGTGCTCCTAAGGATTCCGATACACTTAACAGGTAGAGCGCTTTGAATAATTAAAGCCAATGTCATTCCCACTGTCTGCAAATGTTAGATCTACAGGAATGAGACTGGAATAGTCAGTGGGAGAGAGAAAAATTTTGTTGGTTGGTATGTGGTTGAGAACCAAATTTACAAAGAATTGGTATGTGGTTGAGGACCAAATTTACAAAGAAATGGTCCACAAGACTGTCTTTTAAGTCAAAACATCTGGTTATATGTCATGGTGACTTGTTTCGCCAACGAAGCAAATGCCATGAAGTGGATGTGACTACGAGCGAAGTGGATATGACTATGAGCGAGATTACATTTGAGTTCAACCACAAGTACAAAGGTGACAAGATTATTGAGTGTGGTGTACAGATCATGACAGAGGAAGCTGAGGGTAGCAGCAACAGGGAACTCGGCAGCTATGTAACTGAGAGTAGCAGCAGGCAAGTTGATTCTTACGAAACTGGAGGCGGCGATAATCACAACATTGATGGAGATGGAGACTATGAAGCAAAAGGTTCCAAGTTATCTCAAGATGAAAACATCAAAACCAGTAAACATACAGGTTTTAGGAGTTGGCTTAGGAAGCTACGTCTGAAAGTGAAGAGATGAATATGACAAAGCGGAATTCTCGTGGTCTCTCATGAGACCAAACTAGTTTCTGTACTTTCGTAGCTCCTTCACCATCTTCTTGGAACTTTAATTATATTAGCCATTGTGTACTTTTTAGTGGCTTGAGTAAATTTGTAATTTATTTCAAATTAGTTATACATTTGATCGGTAAGCTTGAGTACAATGTTGGACAAGGAGGGCACCCACATTCAGGCGTGGTTCGCAGCAAGATTCTACTAAAAGTTTTTTGGTTTCTCAAATAAAATGTCTCAAAGCACAGTTTATGAAAGGATTGTAAAACGTTTATTTTTTTCTTTGAATATAATTTAACATTAAATTCAAAAAAAAATCTTAATGATTACTGATTCTTGGTCATTAACCATAGTAAAATCAAGGTTATTCCCGATTTGTTCACATGTTTTCCCTCATTTGTAACTTGTTATTGCTTAGGTCATCACATTGACGAGCATTATTAGTATTTGGCATACACTACAGACCAGTTTCCTTAATTTCTGTTGTTGATTTGGTTGTGATGTGTGGCTTGCTGTAGAAGATGTATTGCTCTGTTCTGTAGTCGTTCCGATTCTTAGATCCTTAAGGCTTCTAATTATTAGGGATTCTGATCAGTGATCTCGAGTGGAAAGGAGCTGCTTCATCTGTGTTCATTGAAGAAGCTGTAAGGTTTCTGTAGTTTATGCTGATATGCATTTCGATAGGTGTATACTTAATACAATCTAGTGTTTCAAAAGACTTGTAGTATAGCTCAGTCTATAAGGCGTAGAGTGGATGGAGTTTCATCATTTTTCAATTTATGGGTTGGTATATATTTGGGATATTGTACCACATTAACACTCTGAGTGTAGAGATAGTAGGAGATATGGAGATTAACCGAGTCTTAGAAAATATATACAGTATGTGCAAAATTGTGTTTTGTCATGCATAACACAACCTGTGTAGAGAAATTGGTGAACAATAGACAAAACTGATCCCAAATTTGTCATTACACTAGCATCTGCATACTTGCACAATTGTTAGATAACACCGTTTGGTTGAAAAGACAAAAGCCTTGTATTGGCTTCATTGCTTTGGGGACAATCTTAAGAGATGAATTATCTGAGTTTGGAGAGTGAGATGTGATATATCATGGTTTCACTACAAGAAAACACGCGTTTTGCGATGGACGAATATGTTGCGAATCCCTCGCAAATCGACAAAAACGAGAGGTTTGCGAGGAAAGTCCGTTCCTCGCAAATTGCTTCTCGCAAATCGGTCAACGTCGCAAATTCCTCGCAACTTTTGCGAGGAATAAAATTCCCTCGCAAACTAATTGCACTTGTTTAAAAAGCAATTTCCTCGTAAATGTAGTATCTAGTAATTCCCTCGCAAATTTGCGATAAATTTGCAATTATTTTTTCCGTCGCAAATAATAATAATGGTATTAAAAAAATTAAATTTTTTATTTTGGTTAGCTTAATTAGAACTAAACCTATAATTAAAATTAAACCTGTAATTAGAATTAAGCCTTATAACTTATGCAAATTAAAGCTGTAATTAGAAGTACTAAGTTTTCAAATAAGAAAATAAGTTTACAAAGGAGATCAAGTTCTAAGCTAAACATTACAACATTACACATTAAGAGAGAGAGAACCATCAAACATTTCTTCAGGTTGCTTCGCCGCCGGTAGCTTCACCGCCGGTTGCCTCTCCGTTGGTTGTGTCTCCGACAGCTGGATCTTCTCAGCGAAACCTTGCAGCAAACTCTGGATCTTTCTCTGCAAGATAATCAAAGTATGCATCATAACTATGCATCTTCTGTAACTGAGTTGCCTGAGCTGCAAGAGTTGCTTCCACAGCAGCAAGCTTTGCAGCTAGAACAAGTGGATCTTCAGAAGGAGGAGGCGGTTGACCAATCTGAGCTGAAGAAGCTTCTGCTTGCATGTTACCAACCCCATATATCTGGTTCTTTTTCTTCGGAGCAACCTGCCAACAAAACATAGGTAAACCATAAGTGTTTACACAAACATAAGTGTTTAAACAAACATAAACATAAACAATGAAGCATGTTTTACCTCGACATAAATTTGGTTCTTCACAGTTACTGATAATCCGCCGGAAGCACTACTCTCCATGTTATCCGCTGATAATAGCTCAGACTCAGCTTCAGCTATCTTTGACGATACTTCATTGTACACCTTCTCAGACAGTCCATCAACAAACGACCCATCAGGTTTCCTATGAGTGTCTTCTAGGACTCGCAGGAAATCAGGTAGTGGCTCACCAGTCCTCTCAGACTAAAAACAGAGAAATGAAACAACTATATTACTATATTGTAGATATGATATGATTAATGAACTTGTGTTAAACAGAGATACTTACAAGCTTTCGTGCTCGGGCTTTAAAAGAGGTCTGACCAGAACGGTACTTATATATATTCCGGTCCCATCAGGATCACTGTAGCGAGCATTAGGGCATGTGCATTGGTAGAACAAGGAAAAGTTTCTCAGATATATTATTTTAATCTATTTCATATAAATTAGTTTTTGTTTTAAATTCAAAAAAAATAAAAGATAAATTAAAACCAATAAAATGATGCCATGTATGATATAAGTCTCTCACCAAGTTTCTCATAGTTTCTCATATGAGAATCTCTTCTCTCTCATCTCTCAACTTTTTCATTATTTTTGTTTTTAATATTACCCAGAATCTGGGTGAGAAACCCCCAATGCACATGACCTTACGGCTATTGATACTCTTTGCTTCTGATTTTGGTTCACACCAAAAGTTGACCAAGCCATCCCACACGGTAGGATCAAGCCACCGCAGCATTGCGTCATTACCTTTCTTCTTCCACTTACCCTTCCACCGAGACACTTGATCACTCATCCGGGTCTTCAACTTCTTTTTAAACTCAGCTCTAACTCTTCCATTGATGGACGCATCCCAGTTATATGTTTGCTTGTAAAGACATAAAATGAATCAGAAACAGAATCAGAACCAGAATCAAGTGATAAACACACAAAATCTGTAATTTAAACACATCAACAAATCTGTAACTTACCGCAAAAGTTTCAAACCACCGGTTTACAACCGGACCTGGTGTTTGGGTCCAATTGGCATGAGCTGATTTGAAACCTCTTTCAAAAATGGCCCGGACATTAGTAGCAACCGAAGAATCCTGGTCAAACCTACAAAACATAAGATAAAATGAATGAAGATCATTGAAAATACAAAATATAAAGATAAACTATAGGTTAGATCAATAACATTCTCACCAGAGTGTACCCGAAGGTCGCTTAGGATCCAGTTTTGGTAAGCCAGCACGCCCGGGACTTGCAAGTAACTCTTCCAAAGTGAAAAAAGCTTGAGAGACAGTCATATTGTTGACACGCGAAGTTGATTGCTGAGGAGGAAGATCATTTTGCACCCCCGCAGAGGTTGCATTACGGTTATCTTGTGTTGCCGGTGAGGTTCCCTGAGAAGAAGCGGGAAAAGGTAACCTTTGAGCAGGGCCTGTAGAGCGTATCCCTCGAGCACGATGGGAGGAGATAAGCCTTGAGATGATATGAACTGGCTGTAAACATTTTGGTTTACAGACCCGTTTTGGTCTCGAGAAGACATCTGGAACAAATAAAATTAAAATTAAACCTAAACACTAAAACCAAAATTCAATAAAATTATGGGTGATTTACTCAAATGTTATCCAAATTAGGTAATATTACCAGAATCTACAAACAAAGATTTTATTACTAGAATATTTCGGGTATTTTCAAAATACCCAGCGTGCCCTTGTTTTATGTTACCGGAAAAAACGTAATTACAAAAATGTCATTGCCACGTCACACGCCACGTCAAAAACGCTGACGTGTAACAATAACTCAGCCATAACGCATTACAAAAGTATGTTGCGGCTGAGTTATAGGTATATTCCGGCTGAGTTATGGAAAAAAACATTTGAGTAAGAGCGGATAGCTGAGTTAGAGCGTAACTCAGCCAAGTGTTATGGCTGACTTATCAAAATCTGGCTGACTTATCAAAATCTGGCTGAGTTACGCTCTAACTCAGTCGTCCTTACGGCTGAGTTTTCACTCTATGGTTGAATTGTTAAAATTTTGGCTGAGTTATAACTAAGACACGAGTGAGTTATCACTAAGACACGGCTGAGTTACCATTTTCCGACTGGCTGACTTATCGTACAACTCAGCCGTGATAGGCTGACTTATCGTACAACTCAGCCGTGATAGGCTGACTTATCGTACAACTCAGTCGTCATAGGCTGACTTATCGTACAACTCAGCCATTCGACGGCTGACTTAGTTGCAAAAGATTAAACACTAGAATGTTATTCAATTACAGCTGACTTATTAAACATTACGGCTGAGTTACATATTTTCAGTTGATGAAGCGGCTGAATTTGGCAGCAATTTTTTTTGCTTTTTAATTACTGTAATGTTTTTCATGTTGTGACTGAGTTATAATTTGTTTGATGGCTGAGTTTTATATAGACTGAGATATTAATTGTTTGATGGCTGAGTTTTATATAGACTGAGTTATTAATGCCACGTCGGACGCATCATCCATGTCAGCATTCCATGTCATCTTTTTTTTTCCTATGGAAAGATGAAACGTCGTTCGACTCTTGTTATTCAACTGGTAAATAAGTGAACTATTTACCTTCTTCTTCACCTTGTTCTTATACTTCTTCACTTTTATTCTTCACCTAGTTATTTCTACTTGTTCTTCATTTTCTTTCATGGATCCTGTTCCGGTACTAATTGTTTCCAGCAATTGGGTAAAGAAACAGAGATATGTATCTAACACCGACGATAGAGGGTGTATAATTGTGCAGATCGATGGTGGCACAACACACGACAAGCTTGTGGAGCTTGTTCTTGAAGACTACGGATTGGACGCGTTTAGCCATGAGCTAAAGCTGAGCTACATGTTCTCGAACAAGGCACTAAAACTAATGGCGCATGATACTCCACCAGTTTTTGTCTCCAATAATCGACAATTGCAATGTTTTTTGGGGCTATGGAAAACCGATCAGCTACATCTCTGTGTAGAGTTTTCGGCGAAAGAGTCTACAGAAACTAGTGGAGCTAGAGGAAGCAGTGAATCGAAATTAGAATCTACAAACGAAGTGTACGGTGGGGGATTTGAAGGCACTTGTTTTGATTATGGTAAGATCGTTGACAAAGAAAACGAAGAAGAAGAAGAAGCATCTGACGAAGAAGAAGACGATGAATTTTCAAGCCGATTTGATTTTTTCGACGACTCCGATGGTGAGTCATCTGATGACGAGCAATTTTCTGTATTGGGCGAACCTCAGAGTAAAGAAGAGGAAGACCCACCTACTCTGCCTCCTCAGAAGAAAGCTCATAAAGATGATAACTTTACCGGATCGAAGATGGATCCAGAGGCTATTAGGTTGGAGGTGTCAACGCTAAAAATTGTTGTAGGACAAAGATACAAGAGCAAAAAGGAGTTCAAGAATCAAGTGAAACTTATTTCGGTTAGGGATGGATTTGATTTTAATGTACCAGTATCAAATCCGAGACAGGTGGCTTTTAGGTACTGGGTTAAAGGATGTCTTTGGAGAGTTCGTGCATCTGTACAAGGGGATGACCCAGATTTTCATGTTCGTCTATACGATTCGGAACACACATGTTCTATGATGGAACGTTCTATTAGATCCCGCCAATCAACAGTTGATGTATTGGCAGGTCTATACAGGGACTATCTTGGTGATCTTGGTCCGGATGTTAAACCTAAAAGTGTCGGAGTCATTTTCAATAAGCAATTTAGTTTAAAGGTAATAACTATGTTTCGACTGACTTATTGATAATAATGGATGACTTATATGTATAGGCTGAGTTATTTACATGTTACGGCTGATTTATAGATTATTTACGGCTGAGTTATTCGAATGTATCGGCAGAGTTATCTATATGTTATGGCTGATTTATTAATTTGTTTGGTGTCAACAGTTGGGTTATCGGAAGCATATCGAATGCTGTTGAATGCAAAGCTGATCGATCAGGGAACTCCTGAGGATAGTTTTAGCGAGTTGCCTTCTTACATATACAAGTTAAGAAGGGGAAATCCGGGTACAGTCACGCATCTTCAAATAGATGATGAAGACAAATTCAAATATGTTTTTATTGCTTTTGGTGCGAGTATTGCTGGGTTTGCTTTCATGCGCAAAGTTGTTGTTGTCGACGGAACGTTTCTCCATGGTAGTTACAAAGGGACGCTTCTAACAGCCCTAGTTCAGGATGGTAACTTTCAAATTTTCCCATTAGCATTCGCTGCTGTTGACACTGAAAATGATGAGTCTTGGCGTTGGTTTTTTACACAACTCAAAGTTGCCATTCCTGACGAAAGGGATCTTACGATAATCTCTGACATACATAAGTCAATAGGGAAAGCGATTGGTCAATTGTATCCGTTGGCTTCACGTGGAATTTGCACTTACCATTTGTATAAGAACATTTTGGTGAAGTTCAAAGGAAAACATTTGTTCCCTCTGGTGAAAAAAGCGGCAAGGTTTTTTAGGCTGTCTGATTTTAATGAGGCTTTCAATGAGATTGAAACACGTCATCCCGAACTACATGGATACCTCCAACGAGCTGGTGTCCGAATGTGGGCGCGTGTTCATTTCACGGGTGAAAGGTACAATTTAATGACAACGAATATTGCAGAATCAATGAACCATGCACTGTCAAATGCTAGAAGTCTTCCCATAGTTCGACTGCTAGAATCGATACGAAATATGATGACCAGATGGTTTTCTGAACGGAGAGAGGATGCGAAATCGCAGCTAACAACGCTCACTCGAGGTGTTGAGAAACTGTTTCAGGTAAGTTTACATAACTCAGCCATAACAGCTTTCATATATCAGCCGTAACTGTTTCCATATATCAGCCATTACCATTATAGTTTCCATACACCAGCCATAATTGTTTACATAACTCAGCCGTTATTGTTTTCATAATTCAGCCTAAAACGTTTTTTTTTTGTTCTACTCCCTACTAGGACCGTGTCACCGCAACAAGACTTATGGAGGTACTAACGATTGATGTTGTACGTGTGCAAGTGAGATATGGATCATCTTTGCATTTCGTAAATTTGGAACTAAAAAAATGCACATGCCGTCGTTTCGACCACGAGAAAATACCATGCATCCATGCAATCGCAGCTGCAGAGCATATAGATGTGTCTTGTATATCCATGTGCGATCCGAAATTTAGGAGTGTCGATTTGGTTAACGGATGGGCTGGTTCAATCATGCCTCCAGATGAATCATTCCCTGCTCCTGAAGCTGTGGATAATCAGAAGTGCTTGCCTCCGATTGTTGTGAACCAGCCAGGAAGGCCCAAGAAGCGTAGGATTAAATCATCTTTGGAAGTTGCCATTGAAAATAAACGCCCTAGGAAGCAACAAGCATGTTCGCGATGTAAGCAAGTTGGGCACAATGTGAAAACTTGTCGGATGTAGTTAGGGAGATTTGTTTTATTTTGTGTAATAACTCAGCCGTCAAGTCGTATAAACCACTCGTTTGCTCTCAGATTGTTGATAACTCAGTCGTCAAGTCATATATATCAGCTATCTACTTTCAGATTGTTTCGTGTGATAACTCAGCCATTACTTACTATAACTCAGCCATCAACGAGACCTTTCGTTTTCCCGTAAAACTATAACTCAGCTGTTAAGCAATATTTTGGCGGGAAACCGTAAGTTAACCTAATAATAGACGCGACCTTTCTTTTGATAACCTAATAATAACTCAGCCATTATAGATTTTTTCTTTTGATAACTCAGCCGTTATGCACTATAACTTAGCCGTCACATGACTCGACGAGACCTTTTCTTTTTCCCTTAAAACTATAACTCAGCCGTTACTTTATTATAATTCAGCCTTAAAGTGAGAGTAGATACTAAAATGTGGAAGCATAAAAGGTGGATACATAGAACATATTAAGGTAAAACTGAAAATCACTGCTGGAAACCCTAAAGGATCTCAGAGACTTTGAGGGACAACCACAAAAGGTAACAGTTTTTGCACATGATTTCATAGTCTCCATAGCGGAGAGAATGGAAACCATAATCCAAACAACACATCACAGCACAAGCGGGTAAAGGGAGTAACGGGCTGTCAGGATAGCGATGGGAGGCTGCGTATCATAAACTATAACTCAGCTAACCCTCCAATTGGATGACTAAATAACCGAACCGACCAAACCGAACCGAACCGAACCAAAAAAATAATTTTTCCCAATTTGGTATTTTTGTATTGGTATGTTTGCTTAATTTCGGTTATATTCGGCTTACTTTCGGTTATATTAGGCTAATCTACTTAATTACAATATATTTTGGGTTATTTATGGTTATATATTAATCTAACCGACCCATAACCGAAAATAACCAAAAAAAACCAAAACCAAACACATTAAAACACATTAGAACCAAAACCAAACTGTTAATTAAAACAAATAATGTTACTCATCTCAACCCTACACCCCAAACCCTAACCCTAACCCCTAAATGTCATGTTTTGAATGTTTGACACATTTTGATCAGAATATGTAAAAATCACTATTTGTCTATAATTATTACTTTTTATTGGTTATAATAATAGTAATATACATATTTCCATTGTAAATTTAAATTCATAAGTCAGCCGTTTATTTCGATAACTCAGCCATTACTTAATCACTTTGTCGGAATTATTTTATTTTTTATTCGAATTTTGAGTTCAGTATTTTTATTATTTTGTATAATATATTGTGAAAAAGCTAACTTTATGTATTTATTGCGTGTGTGGATCTGTGCAAATACAGAATTATTGAGCAGACACTTTTTGTAATATCGAGGCACGACACGAAAGACCGAACGAAGCCGTACCATGTACATAACTCAGTCATAACTCAGTCGTACGAAGTACATAACTCAGCCATAACAAATGTGTTTATTTAATATTTACTTATAACTCAGCCGTGTGAAGTACATAACTCAGCCGTAACATTGAAAAGATACTATAATATCCAAATGTTTTCAATATACAATTCCTACCACAAGAAATCCAAATGTTTTTACATACATATCCAAGTACAAGTCCTACCAGAAGAAATACAAATGTTTTTTACGTAAACTGACTCGTAAAATCAGGTGCCTCATCGTAGATTTCTGCTGCCATTTTAAAACGTATACCCTGGATATTTTGATCACAGATTCCATCGAAAGACACGCCAAGCGCTAGACATTCTATAAACTTTAAAGCGTACACGCCACAGTCACCAACTTGTACGTTTTGCGGGACCTTGGAGACTCTCCTCCTCCTGAAGGTGAACTGTTTGAAAGTAGGTTCACGATATTTGTGAGGAACGTTCTCGTTCATCATTGTTGGAGTCATCCGCGTAAACGCCCTACAAGCATTCAGTATTTTACTCTCACTTTCTTTGGTTACTTGTCCCACGATGCTATCATAGCAATCAATATGCCTTCTGATGAGATCCACGTGCATCGCCACCCAGTGATCGCCTCCAGTTTGTGGAGCAATATACAGGTGATCCACATCTTCTATCCACTTCAAATTAGTCTGTTGATCTGAAGGCATCAAACCTTTAACTAACTCTTCATAAGAGTTGCCATTGAATTTAAACAGTTTGGGTTTCATCTCTAACTGAGCATAGTCACGAACCATTGTCATGGGGAACCACGGGTCTACAAACGCAATGCGTTTGTTGTGATATGGGAAGGGATCTCGTTTGTACCTATCCCTAAGGAGTCTCATATACGCGCCCATGTACTGTAAAAAAGGAAACTGAGTAAAGAACAACAACTCAACAATATTGTTTTAAATAACTTAGACAACGACAACAATAACTAAGACATTAAGATAAACTTACTACATCAGTAAGCCACCCATAGGTACCATAATTTTCTGGTTTCCCTGGCCAGTCGTTTCGTTCGGTGATTAGCTGCCTATAGAATTCAATTTCCAAATCGCCCTGGCCTAACGGAATATTCCTAACAAACAAAATAAACACAAGTTAATATAATGTTAACAAGCTGTGATTAACTTGTTAAGAAAAAAGGGTCTAAAGGGTCATACTCGGCTTTCTTTAGAAAATCCATAAGTTTCTGCCACGTGACCGGATCAACAGGTGCCAGAGGATCATATATTCTAGGTCCAGGTGAACAGTTCTTCCTCATACACGTCTGTCTGTTGTCTCCAATATAAGGGAAAAACCTGCTTGTATGAGCTTGTTGTGTATTCAATGCACTCCCATCCGGGGACAGCTTAACACTATCCAGCCTTATAGCTTTAATTCTATCAAGCCTAATCTTTTCCTCCTCCTCATCCTCAGATTCAGGTTCAAGTATGTTGGCTTCAGCAATAAACTGGTCTGTAATATCTTCTGCATCAGCTTCTGCATCAGCTTCTGCATCAGCTTCTGCCTCAGCTTCTGCACCAGCTTCTCCCTTATTCAAACCTCCATGTAGTACAATAGACAACGACCTAGCAGCAGTAGGATTTTTAAGCTTTCTACCTCTACCTCTTTTCTTTTCCTGAATGTCTCCAGCCGCTATTTCTTTGGCCTTCTTTGCCGCAGCTACTTTTTTGGCCTTCTTTGCCGCATCTACTTCTTTGGCCTTCTTTGCCACAGCTACTTCTTTGGCCTTCTTTGCCGCCTGTAACTCTTTGGCCTTCTCTTTCGCCTCTAACTCTTTGGCATTTCTCCTCGTGTAAGGCCGTGTTTTCGTATCAGCTCGTTTCTTAGCAGCTGGAGACTTCTGAAGGAAATCAATTGGATTATCAAACTTATCCATCAGATTCTTACTGATCCCATCCAAACCACTGCCATCAACAGATTTCTTTTCCTGTATAACATAGCGAAGACAATTCACGATAATGATAACTCAACCTAAAGATCCTGGAAAATCAGCCATAAAATTAAGATAAATCAGACATTACCGGAGGACTGTTGACAAAGTAGTTTTCTTGCATTTTTCCTGGAATGATTGGTGGAACTGTTATTCTATGTAGTTTTGCCTGAAGGTCCGGTGATATCAGGTTCTTTATCGGTACATCCGTAGACGCAGATGCCGTGTTTTGGCCAGTTTTCCCAACACTCATGGAAAGCACGTGATCTTTCATCTGTTTGAGATCACGCTCAAAAGGTACAAACCTGGTATCAATCCTTTCCTTCATCCTCTGTTCTATTCTATCTCCAATCTTCTTCTCCAGATCCAGAGGCATTTTTGCAATGTTTGTATCAAAGGTGTCAAACCTTGAGTTTAACCTGCACACCAAATCAACGAGAGTTCTAACCGACACATCTTCCCCTGCATCTTCCTCCTCACTAGCCAACTGAAACAAATACACAAACTGTCATAAACAGGCTAACGAAAGGTTACATAAAATATAAACTCACTATACACCATATCACTTACCTTTTTTCCTTTCTTCTTCTTCTCCTCCTGTGCAGCTCCTGCTCCTTCACCAGATTCACCACCCTGAATGGTGGTCACTTGGTTATGGACTTTCCGCTTCTTTGCGGGAGGAGATTCAGACTCAACAGCTGCTTTAGCTTTTTTTTTCTTTTTCTTCTTCTCAATCTCCTTCACATCCCAAAACCCTTTAACAAACTTATCCATATGTATGTCTTCAATCAGGCGATTAATTGCTAGGTCGTCTTCTTGATTTGGCCACGTATGAAATAGATCGTAGCCATTTTCCTTCATAACCATTTTACAGACACGCAGCTGTAAGATAATAGATTATGAAACCCATCACTAAGTTTTAACTCAGCCATCACTAAACAATTAACTCAGCCATCAAAGAACCATAACTCAGCCATAACAAAACCATAACTCAGCCAAATAANCCATCAAAGAACCATAACTCAGCCATAAAAGAACAATAACTCAGCCATAACTAAACCATAACTCAGCACTTACTATACTAAATAATAACTCAGTCATAACTAAACAATCACTCAACCACTGCTAAACCATATATCAGCCATCATTTAAACAATAATCAGCCAGTAACTATCAGTCTATCATAACACAATCAAAACCTTACCTCACCAAGCGCTTTGATCTCTTCAGCAATAACCGTTTCCATCGTTGAACATGTACAGTTTCCACGCCATCGAAGCAACGGTATAACATCATCTTCAGCTGTTGCATTCCCAAACCGATCTCCAAAGCATTTGATGGACTCATACGCCCAAGCCTGTAACACGGGTGTAAACCCACTAAGGGAGTACGATTTCCCCATAGGCCTCAACAACTTTATGCCATCAACAAGGGCTTCAAATGCTGACCGACCCCACGGATAAGTCTTCATTGCTTCATCATCAAAAACTCTTTTCGCACTTTCATATGGAATTCTAGAGTTATGATGCAAACCATAAAGTCCAATGTGTTGAAGAAGCAACAGCCTCAACCATTTACGATGATTAGGGATTTTCCATCCCCGGCACACGTTTAATGCTTCCCTGAGTTCATTCAATGATGGACCTTCCCCACCAGGCACTTGCAAAAGTCTGAAGAACGCTTTGTGTTCCTCTTCAAGTTCAAACCGTTCTGTCGGCATTGGGTCTATGTTTAACCCCGTGACATGAGCAAATTCATTCAACCCAAACCTGATAGGTTGACCACCGACCACAAACCAAAGCTCCTTCTTATGTACCCTTAACTGGTTACATAGTAGGAAATGTACTACCTTACCAGACCAGACGAATTGGCTATCAACTAGCTTAGAGATTATTCCAATAGGTACTTTCTTCGTTTCATCCCACGCATCCTGTCCTATTGATTCTCTAATCGTAGGGAAATCTCCCATCCTGAAATTGGTATTAATTTCTCTAAACTCTAGATTAGAGTTTCCTTCAGCGTATAGTCTTGGGGGGTAATCCCTTGCTTGTTCTTCAGAAATAATCACCATCGACATCTGATAAATAATATAATTCATAAGTAAATCATAAAATAAATCAGCCATAACATAAAACAAACTCATACACAAAGCATAACATAACTCAGCCACAAATACATAACTCAGATCTAAAGCACAAAATAACTCAGTCACCAATACAAAACTCAGCCGTAACTCAGCCACATCAACAAACAAATCAGCCATCGAATCGAATAGATCTAACAAATCAGCCGTAAACCCTAAAAGTAAATCAGCCATCGAATCGAATAGATCTAACAAGCCAGCCGTCATTAGAGACAGCGACAATCAGCCGTAAATCATCGATAAAAACCCACATTCAGCCGGAAAACTAGAAACTAAACATTCGACACATACCAGAACGTTTAAACAAAGACGAAGACGACGAAGAGAGAGAGAGAGAGCGCTACAACGAAGAGAGAGAGAGAGCGACGATGAAGAAAGAGAGTGTGACGACGAATAGAGAGAGATCGAGCAAAGACGGTGAGATATGACGGCGAGAAATTGACGGCGATAGAGTGGACAATGACAGGACTGACCGGCGACGAGAGACGATGAAGAAGAGTTTTTTTTTGTAGTATTGGCAGTTTGTGAACAGTGAAAACTGTTCACTTTCCCTCTCTTTGATATAAACAAGAAAAAATAAATGTTGATCTGAAAAAAAACCGCTTAATGACATGTTAAATCATATCTGATGTGTATTTTAATTTGCTGATGTGTATTATTTTTTTTGACCAAAATCGAAAAACAAAACCCAAGAGGTAAATTGTAATTACACCCAGGGCACTAAACATTTGAGTAATTTTCAAAAGATTTATAGATATGAGTAATAAACCAACTTTTTGGTAACATTTGAGTAATTCTTTCTAAAATTATACAAAAAACAAATTAAACTCGAATTCGAAACCTAAAATGAAAACCCTAAAATAAAAACCCTAAAATTGAAACCCTAAAATCAAAACCCTAAAATCGAAATTGAACACGAAATAAGAACCCTAAACTCGAAAGTAGAATTCTAAACTAAAAATTGACCCCCAAATCATAACCCTAAAATAAAAATCTAAACCCTAAACTAACAAGACATTCAGATCGAGAGAATAGGAAGAGTAATCGGAGATAGAGAAGAGAGGAGGAGACTCACCAGAGATAGAGGGGAGAGGAGGAGACAGTCACCGGAGATAGAGGGGAGAGGAGGAGACAGTCACCAGAGACGAGAGGATATAGAGAGAAGAGAGGGACAATAACCAGAACCGAGGAGATAGAGAGATGCGTAGGACAGATCGGAGAAGAGAGGTGGAGATAGAGAGAAGCGGAGAAGAGAGAAGATGCAGAGAGGTGGTTAATCGGAGAAGAGAGATGGTTAATCGGAGATAGATCGGAGAAGAGAGGAATTAGGGATTTTGGTTTTTTGCGGCTGCAAATTAGTCGAGGTTTGAGCTACGCTCAAACTAGGTTTTCTGTTTATATAGAAAAACGCTGCGTCGCAAATCCCTCGCAAAACTTGCTATGGACTAGCTAGGGTCCCTCGCAAATCTCTAGCAAACATATAAAAAGTATGTAATTTATATTTCCAGAATTTGCGAGGGATTAGTTAGGGTCCCTCGTCGCAAATCTCTACAAATATATATAAATATTTCCAGAATTTCCATACATATGAAAAAATATGTAATTTATATAAGAATTATATGAGAATATTGAGAATTGCAAACATATAATGTCATTAGGGTTAAAGTTCAAGGGTTTAAAGTTGTCATTTGCGAGGGAATTGCTATGATTTGGGATATTTGCGATGGATTTGCGACAAATTTAGGGTTTAGGTTTTGAAGCTGTCATTAGTGCCCTAACTTTGATTATAAATCTTGGATTCATCTTTTTAATTATTAATAGTAATGTAATTAGTCTTTAGGGTTTAGGTTCAAGGGTTTAAAGTTGTCATTTACGAGGGAATTGCTATGATATTAGATATTTGCGATGGTATTGCGACTAATTTGCTATGCCACTAGCAAATCCATCGCAAATTTGTCGCAAACCTTGAATATCTAATTTACAAAACCATCAAAATAATTTTAAAAAGTTAGTCAAATAAACTTTCAAGTATATTATAAGGTCCTATAGGCTCATCATACTCTTTTCTATCATCAAACTTTCCAAAACTGTCCAATTTTGCATCTTCCTCTAATCATTAACTATCTTCTACAATATATCATATAAATGTTCATTATATTGGGACAAATATTTGAAAATTATACACAAAGTGTCCAATTCTCCAACAATTTGTGTTGCACTGCCCTATCTTTGATTATAAGTCTTGGATTCATCTTTTTATCATTAATAGTAATGTAATTAGTCTTTAGGGTTTAGGGTTTAGGGTGTAGGGTTTGAAGTTGTCATTTGCGAGGGAATTGCTATGATTATTTTAATTTGCGATGGATTTGCAACTAATTTGCTATATATCTAGCAAATCAGTCGTAAATATGTCGCAAACTCTGTATATTTAATTTATAAAAACCATCAAAATAATTTTAAAAGTTAGTAAAATTAACTTTCAAGTATATTATAAGGTCCAATGTCTCATCATACACTTTTCTATCATTAATAGTAATATATTAGTAATGTATTTCAGAATAATTTACCTTATGAACACATTGAAATATATTTCAGAATAATTATATTAAGTTTTGTAATATTTATAAAAAATAATTTCCTAATTTTGCAATGGATTTGCTATGGCTATCGCAATTCACTCGCAGCTCCATATAAATTTTGCTATGGATTCTGTTTTCGCAAATGCGTCGCAATATTGCGATTAATTTGCGAGGAAGTTGACTTTCCCTGCGAATTTGTCGTAAATGCCTCGCAAATGAGCAGCGGATTTGCGACGACTAGCTTCCTCGCAATTTTGCGAGGAATTTGCCAGAGATTTTTTGTTTCTCGTAATGTCCCCGCAAATCCAATGCAAATTTGCGAGAGCTGTATTCCGTCGCAACTTGTCCTCACAAAACGCGTTTTCTTGTAGTGTTTTTACGGTATTTAACCATGATATAAATGTGCTTTTTGAGTCTTTTGATTTGTTTTCTATGATGTTTTAGAGTCTTAACAGGTTTTCTAGGATTTTAGCACGGATGGAGCAAAATAGAGCAATTTGGATCGTTTTGGAGCATTTAACCGGAGGAAATCAATTTGAAGTCTAATCATACGAGAAGCATCGACCGACACCACATGAGCATCGGTCGACACCAGTGCAATCCGACTCAAGTCTTCATAATTGGAAGTTTTACAAATTTTGCCCAAAGTCTTCCATAATTGCAACATAAGTCCCTGACGTGTTTTAGGACATATATATAGTGTTTTTGGGTTTTAGAAACCCTTAAGTTTTATTCTAAAAGCTATTTTCTAGCAGCTTTTGAGAGAGAGATATTGAGAGCTTTTGGGAGAGACGAATCTGAATTCTTTTTGAGAGAGAAGATTTCTAAACTCCCTCTTTTACTTTTGATATCTATTGCATGTTATTCAGAATTATGTCTTGTTCTTCATTGAATATGTCTGAGTAGTTTGCTTGTTAAGTTCAGGGTTTTTCACAGGGTTTTTATGATTTATTAGATCTGTTATTTTTAGGGTTCATTATCTTTTATGATGTTCATCTTTGGTTGTTCTTCACATTAATTCTTGATTGATCACCTAGAATTAATATCTTAGGAAAATAAATTGATATGAGAATATAATTGTTTTCCTGATTAAACCATTGATGAGCGAAATTACTTTTTACAAAGAGATTTGATTTAGTAATGTTGTGAACAAACTAAACATGTTTTTAAAGCTAATTTTTAACCTAGAATTTTAGAAAGAGATTTGGATTTTCTGGTTTTAAATTTAGATAATATTTGCAGTGAGAACTGATTTATTTTACAAAGAGTTAAGACTTCTAGATCTGATTTTAATTGCTTGAATATTAATTAATTTATTGATTTAATATTTCATAATTACCTGAGAAATTCCCTAGGCCTAACCTTTTGATTTTCTGAATTCACAACTTTTTATTTAATATTTTGTATTGATTTTATTAATATTAACCATCTTGTTTAGCGTAATAACAAAAACTCCATAATTTATTGTGTTTGATCTTGAGTCTCTGTGGATTCGGCCCTAAGTACTACATTGATCTCTTGTTTGAGAGAGTAGCTCCAGGGATTAATTTGAGCATATCAAGATGTTCGAGGGACAATACTCTGTTCCTTCCTTGATAGAGTATAGGTTAATAAGAACAATGTCTGAGTTGCAAGTTATAATTAGCCAAGTGAACTCCAACTGATTCTGGTTTGAATGTAGATTGTCTTAGCCATAGAACATAAGCGTTAGAAGCTTATGTGAATCAAGCTGTCCAAGGAAGGTTCTTGCAGGATCTTGTTTACATGAATATGACGATTAACATTATTTTCTTTCTGTTTCAGGTAGGAGATAAGGTATTTCGACGCGGCACTAATTCTCCAGAGATCAAAACTAAGTCCACACAAGGAGAGACCATACGGCCCAATCAATTGACAATACCTCATGAACTGGCACTTGCGCTATTTTTGCGGTATAAGTACTACGAAAAAGTCTTGTTATCTTTGTGATCTTGAATCTAGAATCATAATATGAGTATATAGAATCTATACAATATCTTACTCTTTCTTTTTTGTTTTTAATGCCTTTTTATGATAATTTTCTTGCAGTAATTTTTTACATCCGTGTATTGTTCTTGCAGACTTGCAGTGAACTCATCTTTCCATCAGATCGTCAGGACATCTTTTTATATTCAGAACCCTAGTAACTCTGTAATAACGTTTTCAACTTCTCTTTTACTATGAAACTGAGAGTAGTAAACAAATAACAACAACCCACAGCCTCTTGCTTTCGCCAAATCAGGGACAACGGACTTGTTCATGTAACTTATTGCCCATAAGGTTGATAATAGTCATGCCCAATAAAGCCCAATCAATTCTTAACGCTTACTGAAATTAATTTAATATTTTATTTTTTAACTGGCGAGAAAGAAATAAAAAATTGACGCCGGTGATGCTGTACTACAGTCTACAGTTAAGAGAAGAGGAGCTACAAAAAAAAAAAAAAA
>NC_025695.1:28878877-29011563 GCF_000633955.1 Camelina sativa
AATGATGAGTGAGCTCGTGGTGTGAAGTGAAGGCGAAGAAGAAGAAGAAGAAGAACGCGAATGGCGGCTACTCCGTGGTACTTTGTTGCAGTACTTCTCACCATTCTCACCAGCTCTCAGGTTCCTAATTCCAACCCTAATTCTCCAATTCCTTTCTTCTAGGCTTCGTCGTCTTCTTCTGTCGCTAATTATGATCGAGTCCAGATTTGTTTCTTCATTCCATGGATTCTTAGAATTTCGTCGAGTTTATTATAGATCTTGAGTTAGCGGTGGTGTTAGTCTCGCCAAATCTAATCCTGGATCATGTCGGTTAGACTGTGATATTTGCTAATTCCCACGGTTTCGAGTAATGTCATGATAGATCGTTAGATTCAATACGCCAGTGGATTCTGATTTATATCTGCGAGTGTGTGATTGTTACTCTGACGATTCAGGTACCATTTCATTCTACTTTGGCTAGGTTTTCCAAAAATTCAATTCGGTCTCACTTTATGCTTGTGATTTTGTCGATTGATTCTGTTCAATCGGTGTAGCTGAAGAAGTTTAGTCTATACAAGTCATGATCATCATTCTTTATATTATTCACTCAATAGATTCGAAGATGACATAGAAGTTTTTGTTTCATTTCTTTCACTTATTATATGATACAGGGGATATTAACAACTCTTTCTCAAAGCGATGGAGGTTATAAGTATGATTACGCAACTGTTCCCTTTCTTGCTGAAGTTTTTAAGGTATTTCTCGTCTTCTTCTTCTTCTCTTACAAGCTTGATTTTTTGCATGTCTTGTTTAGCTGCTGAGTTTGTTGACTTTTGTCTGCTGCAGCTGATCATATCTGGTTTGTTTCTCTGGAGAGAGATTCGGACTTCTTCATCTACAACTTCAAGGATTACTACGGATTGGAAGAGCGTTCGCTTATTCGTTATTCCTTCTCTTATATATCTGATCCATAACAATGTGCAGTTTGCTACATTGACTTATGTAGACACATCCACTTATCAGATTATGGGTAATTTGAAGATTGTGACCACTGGCATACTCTTTAGGTAATCTGTTTTGTTTTGTGTGTCTTCTCTTTCTCTATACTATCCTTTTTGCGCGCCGAGCTCTCTCTCTGTGGATTCACTAAACTGATTCGTTATCTGTCGGTGTTATAGGTTATTTTTGAAAAGGAAACTATCTAAACTTCAGTGGATGGCTATTGGTCTTTTAGCTGTTGGAACAACTACCAGCCAGGTGTGCTGATGCATACTCATTGAATTACATATGATATTCTCCTTTTTATCTTAGTACTTTTAGTGTTATGTTTTTCGAAATGTTCAATGTTATTCTACTTTGCAGTCACCACACTAGTTTTGTACTGGTAATTTAAATGCTAAGCTGGCATCAAAATTTGAACCATTCAATTGGTCATTTCGTTTTAGGTTAAGGGATGCGGAGAAGCTTCATGTGATTCTTTATTCACGGCTCCGATACAAGGTTATCTGCTGGGAATCCTTTCAGCTGGTTTGTCTGCGCTAGCTGGAATCTACACTGAGTTTCTGATGAAAAGAAACAACGACACCTTATACTGGCAAAACTTGCAGTTGTATACGTAGGTATCTCTTCTTCACATCAAACTTTCTCATGCCAAAAGTTTTATTGACACACTACTTAATTCACCTTAGAAGCCTTTTCATTAGGTATTGATATCTGTGGTTCAATCATCGTATCTTTTGTTTCTTTACTCGACGCCAGGTTTGGTTCACTTTTCAATGTTGCCCGGCTTATAGCAGATGACTTCAGACACGGATTTGAAAAGGGTCCTTGGTGGCAACGTATCTTTGATGGGTATAGCATCACCACTTGGATGGTAGTTCTGAATCTCGGATCAACCGGCTTACTGGTCTCTTGGTTAATGAAGTATGCAGACAATATTGTGAAGGTAAAAAGATCATTCGTGTTCTTCATTATCAAACATAAGAAAATAAAAAAATCTGTTCTTAAACACACATTTACATTTTTCTTGTAGGTTTATTCTACATCAATGGCGATGCTACTTACTATGGTGGCATCCATATACCTCTTCAGCTTCAAACCGACACTGCAGGTTTGTATATGATTTTATCTTAGGATCGGATCTTCTTCCCTGTATTTGCCTCATTTGTATTCTTTACCTGTAACAATCCTGCAGCTTTTCTTGGGTATTATCATATGCATCATGTCGCTGCATATGTACTTTTCTCCTCCACAAACGCTCGTGGACTTGCCAGTGACAAACGAAGCACATCCCAAGACCTTAAAGCAAGTTGTCGTAGAAGAAAAGACAGATTCTTGAATCAAATGGACGAAAAAGGGGTTAGTTCAGCAAATAGAAAAACCAATTTGCTAGTAAATGAACACAATGATCCTTCTTCTAGCTTCATTTCTATTAGAGAATCAGATACTTGGAAAACGAGTTCTTTTGAAGCAATGCTCTGTTAGTTTCTTCACGTTCCGATTCCAGTTCTATTCTTTGTAAATGTAGATCAGTAAGTAGTAAATTCGATTGTTGAAGCCTGTTTGTTGTTTTCTTTTTATATTTCACTGATGAGTATAAGTATAAGTTATTGTGTTCCTTTTTCGACCGGCTGGTCTAATATGGTTGGTTTATCTAGCGTTGTTTCGGTTTTGGTTTATTGAAGGCATTGTGGGCTTTGTATTGGCCTTCCTATCTGGTCTAGTGAAATAATATAGTCGATAATGTTTATTTGATACAACTCCAAGACCAAAATGTATTTTTTTTCTACCTCTGGTTCCCATATACATATATACGTATCCAGTTCTTAAAAGTAGAATTTGTAAAAGTGTGGACGTTCTTAACCACGAAGGTATTACGGATTCGGTAGAAAATAAATGTTCTACCTAATAGTTAAGAAAGAAACAAAACCCAAAAATGTGGAACATTTAAATTTTAGCTTCCATCTCTTGTTTTGAAAACAATAGTCACATACTCACATGTCGAGCATCTTCACATTCTCTAAATGTCGAGCATCTTCATCTTCATACTCTATAACAAAATTATTTCTAGACTTTTCCTTTTACGTAGTAGTAGTGGTTGAAGATGTACTACGTAACTTTCTTTATTATCGCATCTATTATTTTTCGCATATCTTCAGTTTTGCGATCTGATAAATCAATCGTTTTCTTAATAAATGGTCGTTTATCCAAAAAATTTGCAGATCAATACATTTAAAAAAAATGTAGTTGAAGTTTATTATACTAGCTAGTGTGGCATCCCATGGCCACGAGTCACTCCATAGGTTCATATTTAAGACACATTGACAAAAGTGTAATAATGATAAGCCAAATCCGTAAACGATAGGTCACTTGTAAAACATTAAAATGCACTAGTCGTCGCATGCGCATACAACTAGAAATATTTCGATGGTTCCAAAGAATCAAGAATGGGTCCGTCTCTGCATCTTCCTCATCTTATCCCCAACAAACATTTAAGAAACGACCAAAACTCTTCCACGTATGAATGATTTCAATGTATTTATTATTATCGTGGGAAATAGTATTGAGCTTTAATAATTACATTTAAAATGGGAGTATAGTCCAATAGAGAAACTCCCGTTTAAAATGTACTCTCTTCGTTTCAAAATATAAAATATTTTAGAAAAGCTTTTTGTTTCATAATATAAGATATTTTTTTATTTTCTATACAACTTTTAGGTTAGTTTAGTATTTTATATTATGCAGTATTGTTTCTGATTGGTTGAACTTCTTAAAAGTAAATACTTCTTAATCTGCGTGCTTTAGTCAATACATCATGTATTTTGAAATGGAGGGAGTAATTATTATCATCATGTTGTGTGAAAATAGTATTGTGAGATTTAACAGATGATCATCATTAGGGTAAATATAGAACAATAGAGAATTCCCATTTAAAAATAGCATTTGTTTGCATTTTGAGCCTGATAAACCTGAGTAATTAACATGCATGTTGAAAACATAACCGAGAAGAAATGTTTTCTGTTTTGTTTTGTTTTGTTTTAGTCACCAAGTTACACTCAACACTTAATTCGATCATAGTCTTTACAGTTACTATAAGGACGATAAGAAATAAGCATTAAATTCGCTTCTGTTGTGCGAAAACGAAAACTTGCAAAATTCAACTAATAAGCCAAGTAACGAGAAATACAAGACACAAAAAAAGGTTATCTCGATGCATTTAATATGTGAAGTGATGAGATTCCCAGCCTCCAATATTGAATATTTTGTTACAATCAATATTTATATTTTTTAAAAAAATACGCTTTCTGAAATATATGGTGGTGTAAAAAGTTTTGAAAGATGTGAGTATTTTGATTATCCGCATTCTTAATCTGCAATTTGAGCTTTTTAATCATCTCTACATTCATATTGCGTTCCACATAAAAATAATTTTATTTTTACAATGTGTGTGATTCACTAAGAAGTCCCTATATATCATATATCATGACAAGATAAATAGAGTCTTTTCTTTTTCTTTTGTTCAACGAAAATAAAGTCTTTTTAAAAACCATATTTTAGCTTTCCAGTTAGGCTCAAGTGAATTTAAAATCTACCAAGAAACAATCAAAGTCATTTTACTTTTGTTCTTGTTTAGCATCTTTCTTAAACAGGCTTTAATTATATTTTAAAGTAGTTAAAAATTTTAAATAAAAGTTTACAACCCCCACGGCGCCAAGCCGCCAACCAATCACCTTAAGATATGGGTGTTGGGAACATAAATTTCTGATGTTGGACGATATTGCTTATTGCATATAATGAGTCTAGTATTGGGAAGCAAAATATTGTCCGTTACATATGTACAACAATATATTTATTTTTACCCGTTCTCAATTTTTTATTTAAATTTCTATGATAAAAATACTTCTTTTGTCTCACATAAATTGATGTTTAATTGATATTTTGACACTTTCACATATTTTAAGAAAATTTTTAGTTTTTATTTGTAAATTAATTTATAATTATTTTTTGATAGAGAGAGAAAATATAAACCAATAATAATTCAAAATTTTAAATATTTTAAATGATTACTTTTTGAAATTTACAAAACATCAATCTTTGTGGGACAGAAAAAAGTATATTTATAAACCTCTATAATATATACTCCCATCCCATTATATAAGAATAAAGACTTAGATTCTTCTGTTACACATTAATTGGTTAACCGTGTAAATCCTGATATAAAAATAGAAATGAGTCAATAAGATTAGTCAGCTTAATTTTAAGATAATATTAATGTCCGATATTTATATCGCATTTGATGTAGTCGACGATCGAAATAAATTAAACAAACAAAACACACAAAAAAACAAACATTAACACACAAAAGAACAAAACTAAATAATAAAATTAACATAGTAGCTAAAAAACAAAATCGAGAAAATAAGTTTTCAAAATCTAGTACGTGCTTGCATCTACATGATCCCACGAAGTTCTTCACATATCCACAATATACTGTACTATTTTGTCTATATAAACACATCTCCCATTTCCACATAAGAAACCTCAAAAGCCCTAATTAAAAATCTCAATAAATTAACCTAGATAGCTTTCTTGCCAAATAATCAAATCTTTTCATTTATAAGATGGGAATCAGATTCAGCCATGGTCCTTCGACTGCAACCATTGACTACAGGAGTCATCAGAATAGTGAAGATCAGAGAATCAAGACGAAGATCATCAATCACGACAAGTCTCATCAAAACCAATCAAGCACTAGCTTTCAGATTCCACTTCATTATCCGAAATATACAAAGACTGATTATGAGAAGATGCCAGAGTGGCAACTGGATCAGCTTCTCAGAGAGTACGGTTTGCCGATCATCGGTGATTCTTACGAGAAGAGGAAATTTGCTATCGGAGCTTTTCTCTGGTCGTCAGAGAACGAGCACTAGGACATGTATCGTGAAAGTTTCATCGTACGTTATATGGTAATATGTAAAATAAAAATAAGTTGGTGAAATTAATGGTGAAAGAAGAAACATGTTTGCATGTATATATATATTATCTAGGACATGTATGTGTTATATAAAAATATTTATATATGCATTATGTATCGATCGTGTGCTTCTCTACTCTCCATGTATGTAATTACCTCATGGGCGCGACATTTGTAATAACTATACTAAAATATGTGTATATATATATATATATATGTGACAATATTTTGCTTCATTATCTTTATATATATTATACTACCTTGTCTTAAATGATTGCTCCAATCTAAAGAAGCTCAATTTCGTGATTTTTGATATGTGATTAACAAACAATAAATTGTATATTTTTAGAAACACGTACGTTCTGTGATATATATATATATATATACATTTATTGTACGATTTTGTGTTTTTTTTTTTGGTGACTAGTACTATCACAGATTTATAACTAATATTGTGCTTATTTTTTTTATCAACAATTTTACTATCATTATTTTGTTTTTCAAACAATTTAAAAATTATTATAACAAATATATATTTAAAATCGACTTAAATCTCCGTAAATTTAATCATGACACATTATATGTTGGTTGGATTACAATTACGGGATGGTTGATTTGGTTGACGAGACATATTAATTTTACGTCATGAATTGTCTTAATGTTCTCGTCAAGATTCTGGATTTCTCTACTACAAATTCAATGCGGATCCATCAAAATTCATACTCGATAATGGATGTGTGCTTCTTCGAATGACCCTTTGTACATCATTAGAGGAATGAGTTGTAACTGTTTAAATTTTATGATGTGGGTTCTAGGTTTGTAGTAGGTATTTTATTCTAATTTTTTTTGTTGTAAAAAAAATAAAATGCACTAATCAACAACAAAAAAAGAAAATGCACTAATCAACTAATAGTTATGTTGATTAAAAATATATATGACTCATGTCTTTTACAAATTAATTTAGATCTCTTCTTGTGAGCTTAGCATGACTAAACAATAAAAGATAGATTGATACTCGAGAATTGGAACACATCACCTTAACAAAATAATTAAACTAGCCACAAATATCAATTAAAAAATAATTGTTATGATGAAATCAACTGCCAAATTTATAGTCATCACGAAATCAATAGCGTAAATCAATCGTTTTAATCGTTTCAATCAACTGTGGTAGCAATACTGTACAATACCGGCATGGAACTGAGTATTCAATTGAAATTTTGAAAACTTACTAAAAAAAAATTCAACTTACAACCCTTTTTCTTTTCCTTTTGAAAAAAAAATACAACTACTTTTTTTGTAAATATTTGGATATTTTTGACGAGAACATCTATATATAGGGGTATCAAAATGGGTAACCCAACCCGATCCGACCCATATCCAGGTGGGTTCGAGACTTTCGTGGGTGGGTTTAACCCGACCCATTTTTTATAATGAGTTGAACTTATATACCTAAACCCAATAATATAAAAGCCAATGGCTAAATGGGTTATATGGGTTACCTATTTATAAATAAAATAAAATAAAATAATTAATATTAAATTTATAATATATTATATAAAATAGAATTATAAAACCAACCAAAGTTTTCAAGCTTAAGAAAATAATATCAGATATTAAAATTAAAAAAAAACATCCTAAAATCCTAAAGCCAAAAATCCATTAAACCAAAATAAAAAGTCATTATATTAGATATATATTATATTTGTTTTTTTTCGATTAATCCATGGATAACCCATAACCCTAATGGGTTTACTCCGTTAAACCCACGAACCCATTGGACGAACCCATCAATACCCATTTATTTATATGGGCATAAAAACTTAACTCATACCCGTTAAAATAATAGACAAACAGGGTAAACCCATTGTTTCTACCCATTTTGACACCCCTATCTATATATACTTCAATAGTTTTTAAAATTATTAACAAAATTTTGTGTGCACCTATAATGCATTTCCGTTCATTTATCTAATTCACCAAACTAGTATGTATTGTTGGTAAATAATGAAAACAATCTTATGTTAGAGATATGACAGGATACTCATTAAAGACATAATATTTAATTGATCCTGTTTTAGGAAGTGTCTGTAATTAGTTTAACCTAGTGTCTCATCTACCTCACATGTATATATATCACGATGTATAATTGATATATCAAACAACACATTTCTTATATGGTATCAGAGCTTATATCGATACCCTAAATTTTTTTTTTCTTCTTCTTCTTATTGCTCTCTTATCTCAGCCGCCTAAAAATCATGGCTTCCCTCGACGTTGTCGATACCACTCCACCCCTCCTCAACATCAACATGGTGAATGTTACGAAGCTAACCTCTCTTAACTTTCTCACCTGGAGTCTCCAGGTGCACTCTCTCCTTGATGGTCATGATCTTGCTGGTCACGTGGATGGCACCAAACCTGCTCCACCCTCAACTCTCAACACTGATGGTACGTCTTGACCGAATCCAGCCTTTGCGATCTGGCGTCGCCAAGATAAGCTGATATACAGTGGTCTCCTTGGTACTCTATCTCCTTCTATTCAATCTATTGTCTCCAAAACCACCACTACTGCTGAGATGTGGAAGAAGCTCTCCGCAACTTACGCAAATCCGAGTTGGGGACACATTCAACAGCTTCTTCTTCAACTCAAACAATACTCAAAAGGTACCAAACTGTGGATGACTATATGCAAGGTCTTGTTACTCGTTTCGACTTTCGATCAGTTTGCACTTCTTGGGAAACCACTGGAACATGAGGAACAGCTCGAGTTTATCCTCACGGGTTTGTCTGAAGATTACAAATCTGTCATCGAACAGATCGAAGGTCGTGAGACTCCTCCCTCTCTCTCTCATTGAAGTCCATGAGAAACTACTCACCAGAGAGGCCAAACTTCTCTTGGCTGCGTCCTCTGCTCCATCTCTTGTCCCTATTTCTGCCAACGTTGCCACGTCACGTCCACGCTCCTACCCCAACAAACAACCTCAACGTAACAACCAATCCTGGCACAACAATCAATCTCACTATCAGTCCTCCCGCGGTGACAACCGGTTTTCTCGAGGTTATCAGGGTAAGTGTCATTTTTGTGGCGTGTTTGGTCACAGCGCTAAACGTTGTACTAAACTCCAACACCATCAATCTGGGTCGTCTAATGGTCTTCTTCCGTCCCTGTTTCATCCATGGCAACCTCGTGCAAACTTTGCTGCTTCCTCGTCCACAAATCCTTGGGTCATGGATAGTGGAGCAACGCATCATCTCATATAGTGATCTTAACAACCTCTCGGTGCATCAACCATATATTGGTGATGATGCCGTTCTTATTGGTGATGGATTTGGTCTATCTATTGCTCACACTGGTTCAGTTTCTCTCCCTTGCAACCTCCAAAACTTATCCTTACATAATGATTCCGCATATTAAGAAAAACTTGATTTCTGTGTATCGTCTCTGTAACGATAATCAAGTCTCAGTTCACTTTTTCCCGGCTTACTTTCAGGTGAAGGACCTCAGATCGGGGGTCCCATTACTCCAAGGCAGGACTAGAGATGACTTATATGAGTGGCCAGCTTCACCCTCCATCCTCACCTCTTTCTTTGCATCCACCACCCCTCAACTCACAATAAACAATTGGCACCATCGTCTTGGCCACTCTGCTCTACCCATAACCAAACATCTTGTTTCTCATTTTTCATTACCTTGCAATAAATCTGTACCCTCAAACACTTTATGTTCCGATTGTGCTATTAATAAAACTCATAAACTCCCTTTCTCTCAAACCTCCATTGTCTCCACTCGCCCTCTAGAATACATATTCGCTGACTTATGGAGCTCTCCAATTCTCTCCATCGACAACTAAAAGTATTACCTGGTTCTTGTAGATCATTATTCTCGCTACACCTGGCTCTACCCCCTCAAGCAAAAGTCTGAAGTTCGAAACACCTTTGTTGCGTTCAAAGCACTCGTTGAAAATCGTTTCTCCACAAGAATTGGTACATTATACTCTGATAATGGTGGAGAGTTTATGGCTCTTCGCTCCTTCCTTTCCGACGCCGGCATCTCTCATCTCACTTCACCTCCTCACACGTCGGAGCACAATGGTATTTCTGAGCGGAAGCACAGACATGTCGTTGAAACGGGTCTCACCTTGCTCACTCATGCTGGCATGCCGAAACAGTATCGGTCTTATGCTTTAGCTGCTGCAACCTATCTCATAAACCGCCTCCCTACACCAGTCATAGCGATGATGTCTCCTTTTCAGAAGCTATTTGGCACAACTCCAAATTACAACAAATTAAGAGTGTTTGGATGCCTGTGTTTTCCTTGGCTTCGACCTTACAACACCAACAAGCTTGAAGATTGGTCCACACCATGTGTATTTCTCGGTTACTCTCCTACACAAAGTGCATACTTCTGCCTCCAACCAAATTCAGGCCGCATATACACATCAAGGCATGTTCGCTTTGATGAGAATGTGTTCCCATTCAACAAAACCGAATCTCGACCCTCTACCTCCACCAAAGAATCCTCTTCATTAAACCTACCACCATATCCCTCAGCCACTACAATACCTGTCATATCCAACCCACCACCGTCCCAAAATCCTTCCTCCCCGCCACTCGTATCGTCTCCTCTGTCAGGATCCCCGCATTCTGATTCTTACCGTGAAGAAGTCTCCACCGCATCGGTCACAACGTATCCGTCACGAAACAATAATTTGACTGGTCCTAGAGATACTAATACAGATGGACCAAGCTTGGATTCATCTTTATCAGGCCCAAATCCGGCCCATGATCCAACTCCATCTCCAAGCCCGTCGACACAATCCAGTCCACACACTGAACCCTCGTCTGCAGACACTTCTACCTCCGACTCCTCGCTACGACGACCATCATCATCTCCACTGGTTCCACCACCAGTTCCACCGCCGGTTCCCCCACCAGTTCCGCCGGTTCTCCAACCTGTTCCACCACCGCCCAATCATCCCATGGTAACTCGACGGAAAAACAATATCAGCAAGCCGAATCCCAAATATAATTACTCTGTTGGTCTCTCTCGACTCATTCCAGCTGAGCCTCAAACGGTTAAACAAGCCCTCCAAGACAAACGGTGGCGAGGAGCAATGTCTCATGAGATCGACGCCTTTGCGCGGAATCAAACGATGGCTCTGGTCCCTCGACAACAACATTTCAATGTTGTAGGCTGTAAGTGGATTTTTAAAAACAAACTTCAGTCTAATGGCTCTCTAGACAGGTGCAAAGCTAGATTTGTCGCCAAGGGCTACAACCAACAATATGGAGCAGATTACACCGACACCTTCAGTCCGGTAATCAATTCAACCACTTTTCGCCTTGTTCTTGATGTCGCTGTCTCCAACTCATGGCTGATTCAACAGCTTGATGTAAACAATGCCTTTCTCCAAGGCACTCTCGAGGATGAGGTCTACATGGAACAACCCCCAGGCTTCATCGATAAGGACAATCCAACACATGTATGTCGCCTACACAAAATGATATATGGCTTGAAGCAAGCACCAAGGGCGTGGTACACAGAACTTCACAACTTTCTCCTTCAAATCGGTTTTAAGAACACCCTCGCCGACACTTCTCTATTTGTGTTACGAACTGGCAAGACATTTGTCTACCTCTTAGTATATGTGGACGATATTCTCGTAACCGGTAACAGCAAGCAAGGTATTCAACAGACACTTGATCTTCTTGCTGATCGCTTTTCTTTAAAAGATGCAGAGGACCTCAACTATTTCCTTGGCATCGAAGCACATCGCACCTCAGCAGGCCTTCATCTCTCACAGCGGAAGTACATTCTCGACCTTTTTCATCGGTATGACATGTCCAATGCCAAACCCGTAACAACACTGATGGCGTCTTCACCCAAAATCAACATCCACACTGGTGTTCCTCTCTCCGACCCGACCAAATATCGCCAACTGGTGGGCAGTCTTCAGTACCTTGCCTTCACAAGATTGGATATTGCCTTTGCGGTTAACATGTTGTCTCAATTCATGCATCAACCAACTGATGCACACTGGCAAGTAGCTAAACGGATCCTTCGCTACTTAGCTGGCACACCAACACATGGTATTTTCGTCTCCGCAAAGAACACTTTCAGTCTTCACGCGTTTTTGGATGCTGATTGGGCTGGTGACACGATTGACTATGTCTCCACAAACGCTTACATCATCTACCTCGACAGTCACCCTGTTTTGTGGTCAGCAAAGAAACAAAAAGGCGTAGCGCGATCGTCTACTGAAGCAGAGTATCGGGCAGTCGCAAATGTTGCATCAAAACTCAGCTGGATTTGCAATCTCCTTGTCGAGCTAGGTATCCCTCTCCCTCGACCACCGGTTGTATACTGTGATAATGTTGGAGCTACATTTCTGAGTGCCAATCCGGTGTTTCACTCGCGTATGAAACACATTGCGATCGACTACCATTTCGTTAGGGGACAGGTACAAACTGGTGCATTACGAGTAGCTCATGTGAATACCCAAAATCAACTAGCCGATGCACTGACTAAACCTTTACCACGTGCACGGTTTCTTCATTTGCGAGACAAGATTGGCGTTGTTAGAGCACCTCTATCTTGAGGGGGGATGTTAGAGATATGACAGGATACTCATTAAAGACATAATATTTGATTGTTCGTGTTTCAGGAAGTGTTTGTAATTAGCTTAACCTAATGTCTCCTCTACCTCACATATATATATATATATATGACAATGTTATTCGATATATCAAACAACACATTTCTTACACCTTATTTCAAGAAACCAAAAGGGAGCACTATATATAGATCTGATTTCTCCTATTAATTTCGTTAGTCAAAAACTTGAATCATTGGATATATAGAATAATTTGCCAAATTTATCTCTCGTGAGTCGTGACAGTTGTATATATTAATAAGTTATAAATTTCTACAAGATTATTCTGAGTTGCACAAGAAGCATAATTGAACAAAATTCATACTGATCAAAGTTCATATATATTGAACAAAAGTATTAGGTTTTAAACTACTCCATGACTATTCTGAATTGCACAATAAGCATGTTGGAAGTTGGAACAAAATTCATACGGAGTATTGATCAAATTTGAATAAATACCACACCGAGAAAGCATTAAAAAAAACCCCAAAGAATAACTAATGAAATGCAAAATACACATTTCCAATAAAAAGTAAAAAACCGTCTAGTGTGACTTGCGGGTTTACATATCCACCAAATCTCTCTCTCTCTATCTCTCTCAGAGAAGCTGAAACGTTCTTTGATAATGGGCAAAGTGAATTCGAATCGGTCCAAGAAGAAGGAGGTTTGTAGTGGTTCCGGTGTAGCTCAGCTAACTGGGAAGAAGCGGAAAAACGAAGGGACGTTGTTAGCGAACAAAGACGTGAATGCCAAGCGATCAAAGAAGGTTGCGAAAAAGGTGTGTTCCCAAAGGTTGGAGTATGAAGAGGAAGAAGAGATCAGTGTGCTACAAGGTATTCTTGATTGTTATGCTGTAACAGGGAAGAATCCTTTTGTTAATATGAAGGAAACTTTCGAGTTCATGAAGGAATATACAAATTTAGAGTCTTTCGACGAATTCGTAGAGAAGATGAATAGTTTGAAGAAGAAATTAATGGATCAAAGGAGTAATGCTAAAGAACCATCTACCTCGGATTGTTACTACCAGAAAGTTTCTAAGTTGTTGACATTGAGTTCGGGAGATGATGTGGGATCTGCCGTTGAGAAACCAAAGAGGAGTAAGCGGGTTGTAAAGCCTAAAGAAGAGAAGCAAACAGTGATGCGTCGTGAAGGCGAAAAATGATTTGAGAATGCGTCTTTGGTTCGACAAGTTGTAAGCCATGGTGTTGATGAAGATTCTCTGAAGAGCAAATGGGATGCAGTTCCTACAGCGAAGAAGAATAAGATGGATCAGAATTGGAGTCTTGTGAGCCAAGGAACGTGAATATATGCCACAAAAGTCTTAAGTTTTTTAAGGATTTGGTTTCTGTTATCGATGGACACTACAAACATTGTATCACAAAACTAAATGAAGTAAATTTAAATTACTTATTTTCAAGTGAAGCAAATAAAAATGATTAACATCAATTAGATCATTTGATGTTATAATTATCTAATTTTACGCGAGTTATTTATAATTGATTCAGTTTCAACTAGTTTGTATCACTTTTTTTTAAATTGATATAAAATATATTTTTATATCATTTAGATAATTGATGTTTTTTTGGATAAAATCACTTTTAAAAATGATTTAAAATTTACATCAATTAAAAACTGATGTTAAACAAAATTATATTTATAGAATTAATAAATCTATTTAAATACATATTTGTGAGCGAAAAAAATGTTTTGCGCGTTAACATTTTTGAACACTTCTACTTCGTCCACATTTTCTTGTTTCATTTTCCTATATACATCAAATGGCCATATATTATGTCAATACCAATACAAAACATCAAACATACAAGAAAAACATAGCAATCCTACCCTACTCTAAATATGTAAAAACAGAACATAATCTCTACACCGCTATCGTAGATATATTTATTATAAATTGTTTTGAAAATCTCCATATGAAAACAATTTCTCTAATATAAAATAATGAAGGATCGCATAAACGTGATAGAACATTAATCATTAGTGGTTCCTTTAATCAAATAGAAGAAGATTTACATAATTTTTTCAGAATTTGCAGATAAAGTGGTGAGAGGAACTGAGAGAAAAGTTGAGATATATATAAATACAATAATCGAGAATTTAATAAAAAAAATAGTATAGGTTCTGATTCTTGTCAAATTGTTCGATATTGTTAAACAAACTACCTTATTCCTTAAATCTAGGACGATTTATTCAACATGGACTAAACTAGTTATTTTCTTTGCGTATTATTAATAATATTGTTAATTGAGGTTAATTAAGTAAGCTAATTCATTTTTTGTCATTATTTTACCAAGAATCGAGTTTTTTTAAAAAAAAAATTTAACATGAACTTATAAAACCTCTTCAAAAAAAATTTATTTGGCGAATACAAAATTTCAGATCCCGCCCACTTAAATTTTGTCTCAAGCGCCAAACTATTATTTTTTTACTATATATCGAAAAAATTAGAGTTAGGATTTTTAAGGCAAATCTATCTGGTAGAAACTGCTGGCAGAAAAACATAAGAGGTACTCGTAAATCTGGTAGAGTTAACTTTTTTTTTTCTTTTCTAGATCCCGCTTACATATTCTATAGTATCTAACAAGTTTTTTATTTTATTTTTAGTTTACGATTGATGATGGATTCAGAGACACAAGCACCTGAAGATTTATCACAGTTGGAAACTGGTTACACAATGCCTCCTCCACTTGCTTCTGAATGTAAAATCTTCAAATGGAAAGTACAAGTCATAGGTAAATCTGATTAACACTGAACTTTATTTTTTATTAAATCATTTATATATAGCTCTTGGATCTGTTAATAATTTCAAGTTTTCGACCAAAGCTAGAGATCCCACATTTTATATAATATATATTTTTTATTAGGGAATGAACGATGGTGCCAATGGATATTTAAACAGTGGAAACAACGTTAGAGATATATGATCACAGAATGGACAATGTTGCCAATAGACTTATATAGTTTACAATGTTTTTTTAGCTGCTTTGCTTTATTTATGTTTCATGGATTTGCAAGATGGATGATTTCTGTTATTTATTTTCTAAATTTATGTTTAATATATGGTATTTTATTTAATTATTTTTGTTTTAAATTTTTAATTTGTAATCTTTTATAAATAAATTAAATAAGCTATTCTGAAATTAAAATTCAATTATTAATATGAAAATAATGATATTCGAATTAGTTTTTTAACAAAATCAATTATTAGAATCATTAATGAAAACTGACATGAACTTACCATCAATTATGTACAAATGATAATAATATCTCAAATCGATTAACGCAAATGATATAGTTTCTAAAATCACTTAAGAAAATTGATACTACTTTTTACTTCAGTTATATATAACTGATTCTAATATTTAAATCGGTTATTGTCAATGATATAACAATTAAAATCACTTCAAAAAATTGACACCAAAATAACATCAATTACGTACAAGTGATATTAATAGTACAATCGGTGCTTGAAACTGATGCAATTATTCTAATCATTTGTGATAATTGACACTAATTTTAAATCAGTTTAACTAAATGACATAAATACTAACATCACTTAAATAAAATGATATAAATGTTGACATCAATTTTAAATAAATGATATATATTAATATTGATTATAATAATCGATGTAAATATTTGAATATTAACATCGGTTTGATATAAACTGATACAAATTATTTGCATCAACAAAATATAAATCATTCATTAAAGTGATGTAAATTATTTTTGTATCACTTAAAACTGATGCAAAAATAGAAAATAAATGATGTAATACCACACTTTTTTTGTAGTGGCTAGAGGCTTTTAACAAATGAATGACTACGTACTATGAGAAAGTATGATAAATTCACATAATTCTAATTGATATGGAAGCATAGGAGCGATATATATGAAACAAAACTTTCACACATCACTCTCATCCTTCGCCTTACCTATCAAGCCTCTGTTTATCTTATTTGGAAGGAAAGAAACTCTAGACTTCATAATGTAGTTTCTCGCCCGGCTTCAGGTTTAATGCAAGAGATCAAGACTGACCATTCATTTGTTTAACAAAAAAAATGAATGAATATATATTACAATTTCCCATGCACGTTATTTGGGTTTAAGTACTCCCTCTCTCAAATCTCAATTGTCTCTATTCTTTATCACCCCCTACTCATAACTTTTAGAGAAACCGAAACGTTTTCTTTGGATCTCACTTACAATGGCGACTAAAAATGATACTTCTTCAGTAAGTTCATATCATACGAGTCTTCCTCTGACGAAGGGGAACAAATATCCACTCAATCCGGACCATCAGCTACTACTCTTACTAAAGCCACCTTGGACTTGCAGACAAAACCTTCGTCGTCTCAAGAAGAAGAAGAGCACTGTGGTGAACAGAGCTCTGAGGAGGATGAGGCTTCCTCCGATTCTGAGCAAGATGAGCCCACCAAGGAACAAAATGTTGGAATTTCATCATTGATTAATCCTTTACAAGGAATCAAGTGTAAGAATCAGAAGATGGAGAAAAGAAGAAGAGGAAGAAGAAGAAGAAGAGATGTAGAAGTGTTGTGTCGTGGAGGAAGAAGAAGAAAGAAGTAAAAGGCTTTGGGCCAGAAGTTAATGAAGGCCCATATATATGTCAATGGGTTTAGTTGTTGTATTTTGTATTGGTGAAATGAAACAATTAAGATAAGCTATCTAGGTTAAGATAAGATGTAGTATAAATATATTTGTGTGTCTGTAAGAACACTTTAAGGAAGTAAGAAGTAAAAAGGTTAAAAGTGGCTGCTTCTAGATCTATTTCCAACATGGTATCAGAGCTTCAAAGTTCTTGGTGACCTGGAACCTGCACAAGAAACAAAGGAAAGTTAGAGGCACAAGCTGGTTCACAAGAGCACAGCAAAAAGAAACGAGAAAAGAAGGAAAAATAAGAAGAAGAAGCAAAAATCAGGTAATCTCTAAGACTGCAACTAGTCGTAAGATAAAAATGCAGAATGTTCAAATGGTTCCAGTGTTTGATGGAAAGAATTATAGTCTATGGGTTATAAAGATGAAGGCCATACTTAAGTCTAAGGGTTTATGGAAGGTAGTTACAGAAGGTATCCTAGTATCACCTAAGTTAACTACTCGCACACAAGAAGAAAAGAATGATAGACTGGGAAGAGTTAGAGATGAAGGATCAAATTGCTTTACAGTTGTTGTTTAGCGTTGTTTCTGAAGAAATATTCAGTAGTCATTTATCTGTCACTGAAACCTCAAAGGATGCATGGGATGTACTTCAACTAAGGTTCCTAGGTGACTCAAAAGGTTCCATGATAATGCTACAGAGGCTCAGAGGAAACTTCTACAACCTGAAACAATATGAAAGAGAAACCATTAAAGACTTTGCTAGAAGAGTCGTAGAGTTGGTAAATGAGATGAGAGCTCATGGAGAAGAAATGGCAGAATCTATTGTGGTGTCTAAAATCTTGTGCTCACTTCAAGAAAGGTTTAACTCCTATGTGGGAGTCATAGAACAGACAAAGGACCTTGCAGTTGTAACTGTGGCTGAAGTAATCAACTCCCTACAAGGACAAGAGAAAAGATTAGATGACAGAAATGGTGGAAACGCAGAAGGAGCATTTGCAGCAAGGTTTCAAAAATTCAAAAATGTTCAAAATATGCGAGACACATTCAGGTCAGAATCATCTCAGTCAAAGTGGTGTAGCATATGCAGGAAAAACAATCACAGTGAGGAAGAGTGCTACTATAACAAAAACAAGACAACAAGCACACAACAAAGAATGCAAGTCAGACCTAGAGGAAGTTTTTTTGTTTGTGGAAAGCTGGGACACTATGCTAGAGACTGCAAACTCAAGCACAATCAAACCCAGATGGAAGCTCAAGCAGAACAACAAAGTCAAACACCAATAAACAGACAATACCAAGAAGAAGACAACCAAGAAGAAGGGTTGTTTACAACAACTCATGACCAAATCTCAAGCAATGGTAATATCTGGTTGATTGACAGTGGAGCTACATGTCACATGGCCAAATAAGAAAGCTGGTTCTCTATGTTGAACAAAAACATTAGGAGATGTGTAAGGTTATGCAATGATGAAGTTATTCAAGCTAAAGGAAAAGGTACAGTCACTGTAATGATTGAGACTGGTAAAAGAACAATAAGGGATGTTCTTTACGTACCTAGCTTGAAACACAACTACCTAAGTGTTCCTCAACTGATGAAGAGTGGCTACGGGATGATGTTCAACTCATCAGGATGCATAATCACTAGTCAAGAAGGGCAAAAGATACTAGAGGAACCCATGAGAGATGAATGTTATTCTATTGAGTTTCAGAAAATGAAGAAAGAGGGAAAGCAAGGAGAGACATCACAAGAGAAGGCAGAAACAAGACCTAGAGGGTATGTGGAAGAATCTGGAGAAACTGAGCCTACAAAACTGCAATCTTAAAACAGTGAGATTGAACAAGTGATAAATCTTACTGTAAATGATCACTACCAAGAGGGAGAATCTACTAACAACCATCAAGAATGAATAAGTGCCTGATGGTAGAGTGTGTAGAATCGGAATCCTAAAATCAACAAAGTCAGATTCAAAATGAGTTTATTGGGAATGTGAATTACAAACCTGTTGTGATTCAGAGAGAGGAGGATGCTACAATCATGGATCATGAAACTGAAGTGTTTTGCAAAGAGAATTCCAACCAGAGGAAGAACAAGTCACCGAGCATGGAAGAGATGTTGGATGTATATGATGCTTATGTTGAGACTAAGAAGGAACATAAAGGGTTGCAAGCAGCTCTGAAAAAGGGAAAAGGTTCAGATAGTGTAAAATCAAAATGTGCCAAGGCCTTGTTAAGACATAAGCGAATTGAAGAAGAGAAATTAGAGTTACCATCAAAACCAGAAGAGACTAACAAGAGAAAGGTCCAGACTGATGACTCCATAGATCACCCATCCTGCAACAATCGACAAAAAGCTAATGTTCTGAAATCTTTGAAGCTCAAACAATCTATGAAAGAAAAACAGAGAAATTCAAGCATCATACCTGAAGTGTATGGACCAGATATCATCACAAATGATGAGGGAGATGGAGACTGTGTGAAGGTTGCTGCAGACAGGTACCTGCAGGAGAAAGAGTTGAATTACTTCAAGAGAGAGAAGAAGAAGCTAAAGAATATGGAGAGAAATTGAATTCAAAGGGAAAATAAGAAAGAAAACAAGAGGAAGACTCGAGGTATGAAAGATAAGGGAAAGAGGGAGAGAAAAAAAGAAGAGCTCACATGAGATGGAGATTGATGATTCGGTTTGCTATGAGACCAATATGCAGAAGAAGAAGACTCATATTGCAGAACCACATGACAAGCACAAGGGACCTGTCATGATGAGAAACAAATCAGAAACTGGGTTAAACTCAATCATGGTTGATAAGGTAAAGAATGAAATAATGAGGGAGAAAGGAAAATTACTTGTGAGTTTTGTAGATCTCGACAAGGGGATTCATTCAAGGGACAAGAAGAAGATCGATGCCCATAATCACTCAGAGGAGCACATGCAGTACAAGAGAACGGTTCAGACCTCAACAAAAATTGATGAGAGCCATGGAGGGGTTAAGTCAATAAGCCGATCCGGAAAAGTAGTGAATGAGATCAAATCTGAGAGGATTAAGATGATGAGGGAGCAGGAGAACTTACTAGTGAGTTACGCTGATGTTGTTAAAGGTATAAGTTCAGGTACTAAGGACATCAACCGAGTTGGACAAGAAGTGGTAGAGATCAAACCCATAAACGTGAACCTGGGAATTTTGGGGATTAATCAAAAGATGAGAGAGGGAGTGTTGGAATCTCATCATTGATTAATCTTTTACAAGAAATCAAGTGTAAGAATCAAAAGATGGAGAAAAGAAGAAGAGGAAGAAGCGTAAGAAGAAGAAGAAGAAGAGATGTAGAAGTGTTGTGTCGTGGAGGAAGAAGAAGAAAGAAGTAAAAGGCTTTGGGCCAGAAGTTAATGAAGGCCCATATATATGTCAATGGGTTTAGTTGTTGTATTTTGTATTGGTGAAATGAAACAATTAAGATAAGCTATCTAGGTTAAGATAAGATGTAGTATAAATATGTTTGTGTGTCTGTAAGAACACTTTAAGGAAGTAAGAAGTAAAAAGGTTAAAAGTGGCTACTTCTAGATCTATTTCCAACACAAACTCCTTCCAAAACCGAGATAGCCAAGGAGAAGAAGATTTGTGTGTCCTCCGAGGAGGAAGAAGAGAGCTCGAAGGAGGATGACGCTTCCTCCGAGTCCAAGAAAGAACAAACTCCTTCCAAAGCAGAGATGATAGCCAAGGAGAAGGAGATCTGTGTCTCGTCGTCTAAGGAGGAAGAAGAGGACAGTAGTGGAGAAGAGATATTTGGGAACTTCTTTGTCTAAGGAAGAAGTTCCCAAAAAGAAAGAAACACCTTCGAAAGCTGAGATAGCTAAGGAGAGAGAGATCTGTGTTTCCAGCAAGGCCCATAAGCGTGTGAGTGAAGGTTCTTCGTCTGAAGACATGAATGCTGCAAAGAAAGTGAAAACGAGTGGCAAGAAGCTGGTCCTTCCACGGCTTTGGTCCGAGGACGATGAGGTGCGCTTGCTTGAAGGAATTCTTGAATTCCGATCTGCTACAGGTAAAACATACCTCGAAGACAAGGATGGATTCTACCACTTCATCAAGGAGTCTTTCACCGTTAAGGTTACTTTCTTACAATGCATGTCAAAGATTACAAAACTTAAAAAGAAGTATCAGAAGAGAGATGAAAAAAGTAAGAAACCGTCTACTTTGAAACCTCTTGATCTTAAAGCTTTTGAACTGTATGGGAAAATTTGGGAAAACCCGGTATCTGAAACGAATGCTGCTGAAGATTCAAGAAGAAGTGACGGGATTCAGAAGCTGGAAAGTGATCATAAGAATGTGATGAATCATGGGCAAGGAGGAGATTGGTTTTGCAACTCGGTTTTGTTTTGTATGGTTGCTTATCTTTGCAGGGATGAAGATGCAGTGAAAATAGATTGGGGTTGGGTTTCAGAAGAGAAGAAGAGGGAAATGATGGACCGATGGAGAGTCTTGAAGGCCAAAAATGACGAAACTCTCTTACAAAAATCAGCCTTTTTGGATGATATTGTCTCTCTTATCCATCGTTGATACCTTTAGATGCAACGATGTCTCTTTGCAACTTTGGATTTGGTTTTATGCTTTTTTGATTATTTCTTTTGATTTCAGATTATGCTATCTTTAAATCTACTGGTTTATGTTATGTGTTATGACTTTTTTTTTGGATTCTTACTTTTTATGTTAAGATATTGGTTTTATGTTTTGCTTTTTTATATTGAATTTGGCATTTGGAATTAGACCAACTCTGTTTTAACCGGAGTATTCGTTTACTATGTTCTCTCGTTGATACAACTTTGAAGTTTGAAGTGTTTCTTGCACAAAAGTTTAGTTGAATCATTTTTTCCTAAGGGCATTTCCATTGATGCATTTTAAACAAAGTTGCTTAACACATATTTTATTATTACTTTTGAAAAATTTAGATTTAGAACTTCTTAAAAATTAACTGTAAATTTTTATAGGTCCATTGGGAGTTGCTAGATTTGGAGTTCTTAAAAAAATATATAAATATTATATATTTTAAAAAAATTTTAAATAATTGTATTTCATAAATTTTTAAACAAACATGACATAAAAATATATTTCATAAATTATTTCCATTATAATTAATCTGTTTTTTTGCTAAGCAACTTGTAAGCAACTCACTAAGATGCATCAATCGAGATGACCTTACATGTTAGACTGTAGTAGTAGTAGTATTGGTCTTACTATGAACTGTCCAATGCTCTTCATTTGTCTTGGTTCCGTATACACAACAGACAGGCACAACTTATGCATTCTTACTTTTAGAAAAAAAATCAGAGTATTGGGCTTAGAATGATATATGAGCTTAAACCTATGACGGCCTAATTAGAGCCCAATAAATATATAAACGTATGTGTCTCCGTTTCTCTCTATTCTCAATCCCTTTACTTCTTTTTACCCAAAAATCTAGAAACCCCAGAAAAAAGAGCTAAACCGCGAGCTCTCTCATGGCCTCCGGCGGCAAAGATTCCGATCGTACCTTAGGGTACATGACTCGGAAAGATACTGAAGTCAAGCTTCCAAGACCTACTCGTGTCAAGAACAAAACTCCGGCGCCGGTTCAAATCACCGCCGAACAGATTTTAAGAGAAGCTCGTGAGAGACAAGAAGCTGAGATCCGTCCGCCTAAGCAAAAAATCACTGACTCCACCGAGCTCTCCGACTACAGACTCCGCCGGAGAAAGGAATTTGAGGACCAGATCCGTCGCGCGAGATGGAACATTCAAGTTTGGGTCAAGTACGCTCAATGGGAAGAGTCGCAGAAGGACTACGCTCGTGCTCGGAGTGTATGGGAGCGAGCCATAGAAGGAGACTACAGGAACCATACGCTTTGGCTCAAATACGCTGAGTTCGAGATGAAGAACAAGTTTGTCAACAGTGCCAGAAACGTTTGGGATCGAGCTGTTACGCTTCTTCCTCGTGTTGACCAGCTTTGGTACAAGTATATTCATATGGAGGAGATACTTGGCAACATCGCCGGAGCTAGACAGATTTTTGAACGGTGGATGGATTGGTCTCCGGATCAACAAGGTTGGCTCTCGTTCATTAAATTCGAACTTAGGTATAACGAAATAGAACGTGCTAGAACCATCTACGAGAGATTTGTTCTTTGTCATCCTAGAGTATCTGCCTATATTAGATATGCTAAGTTTGAGATGAAGGGTGGGGAAGTTGCGCGTTGTAGGGGTGTCTATGAACGTGCCACAGAGAAGCTAGCTGATGATGAAGAAGCTGAGCAGCTCTTTGTGGCGTTTGCTGAGTTTGAAGAACGCTGTAAGGAAGTAGAAAGAGCTAGGTTTATCTACAAGTTTGCTCTTGATCATATTCCTAAAGGAAGAGCTGAGGATTTGTATAGAAAGTTTGTGGCTTTTGAGAAGCAGTATGGTGATAAGGAAGGGATTGAGGATGCCATTGTTGGGAAGAGGAGGTTTCAGTATGAAGATGAAGTAAGGAAGAATCCTTTGAACTATGATTCGTGGTTCGATTATGTTAGGTTAGAGGAGAGTGTGGGGAACAAAGATAGGATTAGAGAAATCTATGAGAGGGCTATTGCTAATGTTCCACCAGCTGATGAGAAACGTTACTGGCAAAGATATATCTATCTTTGGTGAGTTTCTTTCTTTTCCTATTCAGTTTGCTGATTTTTGGCAATACCACATTATTGATTTTAGATTTGAGTATGCTGATCATGGTTTCAATAACAACTTTAAGTTTAGTTTCCTTTATCTGAGCTGTTCGAGTTAATTCTCTTAGGTAGATGTCAGTTATATCACCTATGTCGAGCTTTTAGCATATCCAAGTTACTAAATATATGAGAACAGATTCTTGCATTCCATGGAAACCTATTGTTGTTGAATTTTGTTAGCTTATGGTTCTGTGGTTTTCTCAAATACTGACACTGATGTGACTAATTGGTGTAGGATTAATTATGCATTGTATGAAGAGATCGAAAATGAAGATGTTGAGCGTACCCGAGATGTTTACAGGTACGCTAAAGTCTATATTCATTTATGTTTTTGTCATGGCTATTTTGTCAAATTATCACAAGGTAACTTTAAACTAACTATTCTCTTACTATAATTTTCAGAGAGTGCCTCAAGCTTATCCCCCACAACAAATTTTCTTTTGCCAAACTATGGTTGCTCGCTGCTCAGTTTGAGATAAGGCAATTGAATCTCACGGGTGCTCGGCAGATATTAGGAAATGCGATTGGGCAAGCTCCCAAAGATAAGGTTAGCCTAAAAATGATTTAAACCATGCTTTTTATTCCTCTCCTTTTAAGCACACATGGTTTTACTTAACTTACTGTGGTGATTTCTTTTCCTGCAAATAGATCTTCAAGAAATACATTGAGATCGAGCTTCAGTTGGGAAACATGAATAGGTGTAGAAAGTTATATGAACGGTACCTTGAGTGGTCCCCTGAGAATTGCTATGCCTGGAGCAAGTATGCTGAATTAGAGAGGTCTCTTGTTGAAACAGAAAGAGCTAGAGCTATTTTTGAACTTGCAATATCCCAGCCAGCTCTTGACATGCCTGAGCTGCTATGGAAGGTATGTTTTTCCAGTCGTATACATTCATAGTGAGATTCCTCAGACTTTTGAAACCGATTAAATTATTGAAATTCTATAATGTTTGTGGCAGGCATACATTGATTTTGAGATAGCAGAAGGGGAATTAGAGAGGACCAGAGCTTTGTATGAGCGACTCTTGGACCGTACTAAGCATTACAAGGTGTGGGTTAGCTTTGCAAAGTTTGAAGCTTCTGCTGCAGAAATAGAAGAAGATGAGAACGAAGATGAAGAACAAGAAGAAGGTGTTCTTGAACACAAAAAGGACTGTATCGAACGTGCCAGAGGTAACTTTAAGATTACACGTCATATGAGTATTGATGATACCTTGTGACATGTTTTAACTGTTTTTTACTTCTCTCTATGTTTCTTCTACTCAGCAATTTTCGATAGAGCCAACACATACTACAAAGACTCGGCACCGGAGCTGAAGGAAGAACGAGCTACACTCTTGGAGGATTGGCTGAATATGGAGACGAGGTTTGGTAACCTCGGGGATGTTAGTATTGTTCGTNGCCTGAGCTGCTATGGAAGGTATGTTTTTCCAGTCGTATACATTCATAGTGAGATTCCTCAGACTTTTGAAACCGATTAAATTATTTAAATTCTATAATGTTTGTGGCAGGCATACATTGATTTTGAGATAGCAGAAGGGGAATTAGAGAGGACCAGAGCTTTGTATGAGCGACTCTTGGACCGTACTAAGCATTACAAGGTGTGGGTTAGCTTTGCAAAGTTTGAAGCTTCTGCTGCAGAACTAGAAGAAGATGAGAACGAAGATGAAGAACAAGAAGAAGGTGTTCTTGAACACAAAAAGGACTGTATCGAACGTGCCAGAGGTAACTTTAAGATTACACGTCATATGAGTATTGATGATTCCTTGTGACATGTTTTAACTGTTTTTTTTTCTATCTATGTTCTTCTACTCAGCAATTTTCGATAGAGCCAACACATACTACAAAGACTCGGCACCGGAGCTGAAGGAAGAACGAGCAACACTCCTGGAGGATTGGCTGAATATGGAGACGAGGTTTGGGAACCTCGGGGATGTTAGTATTGTTCGATCGAAGCTTCCAAAGAAGCTCAAGAAGAGAAAGCAGATCAGTAGAGAAGACGGTTCAACAGAGTACGCATTGCTTATATATAATTTCTCGATTTGTTATGTTTCGTATGTGATTAGTTGAATGCTAAAAGCTTAACGTGAAAAAAATGGTTTGAATCTCTCTTAACAGATACGAAGAATACATCGATTACATGTACCCAGAAGAATCGCAGACAACGAATCTCAAGATTCTCGAAGCTGCATACAAATGGAAGAAACAGAAGGTTGCTGCTTCTGAAGATGATTAAGATTAAACTTTTTTTTAATTTAAAATTAAATCAAAACTGTGAGTCTGTGAGTTGTTTTGTTTTCTTACCTAGATCTCTGTACATCGTCACGCATCGTGTTTGATTTAGTAATTTTTGTTATCCAAGGACCAAGCAAAACTCGATTTGGTTAACTTTTGTGGGTCGGTTTTGGTTCGAGTTTGCTGGTTTTACAAGTTAGAGGAACTAATCAGGATGCTCCATTCCGGTTTGTGAAACGTTGAAGTCCAGTCTTGTTTCTCAATGGTCAGGTTTTCATAGATTAACCAACTAAATCACATGTAATTTTATATCGGCAGGTAATTTTGTTTATTACTGTAGTAGTTTTTGTTTATTACTGTAGTAGTTTAGTACACTTATCTTTCACACTTGAGTCGGCTGATTAAATTTAGGTCAGTTGGCAACTTGCAACACAAGCCATAGAAATGTGTCCACGTGGCTGAGCGAGATGGGGTTAATTTTGAAGTTTTTTGAACCAATCACGTCCTTTGGGCAAAATATCGAGAGATATATACATAAAAGACGACGACGAGAAATTAGCAAAACTCATTCGTTCGTTCGTTCGTCCTGTTGGTTATTTCCGTAATTATTTGCCAAGTTGAATGACAATTTAGATAACACAGGTAGTGCCAAATTTTGCATTCCCCCCTCTCGTAATCCAAAAAAGAGAAACCTTTAAAAATTAATAATCAAAAGACTAAAAAAAACACAACCTCTCGTTTTATCTGACTCTCTCATCCCATTTTTTTCCTGCTAAAATCTACTCTTTCAAATTCTTCTTTTTGGGGAGAGGAGAAAAATAGTCTTAGAAAAATCTTTTGTGTTCTTTCTTTTTTCAGCCTTCTCAGCCGCACGGAGAAAAGAAAAATATCTACCCGGATCTTTGCCGGTGAAAATCTAAACCTTATTAATTTCTTTGCCGGAACCAAACATTAAGTTTAGGGGCTTAAATTGCATATTAGTGGAACCCAGTCGTGTGTTTTTTTTTTCTCCTTTATGAACAAAATCGTCATTCTCGGTGTAGGGTCATGATTGCGACCTTCGTTTAGTTTACATCCTGTAACATTGTCTCAATCTTTCTTACCAGTTTTATTTCTCTAGTTTTCTGATATGTAATATTTTCTCTTAGGACCATAATGAATGTTGCATTTGATGTGTCTTAATAAATTTTCAACTCTGATCCTAATAAAAAAAACCTTAATTTTAAAGCTTTCTTGGGGCTCAAGAATTTTGTTTTGTTCTATTTTTATTGTCAATGCGTTGATTTATTTGATCATTTTGTTTACTTACATGCCAAGTTAAAGATCTGCTACTCGTTTGTATATGCTTTGAAATTTGATCAATGTTGTTTGTTTCTTTGTGTGTTTTCAGAGTTATTAAAAATGGAGGAAGCGAAAGCAGGTAAGAATTGTTACATATGTTCACTATGTTTTTGAAGTTTTTTGTTATGTAAGATTATGTTGTTATATTATATATCTGCAGAAGTGGAGAAGAAGGTGGCTATACTTTTAAAGTTTATTCAAAACAAAAACAAGATCCCAAAGGTTACAAAGAAGGAGCTTGTTGGGATCGTTGAAGATCTTCACGGGCGGTGTCGTATACTTTACTCTGTGTTTGACGATTTTGAGACTAATAGTTATGGAAGGAAAGCAAAATTGGGTACTGCTTCTTCGTCGAGGTCTAGTTCGGATTTGGATTACTATTCTTCAGAGGAGATAGAGATCAGCAGTACCGGTAATGTTAGCTCGGATTACGCGGTGATGCTCCAAAAGCTACAGGAGACACAGCTAAGAAACGAAGATTTGGAGAGACAAGTGAGCAATCTGAAACAAGAAACAAGTTTTTTACGCGATCAAAACTTGCAAGTGGCAGGAGATATTGAAGGCAAGAGAAACGAGGACAGAGAACATTTCAAAGGCTTGATGACTAAAAGCGAAGCTGCATTGTTGCGTAACCAGAAAAAGGAGTTGGAATTGAAGCTGGAGGATAAAACCAATCAAGTCTCGGAGACGCAAATGCGGTTGAAGCGTTTGGCGGAAGAGGCAGAGAAACAAGCTAAGGCCGAGATGAAGATTGTTGAAGAAAAGGAAGCCTTGTTGAACAAAGTACAGAAACTTGAAGCCGGCATTGGGAAAAAGAGAAAGAAATATAGCGAAGAGATGAAGTGTAAGATTACTGAGATTGATCGTCTTAAGGAAGAGAATCAGAAGCTGCACACAAGAATCGCAGAGATTAATGAAATTGAAGACAAGAGTAAGAAACTTGGCAACCAAGTTTCTGATCAGCATAAACTAGACAAGGAACAAGAAGATATCATTCAACGGTAAGACATAATAAGAATTTTTAAAAAGCTTTTTAATAAATTGAAGTTTGTTGTTGTTACCACTGATTTTAATTCACTGCATGCAGGCTATCAATTGAGAATAATGATCAGAATAAACTTCTTAAGGAACAAAAAGATGTCATTGATAAGTCCTCAGAGGATCAGAAGCTACTGAAACGTTGGTCGTTTGGTGGTTCGAAATTGAATACCAATCTGCTCGAGAGGAAAATGGAAGAGCTGGCTGAAGATTTTCGAATGAAGATGGAAGATCATATCCGTATACTGTACAGGAGGATCCATGTAGCCGAACAAATACACGTAGAGAGCAAGAACAACTATATCAAGACAAGAGACAACACACAAGTCTTACAAGAGAACAGAGGAAACAGAGAAGATTGCACTGTCTCTGAATCCCAATTCAAGAAAATCAAGGAAATGGTGGAGAAAGGGCTTGCTGGACCAGAGATGGCGATAAAGAAGCTGGAAGAAAGCGGAGAACTAGTGAGCCGAGTCACGAGGTTAGCTAAAGACATCGATTCAGCAAGAAAGTTGGTGAAGGAGAAGGACAACAAGATGAAGCATGAGGTGGAAACACTTGAAGCGAAGCTGGAATGTAGAGAAGCACAAGAATGTTTACTAAAGGAGAAGCTATCGAAACTAGAGGCGAAGCTCGCGGAGGAAGGAACAGGGAAGCTGAGTCTTGCAAAGGCTATGAGGAAAATAAAAAAGCTTGAGATAGATGTGAGGGAGAAAGAGTTTGAGTTGTTGAGCTTAGGAGAAGGGAAGAGAGAAGCCATAAGACAACTATGTGTTTTGGTTGATTATCAACGTTGTCGATATGATGATCTCAAAACATCCATCTTCAACGTTGCTCTTCAAGCATAAATTTCACTTCTTCCTCTTCTTCTTCTTCTTCCTCTTTTCTTTTGTGGTGTAAAATTGTAAATATTATGTTGCAAGATTTGATTACTTATTCATTGCTGTAACTTGTAAATAAGTATATAACAAACTATTCCTAATATTGAACATTGTAAGCTTTTTCCACTATTTTTAGGTTTGGCCTTCATCTATTAAATCTTCTTTTGTAGGAAGTTATATAGGTTAGATTATTTCAAAATGTCTAATTTTAACGTAGGATTTATCATCATGGGATTATAATTCGAATCTTATCTCTGCGATCTGGATCATATTTTTAATAAGGTATAATTTACTAACATAAATTAAAATTAAATCTAAAATCTACTATTTATAAAGACGAAATCTAGAGAAGAATTTTCTTGAATTATAATTAATGGATAAGAGGAAAAACATAATATGAATGAAAATCTTGTAGCAATAAATAAAGCATAATTTGAAGAGAAAAAAACCTATTAATAGGGAGATATCACATAAATAATTCAAACTAAATAATAAATAGGAGAAAATGAAAGAAATATAATTAAAATTAAAAAAGTACTCCTTAGAAAATAGAAATAAATCATTCTTAGTATTATTGATCGTTTTCCCAATTATATTTTATGTAAAAAAGTCGGGAAACGCTCTTACTTCGTGATGGTGAGGCTTTAATTATGTGTTAAAGTCTTGTTGGTGATGTATTCACCACTGATAACTCAATTAGAAAATAGGATTCTATTATGGAAATAAGTGCATGTACATTTATACATGAATCTATTATAGACCTTTACATGAAAAGAGCAATGAATTCTACTCCTAATTCTCATCTTTTTCCCACGTAAAACCAAAATCAAGAAAACAGCAAAAGAATAAGGCAATCCATTCACCTACACCTAAATGCTTCATTTTAGCAAACAGTAACCCGCTAATCGCCATAAGCCCAGATGCAATGTCGAACACATCCGGCTTTCATAAAATTGTAAATATTATGTTGCAAGATTTGAGTATTTTGTCATTGTTGCACGTAACTTGTAAATAGCATATTTTAACACTTTGTTTCAAACTATTCTTAATATTGAACATTGTAAGCTTTTTCCACTATTTTGTTAGGTTTGGCCTTCATCTATTAAATCTTCCTTTTGTAGGAAGTTAGATAGATTAATTTATTTCAAAATGTCTAAGTTTAACATAGGATTTATCAAAATGGAATTATAATTCCAGAATTATCACTGCAATATTAATCATAACTATAAGGTACAATTTACTAACATAAATCGTAATTATATTTAAAATCTACATTATATATAGATGAAATCTAGAGAAGAATTTTCTTGAATTATAATTAATGGATAAGAGGAAAAACATAATATGAATGGAAATCTTGTAGCAATAAATAAAGCATAATTTGAAGAGAAAAAAACCTATTAATAGGGAGAAATCACATAAATAATTCAAACTAAATAATAAATAGGAGAAAGAAAATGAAAGAAATATAATTAAAATTAAAAAAATTTACTCCTCAGAAAAAAGATATAAATCATTCCAATTTTATAATGTGAATACAAATGTAGTCTAAATCAGTCTGTTTGATGGTTTTTCTAATTATAATTATGTATTAAAAAGGCGGGAAAAACACTTGCTTCGTGATGGTGAGGCGTTAGTCATGTGTTAAAGTTAATTATGGCATTAGACATGCCCAACTAAATAAAAAGACAAAAAAAAAAATCAACTAATATTGTATTATCGTTGGCAAAAACGTAAACAAATCTATCAGATGATTACTACAGTCAAATGATATATTGATTGACCGGGTTGACGAGAATTTGATTGAAGCGTATAGTGGCAGGGAGCGTAATAATATGGTAAAAGAGAGGGGTGTTTGTGGAAGACGAGTTTAGGAAAAGATTCCCCCAGTCGTCGTCGTCGTCTCTCTCCTTCAAAATTGAAAAAACCACAACACAAAAAAAAAACAAAAGTTAAGCTTTCATAACTGCTTCTCTCCTTCTCCTCTCAGATAAGTCCAAACCAAATCACCTTTTTTTTCTTTCTTTTTTTTTCTTCAATCTCTCTCTCCCTCTCCCTCGCTTCGATTTCAACTTTCGTAATCTCCTATCATCATCATCTCTGCTCTGTAGCACACATCAGAGAAAAGAGCGAGAGAGAGAGTTTCTTGGTAGTTTCTATAAATCTCCGGAGCTTCCGTATCCAGGTAAAATTCTAGGTTTCGAGCGGCTTCGATTTCTCCGCATGAGTTTGATTATCGATTTGAACTACTAGTTCGTTCGTCCATGTTTTGCTTTGATTCTTCTTCGATCAGCTTTTTCGTTTTTTTTTTATGGCGTGTCTTGGATTTGGATCATGAATGAGAACGTCATATGGTTTAATTTTTTAGTCGATGATGCTTATTTGCTGGGAAAGAGTACGCGTTTCTTGTTCTCCAATTCGTCGTTGAGGGTTTTGATCAAATTAATTGGATTTATCGTTGATTTGGTTCATTAAAAGTTTCGGTAGGGTTTATATTTTTAGGTGAGAATCAAGATCATGAGCTTCACTTTCATCTGTCCAAAAAAAAAATAAAATAAAAAAAAAAGAACTTCACTTTCCAAACCTTGTTTTTGTTTCATCTTCGAGGTTTTTTTTTTTTCATTTTTTGGCTTTGTGGTGGCAGTTCTAACTATTGATGCATAGATTTTTAGTTCAGAATGCTCTCAGTTTCATATATGAATCGTTCTCTTATCCATACAGGCAAAACAACGATCGATTCTTGGATCTTCCGTGGAGCTTAAAAGGAAGTTTGAGATTAAAAAGGTAAGAGAAACTGGTAACTCTCTTCTCCTTGTTAATTTTTCTTAAAAAGAAATGCTTATTAATTTAACTAGTATTTGGATTGATCGGATCGAGATTGTTTTAGGTGAATCGAAACTGTATTTGTTTATAGTAGTTTGTTAAAGGTAGTAAGTAACATATAAGAACAAAAAGAAACAACTCACATTACTGAGGTATGAAAAAAACTGAAAATAATGATAGCTGTCTTTTATCGTTCTAGAGGTATGTGCGTGCTTTCTGGTCCATTTCCAAAAATGCTGATGTGGCTCCACATGAGATCTTTTGTCTAGCAAAAAAAATACCATCAGATTCCATATTTAGACCATAAGCAGCCACTAATAGTGTGATTTAGCTTTAATCACAAGTTCTATCTCCTCTCATTAAACTGGATTTTGTTCTTATTTTGTAACCTAACCTCTGTAAGTGTAAATGTAAATTCATCACTTGGTAACAAAGTTACTCAGTGATGAAAGGGTTTGAATCTATGATGTTTCTATGTTCTTTGCGGGCCCCACGAGTTCTATTATTTATCTGCATACCTTGTCAGAGTTCAATTGCTGGATCTACTTCGATTATTATATTCTCTTTTTGTTGAATTATCATGATGCTTAACCTATGATCTGGATTCTGATGGTACCTCTTTTCTAATTAAATAATGGCATTTAATTTGAACAAGTTAGTTTTGCTAGTCTTTAACGTTTTTTCTGATGATAAGTTTCTCTGTGAATTGTTTGGTCTCAGGTGAAGATTGAGTTTCTTTGATTGATGATATTTGGTTGAAGAAACTGAAGAAAAAAAGACATGAAAAAGCAAAGGTTTAGAGAGACCTTGAAGTCTTTCTTTGAGCCTCATTTTGATCATGAGAAAGGTGAAATGCTTAAAGGCACTAAAACTGGTAATTTTCCTACACTACTAAGTTTTGTTTCACATTTCAAATGAAATTCCATAGATCTTGGTTTAAATGCTTACATAAAAACTACACTTATCATCTGATGCAGAAATAGATGAAAAGGTGAAGAAAATCTTGGGAATAGTTGAGAGTGGAGATATCGATGAGGATGAATCTAAAAGACAGGTGGTTGCAGAGTTAGTGAATGAATTCTACAACGAATACCAGTCTCTGTATCGCCAGTACGATGATCTAACTGGAGAGATTAGGAAAAAGGTCAACGGGAAAGAGGAAAGCTCCTCTTCGTCAAGCTCAGACTCGGATTCTGACCATTCTTCTAAGAGGAAGACTAAGAGAAATGGAAATGGAAAGGTAGAGAAAGATGTAGAGTCGGTAACAGGTGCCTTGAAGCAACAAATCGAAGCTGCTAATCTTGAAATTGCTGATCTGAAAGAGAAGTTGACAACGACTGTTGAGGAAAAAGAAGCAGTAGATTCTGAGCTTAAAGTAGCTTTGTTGAAGTTAAAAGAATCCGAAGAGATTAGCACTACTTTGAAACTTGAAACTGAGAAGTTAGAGGGTGAAAAGACAACAGCTCTGACTGATAACAGGGAACTGCATCAGAAACTGGAAGTCGCTGGCAAAACAGAAACCGATCTGAACCAGAAGTTAGAAGATATTAAAAAAGAGAGAGATGAACTGCAAGCTGAGAGAGACAATGGTATCAAAAGATTTCAAGAAGCTGAAAAAGTTGCTGAAGATTGGAAAACAACGAGTGATCAGCTCAAAGATGAAGCTTCTAATTTCAAGCAGCAGCTAGAAGCATCAGAGCAGCGAGTTTCGGAGCTAGCCAGTGGTATGAATAGTGCAGAGGAAGAGAATAAATCTCTATTACTGAAAGTTTCGGAGACTTCAGATGAGATCCAACAGGCTCAGAAAACCGTACAAGAACTAATTTCTGAATTGGGAGAGATGAAAGAAAAGTACAAGGAAATAGAGAGTGAGCATTCTAGTTTGGTGGAGTTACTTAAGAACCATGAGAGAGAATCATCAATTCAGGTAAAAGAATTAGAAGCACACGTCGAATCATCAGAAAAGTCGGTTGCAGATTTAAACCAAAGCCTGAACAATGCAGAAGAAGAGAAAAAGCTGCTATCTAACGAGATTCAAGAGGCGCAGAACACCATACAAGAACTCACGTCTGAGTCTGGACAGTTGAAAGAAAGCCACAGTGTGAAAGAGAGAGAACTTTTCAGTTTGAGGGACATCCATGAGATTCATCAAAGAGACTCATCCACCAGAGCAGGTGAATTAGAAGCTCAACTGGAGTCTTCAAAACAGCAGGTCTCAGATATGAGTGCGAGTCTGAGAGCTGCAGAGGAAGAAAACAAAGTTATCTCCTCGAAAAATTTAGAAACTATGGACAAGCTCGAACAGACGCAGAACACGATACAGGAACTCATGGCTGAATTGGGAAAGTTAAAAGACCGCCACAGAGAGAAAGAGAGTGAGCTTTCTAGTTTGGTGGAGGTACATGAGACTCACCAGAGAGATTCATCGAGTCATGTGAAAGAATTAGAAGAGCAAGTGGAATCTTCAAAGAAATTGGTGGCAGATTTGAACCAAAGCGTGAACAATGCAGAGGAAGAGAAAAAACTGCTCTCTCAGCAAATAGCAGAACTCTCTAACGAGATTCAAGAGGCAAAAAACACCATACAAGAACTCGTGTCGGAGTCTGGACAGTTGAAAGAGAGTCACAGTGGAAAGGAGAGAGATCTTCTCAGTTTGAGGGACATCCACGAGACTCATCAAAGAGAATCATCCACTCGCGTGAGTGAATTAGAAGCTCAAGTGGAATCCTTAGAACAGCGGGTCTCAGATTTAAGTGTGAGTCTTAAGGATGCAGAAGAAGAAAACAAAGCCATCTCCTCGAAAAATTTGGAAATTATGGACAAGCTTGAACAGGCGCAGAACACGATACAAGAACTCAGGGATGAATTGGGAGAGTTGAAAGACCGACACAAAGAGAAAGAGAGTGAGCTTTCTAGTTTGGTGGAGGTACACGAGGCATATCAGAGAGATTCAACGAATCGAGTGGAAGAATTAGTTGCACTTGTGAAGTCAGCAGATCAAAAGTTTGCAGATATGAAGCAGAGTCTGGACAATGCAGAGGAAGAGAAAAAACTGTTATCTAATGAGATTCAAGAGGCACAAAAAAACATACAAGAACTCATTTCTGAATCTGAAGATTTGAAAGAGAGCCACGGTGAGAAAGAGAAAGAACTTTCTGGCTTGAGGGACACTCACGAGTCTCATCAACGAGAATCATCCAGTCGTTTGAGTGAATTAGAAACTCGACTGAAATCATCAGAACAACAGGTCGTAGATTTGAATGCGAGTCTGAATGCTGCAGAGGAAGAAAACAAGTCCATATCCTCAAAGATCTTGGAAACTACAAATGAGCTCAAACAGGCCCAAAGCAAGGTAGAGGAACTTATAACTGAACTGGCAGATTCTAAAGATACACACGTACAAAAAGAGAGTGAGCTTTCTAGTTTGGTGGAGGTACACGAGGCCCATAAGAGAGATTCCTCAAGTCAGGTTAAAGAATTAGAAGCACGGTTGGAATCTGCAGAGAAACAGGTTATAGAATTGAACCAGAGCCTGAACAGTTCAGAGGAAGAGAAGAAAATGTTATCTCAGCAAATTTCAGAAATGTCTACTGCGATCAAGCGGGCGGAGAGCACCATACAAGAACTCATGACCGAGTCGGAACAATTAAAAGGGAGCCACACTGAGAAAGACAATGAACTTTTCAGCTTGAGGGATATCCATGAGACTCATCAGAGAGAATCGTCCACTCAGTTAAGAGAATTAGAAGCGCAACTGGAATCATCCGAACACAGGGTTTCAGAATTGAGCGGAAGTCTGAAGGCTGCAGAAGAAGAAAGCAAAACATTGTCCACGAAATTATCAGAAACTTCAGATGAGCTTGAACGGGCACAGATCATGGTACAGGAACTCACAGCTGATTCGAGCAAACTGAAAGAGAAGCTCGCTGAGAAAGAAGGCGAACTTTTACTTCTGACAGAGAAGGACAGCAAATCACAGTTGCAAATAAAAGAACTAGAAGAAACAGTAGCGACACTGGAGCTGGAACTAGAGTCAGTTCGTTCTCGTATAATAGATCTTGAGAGAGAGATTGCAAGCAAGGCCACCGTAATTGAGCAATTGGAAGCGCAAAACAGAGAAATGGTTGCAAGAATCTCAGAAATTGAGAAGTCAATGGACGAGAGAGGAACTGAACTCTCAGCTTTAACTCAAAAACTTGAGGATAACGAGAAGCAATCATCGTCCTCAATTGAGAGTTTGACAGCTGAGGTTGATGGCCTACGAGCAGAACTAGATTCAATGTCTGCTCAAAAGGAAGAGTTGGAGAAACAAATGGTGCGCAAAAGCGAGGAAGCCTCAGAGCAGATTAAGCGTTTGGATGATGAGATTAATGGTCTGAGACAGCAAGTGGCCTCGCTTGATAGCCAGAGAGCAGAACTCGAGATCCAACTTGAAAAGAAGACAGAGGAGATCTCTGAATATCTGAGTCAGATTATAAATCTAAAAGAGGAGATCAGAAACAAGGTTAAAGATCACGAGAATATTCTAGAAGAAAGAAATGGTTTATCTGAGAAGATTAAGGGTCTTGTACTTGAGTTAGAGACTCTACAGAAACAGAGAAGTGAGCTTGAAGAGGAGCTGAGAACTAGGACGGAAGAGAACGTTCAAATGCAAGATAAGATCAATGAAGCATCTTCTGAAACAATGGCCTTAACAGAACAGATTAACAATCTGAAGCATGAGCTTGATTCTCTACAGGTGCAGAAGAGCGAAACCAAAGGAGAACTTGAGAGAGAGAAGCAAGAGAAATCAGAATTGTCGAATCAGATCACCGATGTCCAGAAAGCATTGGTAGAGCTAGAAGCTGCTTACAATACGCTGAAAGAGGAACACATGCAGATCAACGAACTGTTCAAAGAAAGTGAAACAACACTTAATAAGCTAACAGAGGATTACAAAGAAGCTCAAAGATTGTTGGAGGAGAGAGGTAAGGAAGTAACATCCAGAGATACTGCAATCGTGGGTCATGAAGAGACGATGGAGAGTTTACGCAACGAGCTGGAAATGAAAGGAGACGAGATTGAAACTCTCATGGAGAAAATCAGTAACATTGAGGTTAAGCTACGTTTGTCGAACCAGAAACTGAGAGTAACTGAACAGGTACTGACGGAGAAAGAAGAAGCTTTCAGGAAAGAAGAAGCTAAGCACCTAGAGGAGCAAGCATTGCTTGAGAAAAATCTCACGGTGACACACGAGACATACCGAGGTATGATCAAAGAGATAGCAGATAAAGTGAACATAACAGTAGACGGGTTTCAGTCTGTGTCGGGAAAATTCACGGAGAAACAGGGGAGATACGAGAAAACGGTAATGGAGGCATCGAAAATACTGTGGACTGCGACGAACTGGGTCATAGAGAGAAATCACGAGAATGGGAAGATGAAGAAAGAGATAGAGAAGAAAGATGAAGAGATAAAGAAGCTTGGAGTAAAAGTAAGAGAAGATGAAAAAGAGAAGGAGATGATGAAAGAGACTTTGATGGGACTTGGAGAAGAGAAAAGAGAAGCGATAAGGCAGTTATGTGTTTGGATCGATCACCACAGAAGTCGTTGTGAGTATCTTGAGGAGGTATTGTCAAAGACCGTTGTGGCTCGAGGCCAAAGAGTGTCGCAGCGAGCTTAAGGGCTCGTGACCCACAACACGGTACGTTGTTCTTCTTCTGCCCCAAGTCTGATTTCTCCTCACATCAATGCGAACACTCTTTGGGGATTGGGTCAATCAAGAAGCTAGTCGGGAGGTTATATTTTTGGTTGGGTACATTTTGTGTATTTGTGTTGGTACAATTTTATTTGTTCGTGTAAGTTTTGTTGCTTTTTCAAGTCAATTTGGTTTTTATTGTGGGCAAAGTTGGTGGTGGTTTTTATGGGAGGGGGAATAAAGGGATTCACACAAATGGGATTTGTATATAACGTTTAATGCTGCTGCTGTTGCGTATAGATAGTGAAGTGTTTTCGTTTGTTTGGTATTCGTTATATCTATAATTTTTGCAGTAACAGTCGTTGTATACTATTTTATTTTATAATTTGGTTTCATAATGTTTTTTTTTATATATACCAAAAAATAAAGTCAGCCATGTTGAATTATAAACAACAACAAAAAGTCAGCCAGACCAGACGGGTAGGTGATGTGTTAGAGAGTTAGATCAAATCAATATATTAAAAACAATTTCCATAACTAGGTTGATATTTCCTAAATCGAAGTTAACAGAAAAATAAGTACAACTGGCCATATCTTTTATTCTTAACTTTTAAACACTACTCTAATCTTCTCTCTATTCATTCCTAGTAGATCATATAAAATTAGTTATTTATACCAACCTTTGTTAAAAACTTTAAAAAAATTAAAGGAGATAATTATGTTTTTACAATTTTACATGTTAATAAATTTCAGATTATTTAATACTTGATTAGTTCTTCAAGATACTCTAAAATCAAAAATTGTTGTGATAAATATAAAATATATTGTAAGATAAACACCCATTTATAATTTGTTACCATAATACATATTTTGTGTATTATCAACAGAAATAGCCCTGTGGCCCCTGTCCATAAAACAACCACTACAAGAAAAAAAACTAATAAAATTTTAAATTCTGTCATTCAAGTTTTTTTTCTTTGTAAATCTCAAAAAAAAAATTAAAAAATTAAAATTATTAGTTCAAATTCTTATTTGTCATTCAACTTCTTTTTCATATATTTTTTTAAAAATATGAAAGAAACACACGTAGCGTAAGTGGAAAAGTATTAAAAAAAAAAAAAGAATATATTATTTGGTTATAATGATAACTACATGAGAAAGGCAAAAATTGATAAAAATCCGAATAAAGGGGGAAAATGCAAATAATGTCTCCTTTTCCCACTGTGATGACAGGTTGGTTTCTTTAAAACGGAATTTTAAAAAACATCACACTTTTATATATTAGCAAAATACGACTATCTCCAGCTAACATACGCTCAACACCATCACACCCCCTCCTGCTCTCCATCATCATCAATTCCCATATAAAATCATTTTTTGGCTCTCTTAATCTCTCTGAAAGAATCTTCTCACACAATCAATGACGGATCCTCCTCGACCCGACCCGTTTCCTGTTACCCGACTCGAATCCGACGCCGGAGCTCTCTTCGTCCTCCAATCTAAAGGTTAAAAAAAACTTCTCCGATCCTCCAATCTTTATGAATTGAAACTCCAATTTTTTTTGTAGAATTTCAAAACTGATTTTGAGATTTTTATTTTTTATTGTTAATCTCAGGCGAGTGGTGGCACGCCGGGTTTCATCTAACGACGGCGATCGTAGGTCCGACGATATTGACGTTACCTTACGCTTTCAGAGGATTAGGATGGTGGTTAGGGTTTCTCTGTTTAACGACCATGGGACTCGTTACTTTCTACGCTTATTACCTCATGTCTAAGGTTCTTGATCACTGTGAAAAATCCGGCCGCCGTCACATCCGTTTCCGTGAACTCGCCGCCGATGTTCTCGGTATCTAAAATAAATCTTTATTATTATTTTATTTTATTTTGCTTTTTTTGGTTAAAATCCGTAAAGGTTGGATCGAATTTTTCAATTTGGATACTTTGACCTTCTTAGGTTCACCACACGTGTCTCTGTATTTGTTGATGTCATGGTTTTACACCTAACCGGTTATTTAATTGTGATGTGATGGTGGTGGTGGTGCAGGATCTGGATGGATGTTTTATGTAGTCATCTTTATCCAAACAGCTATCAACACTGGAATTGGTATTGGTGCCATTCTACTCGCTGGTCAATGTCTTGATGTATATAAACTCTTTCTTACTTGCTAATCAAGTAACTAACAACTGTACGGACCTGGTCATTGTTTAATTTTAATCTTTCTTTCTTCCTCTGTTTTGGTTACTACTACGCAGATAATGTACTCGAGTCTTTACCCACAAGGGTCCTTGAAGCTTTACGAGTTCATTGCTATGGTGACTGCTGTCATGATTGTTTTGTCTCAGCTCCCAAGTTTTCACTCTCTTAGACACATTAACTTTGTGTCTTTGCTCCTCAGCTTAGGCTACACTTTCCTCGTCGTTGGGGCTTGCATTAACATTGGTACAATTTATCCAGGAAACAACTACTACTACTAATAATGTTTGAAAACTAAGACTAATATCTCTGTTTTGGTTCTCACAGGTTTGTCTAAAAATGCTCCTAAACGCGACTATTCTCTAGAGCATTCCGATTCAGGGAAAGTTTTCAGTGCCTTTACATCGATTTCGATCATAGCTGCTATTTTCGGGAATGGAATCCTACCCGAAATACAGGTGAAACATTTGTTCACTCAAACATTATACAATGTTGTTATTATGATCAGCTTGAGATTTATGGTGATAATTATATATGTATGTAGGCAACTCTTGCTCCACCAGCCACAGGGAAGATGTTGAAAGGACTACTGTTGTGTTATAGTGTGATCTTCTTCACGTTTTACTCTGCTGCTATTTCTGGATATTGGGTTTTTGGTAATAATTCTAGCTCCAATATTCTCAAGAACTTGATGCCTGATGAAGGACCGACTCTGGCTCCTATCGTGGTCATTGGCTTAGCGGTCATCTTTGTTCTCCTTCAGCTTTTCGCCATTGGCCTCGTAAGTTTAACTAGTATCATCGTATTGGAAGTGACTTGGCTGTGAGACTAAACGTTTAAACATGTTTCTTGTTTTTGGTAAAATTGGTTAGGTGTATTCTCAAGTTGCATATGAGATTATGGAGAAGAAATCAGCGGATACAACAAAAGGGATATTCTCAAGACGTAACCTTGTGCCTCGATTGATACTAAGAACGCTATATATGGCGTTTTGCGGATTCATGGCAGCGATGCTACCGTTCTTTGGTGATATAAACGCGGTGGTAGGAGCGTTTGGGTTTATCCCACTCGATTTCGTGCTGCCAATGCTTCTATACAACATGACCTACAAGCCAACGAAACGGAGCTTCACGTATTGGATAAACATGACGATAATGGTTGTGTTCACTTGTGCGGGGCTCATGGGTGCTTTCTCCTCCATAAGGAAACTAGTTCTTGATGCTAATAAGTTCAAGTTGTTTAGCAGTGAAGTTGTTGATTAGATGCTTATGATAGTATGATATAACATATACACTTTTTTTTTTCTTTTTCTTTTTGTGTGTGGTTTATTACACATGTACATTCAAGTTTTGAGTCGACTCCACCAGATAACAAACATCCATCATCGTACAAAATGCAAAACCAAACGAGTTACAATCCTCACAAACGTCCATCATCGTACCTTGACCGAACAAAAGCTTCTTATATATCACAAAAAAAAAACAGACGAGATAGAGGGATTTTACATACAAACACAATATTAAAAGGAGCTTCTTCTCTACATCACACCCCAACATTCTTACTCTTTGTTCAACATCTTGATGCAAAGCTCCATCACCAACCGTTCACCACGCAATAAACTGTGAGGGATCCTCATGTAACTCTCTTCAGGTCTTTTGGAGCTCAATTCAAGAAGTCTCTTCACAGTTGATTCGTGAGTTATAGCGTTCCCATCCACAGTGTAGGAGAGATGATATGAGAACTCTCCTACTTCTGGAGCAGATGGTGCGATGCAGCTAACAGTAATATACACACCATCCGCCTCACTGAAACACTGCACCGCAAACAATAGGTGCTTCTTGAACTCCCTTTTAACATATATCTTATTCTTATCTTTGACTTTGATGTTCATCCGGACATCAAAGTTTTCGGCACAACTGAAGCCAGTACAAAACATAAATATAACATGGTGGATAGAAGAAAAATGAAAAAGATGTTTGTAGAGATCCTCGTATGAGCCAGTGTAATCACAGCCCAATGCAGGGCATGAACACTGAGAGCGAGTGCATTCCTTTAAATGAGTTGGTATTTTCCAATTAGATACCATTTTCGTGCAACCAAACTCGGCGTTTGGGCATCGGATAAGAGTTGATTCAAGAACTCTCTCCATTGCTATGCAACGATTCTTTCCAATAGGCAAAGCACATGCATGGCACTTGTTACTCAGTTTGGAACAGCAAGAAGAGCAAGCCAAGTGCCCATCTTCACACTGCAAACCAAAAATAAGAAAGCTAAACCAATGATTTAACAATCAAAACAAGATTGGAAGAAAACCTAACAAAGCATTTTCAACTTGACTTTGCTATATCAACTAACCATTCCAAATAACAAAAGATGAATCTGTCAATAAAGATTGTAACATTTATTATAAAGTCTCGGCCCTTTTTAACATCTAAGTGAGTCACAATTCCAAAATACTATATTCTATATGAAAAAAAAGTTACCCTAAAGAAAGGAAACAATCTGAAACGTAACCTGAAAAATAGGAGTGGTGAGTGATGTAAATGCCAATCAGGAAGCTGTATCAGATCACAAGCACCCGAGTTGCTGATATGGATGTGTGAGCTGACGTGGCAAGACATGAGTGGATGTGATGATATGTCGAGGAAAGTTGATGCCTTGGCATTGAAGATAGAGACGAGATTGGTCTTGGAGATACGAAGAATATTCTCCACGACAAATAAGGAAATGATAAGCTTGAGCAGTAAACAATTTCCTTATCCTTGGAGATATGAAGAATATTCTCTACAACAAATAAGGAAAAGATAAGCTTGAGAGCAAATAGTTTCCTTATCCCTTGATACTTGGAGATTTGCCTTCTAGGGTTTCTCAAGTCATGTATCTATATTCTAGGAGTAGGCCAGGAGTCAAGTTGAGCACTCTAGAATATTGATACAGTTGTAAACTTCGAAGCCAGAAAAATAAGGCTTAGAAGGTCTGTTCCCAGTTCTCAGTGACGTTAATCAGGGAGGTATTAAGTGCGCAGAGAATTGTTTTTCTTTCTCTTAGATCTACACTGGTGAGAGTTTAGATAGAAAAGAGAGAGGGTTGGTTTTCTTCTCTTATAGATAAAAAGAGAGAGGGTTGGTTTTCTTCTCTTAGATCTACACAGGGTGTTGTGTTAGATAGAAAAGAGAAAGTCTTAGATTCATTCTTAGTCGGGATCAATCCTATTGGGTAGAATAGGTTGAGTAAGGGCCGAGACAAAATTGTATCATTGTAAGAGATAAATTTTGTTAATAAGATTGAATAGAAAAACGTTGGCTTGGCGCATTCCAAGTGTGAATCAGTGTGTTGTGTGTCTCTATACCTTTACAATTGGTATCAGAGCAGACGCCTGATAAAAGAATTGTGTATCTTTTCAACAAGTGAGATCTTGAGACGAGGTATGGAGAATCCACAACAGTTCGTTGATGAGAACAATCCACTGATGCTTGACGCTGAGCATTATGGTGATTGGAAAGCACAAATCAGACAGATGATTCAGAGTCATGATATGGAAGCTTGGTTCGCTGTTGAAGATGGATGGTCACTTCCAACACTTACGAACATGAGAGGAGAAACTGTAATAAAGCCATGTAAGTTGTGGACGGCTGAGGAGAAGTTAAAGGGAAAACAGAACGTTGATGCGCAATCTACTATTTTCAGCTGCTTGCTGATGGATTTGTTCGCGATGGTGCAAGAGTATATGTCGACGAATGAAGCTTGGGATCGTTTGGAAGGCTTCTTTGAGGAAACCAGAAGGGTGAAGAAGGAAAAATTTGATGTATCACCATCCTGTCATTTCAACAGTCATCTAAGCTCTCCTTGTCAGGAAGTTGTAGTGCTGAAGAAGGTATACAAGGATAAGAGGTTTGTCAAGTAATTTCTCAGAAACTTATCACATGGATATCTTCCTCACAAATCTGATGGTAAATGTGCTTTGAGTTCTGATGAACAGAAGGTTGATCAGGGTGTGAAATTAGTTCATACAGATGAATTGAAGATGAGAAAGAATGATCAGAAGGCTGAGGAATCATTCACTCTAGAGACTGTAGAAACTCAGACGTTTGTTCAAGATAATGAGGAAGTACTGATCAAGAAGCTGTTCAGAAGGCTGAAGGGTGTACAACGTCAACATCATTCTTCATCATCCAGATCTGATGCAAAGAAAGAATCTCAGAGTTCTGAATATCAAGGTTATGGACACTTTCAATCAGACTGTTCTACACTTGAAATAAGAAGCGTGCTGAATTGTTAAAATCGTCAAGGCTGTGGTCATACGAAATCTTGTCTGACATGGAGTGATTGAGTCAGCCAAAGAAGATAATGAGAATCAGAAGGCTGTTTTGAAGCCTAAGGATGATGTGGCTGGTTTATCTGTTGAGAAACAAGTCATCGCTCTGTCTAAGGATCTGATTCTGCAGAAAAAGGAAAATTATGATCTGGTGTCTGAGAAGGAAGAGCTGCTTTGTGGAGTCTACACACTTCAGAAATTTTTGTCTGAGGAGAAAGTCATTTCGTCTTTGTTGAGACAACGCCTTAAGGATCAGCTAAGAATAACAAGAAGCTGAGAAAAGGAGCAAAAGGCCTGTACAGGGGACTGATCACTCACAAGGGTACTATAATTGCAAACTGTGGTATGAGCAACTATGGAGGAAACTCAAGCGGTGTCAAGAGTGTAGTTAATGAGTCCTTGTATGGTGAGAAGATTTCATACATAGGTCATGGAACAGAAGTACTGCAAAACAGAGGTGATGCTGTCAAACGGGTGTCTGAGTTCAACTTGCAAAAGACTAAACAGATGATTTTTGTGAACAACCTGAGAGGGAAACTGCATGGTTGTTGGTATTGTGGTGAGACTGGTCATATTAAGGTTGATTGTTGCAGATTTAAGAATCGTGTAAGTCAACTCATACGCCAGAAGAAGTTCCACAAGGTTGAAAGAAGAGGACAAGATCAGAAGTTAGGGTAAGACTGTGAAGTGTCGAAGATCTGAACAAAAGAACATGTCGTTGTTACTATGCAAGTCAGAGCCTCCACAAAGCTGCATGTTTCAAGTATCTGGATTGTATTATACCACTCACGCATCTGAAGGAATGTCACAAAGATGTTCGAAGATACAGGCGAGTAAACATCAAGAAGCGTGACATGAACTGGTATGTTGCGCACACTGTTGATGATCAACAGACTGTTGTGTTGAAGCACTGGTTCTTTGATAGTGGTTGTTAAAGGCACATGACTGTGAATCAAGGAAGGCTACAAAACTTCGAAGAAGGCTTAGCTGACATGGTCACTTTTGGAGATGAAGTTGAAGGTAAAATCAGAGGCAAAGATGTATCTCCTTGTAAAGATCAGACCACTTTGGAATTTGTCTACCTTGTCGATGGTCTAAAAACCAATCTGATTAGCATCAGTCGGTGGTGTGATGAGGGTTTAGATGTTACCTTCACCGAGAAAGGATGTCAGGCGGTTGATGAGTGCCACAATATTCGAGTCGAAGGTCAGCGCTCTGATTATAGCTATTATATATGGAAGTCGCCTAATTCACAAGCAAAAGAGATCAATCAGCAGTGTTCTATGATGCCTATAGACATGATCTCAGAAGGAGTGCATTAACTAGTTGTTGTTAAGTGTAAGCTGCAGCAGTCAGGAAACTGTGAGAATCACATCCATCAAGAAGCTGCTGGACGGATTCAGGAGGGCAGAGTTGTTGTGTCTGCTGCTACTACACAGAGTTGTTCGGATGCAGTTAATGGCGTGGCAAGGCAGAGCTTTGCAAATGGATTCAAACTGCAACAATGTGATATATCTCAGACAGGCGAAGCTACAGAGGTGGTTACTATTTCTATAGATGTCGTTGCAGAAGAGACAAACGTGGACAAGTTGTGGAGAACAATGCATGAGTGATCGTACAAAGCTCTAAGGAGAGTTTGCTAGACGCAACACCTTCACTTCACCACAAGGTTTGATTAGTGCATGTGAGTAACAAAGGAGTGAAGATGAAGTCACACCTACGAGAGTTGGAAATGTTCTGTCTTAGAAGATGATTCAAGAGATTGTGTAAATGGTAACTGGTACGGTGGGCTGATCAGTTGTCTGAAGATGTATTTTACTAGCGAACCAGACATCTGTTATGTACTTGCAAGCTGTGAGTGTTTTAGTATCACACATACAAGCTGCTGAAAGGATTGTCAAGTATTTCAAAGGCACATGCGAAAGGAGCTAGCAGAAACTTTAAGAGATATCGCTCTCTGAATCACCGTGAAGGATCTGGTGGCTATTGCCTTCCGGGAACAAAGCTGATCTTCTGCTACGCTCAGAAGCTTGTTAAGGTACCTTGTTCAATTGTTGAATCTAAGGTTAATGCCTTGGGAACCTGTTTCAGTCACCTGATGAGGATCAAACAATTGAGAACAACGTATGGTACATTCTTAAACCATGCTTCAATTTTGTGTGATAATTGTTTGTTTGCTAATATTGTTGTAGATCATGTATTAGATACTAAAATTAAATTACAGGACCCTGAATATCAGTTTATTCATAGAGTAGTTGTGGAGAAACTGATAGTAATAGAACATTAGAGCACTGATTTGCAAATTGCTGATCTGTTTACAAAAACCATTGGACTTGGATCAACACATGATTCTGAGAAAATTCATTGGTGTTTGTGAGATCTAATATGTTCGGTGAGTTGTGTTGATCAGATACAGGGACTTGCATCAGAACAGGCCATGTAATTCCTAGAATGTATAAAAGATCAACACTCTGTCTAAGCTAGAGTCAGTGGAAAATAGCTGCCTGTCATGCCAATTCATATTGGGGATCTCGTAAAACGTTTTCGTGAATGAGGAGGTCAAAGAGCTGAGGAGAGGCATTATTATGCATTCCATTCTGAAGGAAGTACCAGTGGTTTGTAAGTTAAAAAAAAAAAAAAAAAACAGAGTAATGTGGTTGGTACGTCTGCAACAGAGCCCTGAAGAATAATAACAAGGGAATGCACTAATATCCGCGGTTGAGAAGTTAAGTGATATCGCTGATAGAAAAAGGGTTGGTTTTCTTCTCTTATAGATAAAAAGAGAGAGGGTTGGTTTCTTCTCTTAGATCTACACAGGGTGTTGTGTTAGATAGAAAAGAGAAAGTCTTAGATTCATTCTTAGTCAGGATCAATCCTATTGGGTAGAATAGGTTGAGTAAGGGCCGAGACAAAATTGTATTATTGTAAAAGATAAATTTTGTTAATAAGATTGAATAGAAAAACGTTTGTTTGACGCGTTCCAAGTGTGAATCAATGTGTTGTGTGTCTTTATACCTTTACAAGTAACTCGCAGCAGACAGGACAATGTAAAACATCAAGATACAACATGGCAGAGCATGTTTTCTCCTCTGTTCGTTGCTTCTTTTGAATGTGAATCTCGCTTGAATCATCTTCATCGCTTGAGGCACTCGCCATATCGATTAATTAAGCCTTAACTCTCACAAGTGAAAATGGAAGAGAAACGGGTTGATTAATTAGGAGATAATATGAGTCTTAACCGTAAAAAAACCCTTTAGTCTTACTAGTCTCAGATGAGTGAGAGGTAAAAAAAGCTGTATGCAAGCCATTATTATGACTTGGGCGGAATACGAAGAGTTTAATGGGATACACCTTGTTAGCAACATACGTATAATGACACGTGTCCCACTTACAAACTAATTGTTCTTGAGATTACTATTTTTTTTTGGCTACTTTGTATTATTATCTTTTTTCTTTTTTAACCTTGTATTATCTTCGCTATCTGTATCGCGAATTCATCTATATATATGTTGGTGATCAATTTATATGTGTTTTTTTTGGGATCAAATTTATATGTTCTTTTGTTTATTCACCGTAACTTAGAAAATAGGTCAATCAAGACTCCAAAAATCCATCCTCATGGACTATTACTTAATGTGCTGCTTGGCAAGAAAATAGAAAAACAAGTGATCTTAGATGAAATTAACGAGAATTTTTTTTTCAACCTTTTGGAGTTTGGTTATGCGCGTAGTTACGCAACGATATAGTGTAAAACAGTAAAAGGTATGACCTTTGTAAAACTATGACAATCGTATATTTAAAAAAAATCAAGAAATGTTTGCTTAAAGTAGGGAATCAGTGAAGGCCACACCCACAAGACAAGACGATCTCCTCTACATATTGCAACAATCTCTACATATATTGAGATATGATTTGAGGATCTTCAATTCTTCGTCATAAATGAGAAATAAATATATGTAGGGACAAGATCATCACTACAACAAATATGTACATTGTTAGCATGAGAGAAACGCTATAATATGTAATTCATAGCTCTTTTACAAACGCTATGTTAGGCCACTGTTATTGTAGGTACCTCACATATGATAGCACAGAATTCGTATGCTATGATATAGTATTATACCATAGCAGTACAGAAATGCTATGTTATCCCGCTTTTCAAATTTTTAAAGATAATGTTATAAGTCATTTTACACGCTATGTTAAGAGTTTTTACCGTAATTATATCATAGCACTAATCGAATGCTATAATATATTTTATTGGATCACAAAATTCATGCTGTTTTATTTATTATTATAATTTTTTTTTCAAAATTTATTTAAATATATTTATATTTTTACATTTCATAAAATAATCAACATACATAACATAAATTACATTAACCAAAATAAGTCTTACATAACAAAGTGTCACCAAGTCTAAAACAAAATAAAATTAACATTAAAAAGAATAGAAACACTATTTGACATGTACATGTAACCCATCCAAGCCTTTCTTACTTGTAGCAAAGGCTCTCTTTTAGCTGCTCACTTAGCGTTTCTAGAAACAGTCCAATGAACAGCTACTAGTTCACTTTGAATATATGAAAAAGACATGTTAGTTATCCTCTCCATATGTATCTGCTCATATGAAACAAAAGAATCGTGAGAAGCCACAATATGCCATTAACCCTATAAGCAAATAGCAATCACATAGAGATAAATAAACCATAAATTGTAAGTGTTACCTATACATGAGCGGAAACCTACAAAACTTATTATTTAACGTTACAACATGTTCAAATAGACAACTAACAGATATGGGCAATGTGGGAACCTATACCAAGACATAAACACAAAAACATAATGAAACGGATAAAACAAGCAGAGCAATAAGATATATTCCAAACCTTCATATGACTACCAAAACTTCCAATAAGATATTCCAACTCACATTATGAACTTGATGTACTCTGGTCGCTGCCAATATTGAAGATAGTTCAAGTATTCAATAAATGCTTCATCTTCAAAATACTGATTCTGTGCCAGGTCTACAAAACAGCATAACCCAAAGGATAAGGGCAAACACTTAAAAAAGCACAAAGACTAAACCCTAGAACGAATCCTCATAAACTATAGAAGGGAAAAGAAGAAGAGAAACTAACAGTGGATGTAAGTAGGATTGGCGAGACATTGAATGAATTCAAGTTCCAGTAAGAACTGTTGCCTTCCACCGTCGGGATCCTTGTAAGTTTTCTTTGGCCTGTAGATATGTGAATTAAACAACTAAAGAGTAGATTGAAACATATGAAAGAGTACAGAAGAGGAAGAAGATGAACCCACGGGGATGGAATCTCTGATGTATCATCATCAATCTCCTCGGGAGAAACAGTGAACCTAAATCAACCAAAAACAAGAATCGAATTTTGGATTTCTCAAGCGGAATCAGAAAAAGCTTCACACACCCACATTAGATCGACTGAGAGAACAGACAGAGAGGAGGACTATTTATGGTGGTTCTGATTTCTGAATTTAAGTTTGGGTTATCCACCAAAGTACTAAACCGGTTCTGATTAAAATTGAAAATACAAACCTTATTTTCTTGCGCATCGTTGCTTTGCTAAGATCATAAGGCTTCTTTTGGCTAAAATTGTGCCTCCACCAAGACCTAAAACTGTGCCTCCACCAAAGGCTTGTTCCACTTATCCGCTCATACTTTCCATCTCCATTGACCTAAATAAGAACAAGTTTAAGTAAGTAAAATCGCTGATGTAGTTGCAAACAAAAACCATAGTTATATAATCCAGATTCTCTGTATGTCCTCGAGAAACAATCTACAATACCTCTGTACACAAAACTATTGCTGAAGCGACTTAGACTCATCACTTAAATCCTGCAAGCGTTGTGCACTAAAACAAGAAAAAATTAACAAGCTTATGTCATGAGAGAAATAGGCATATCATATAGGTCATCCAATACCATAGATACCATTCAATATATCGACCTCTCCAGAAAAGCATATAATAAAGAGAAATGTTGAACAATCAAAAGCTTAACCCATCTATTGATTTACAAGCAATCAAAATACTAAAACTTTGAAACCGAATCTGAACCATATCCATCGCAAAGAGAGTAAATCAGTCTCGAGATCTAATCATTCATCTAAACACAAAAAGGTACAAATCACAGAGAAGAACAAGAAAAAACATACAAATACGAACCTGGAGCTTAAGTAGTTGAAAGAAAGTTGAAAAAGTGGATGACTTTGTTGTTAAGGTAGCTTGAAATCTCGCAAACTCGGATTTGGATGGAGAAAGATAATAAGAGAAGGAAGCAAATAAAAATTGAGGTAGAGGGAGACATAACAATTCGTGTTAATCACTTTTTTGCCGAGATATGACATCGGAATGGACGCGAAATGAGGCCACCGACGAGCTTCACGGTGGAGTCTATGGTGGACTCAAAAAGACCTAGATTTCAATTTGGCGAAGAAAAATTTTCTGATGTTTTGTTCGTCTCGTCGTACAGAGAAGGGATAAGGTTTTATTTTTGCTGTAAACGTGGCATTTAAATTTTTTGGTTCTGTTGACAAAAAAAAAAATTGGATCTGAAACGCGCTTAAACGAAAATTTTCATCTAAGTAATAGCGGAATAAACGATTTTAGGTTCTCGCTTAACGAATTTTTATCTTAGCGTTTATCTAGTGCTATTATATAGTAATTAAAAAAAAAGTCTATTTTTCATAGCAGTTAGAGAAAATGAGCTATAATCTACTGCTATCAATGTGGACTTTTCTTGTAGTGCATATAAACTTCTATTTTTTATTTCTCATGTGATGTAGTAGTATTTACTATTTAGTACTGTATTATATATTTTCTAAGGTTTACGTGATAATGGGAACGAGCACGAATAGTCAAACATACGACATGCATGTTTGTACAAGAACCAAACTCGTTTCTTTTGTTTGATATCCATGTAACATGTCTATTACAAAGATAATTAACAGTACTCGTTTATTTATTACATTTGTCGTTGTTAATGAAACTAACTATATCTATATGTATAATAAACATACATGCATGAAAAGTTTATACAATCCATGATGAACAACGTAGAAACTTTGCTGCTCTTGGTTAATGATTAACCCATCAGCATCCCATCCATGGATTGAAATTGTCTAAAAAGAAAAATATAGAAATACATCAAAGTAATTTCTTTTAAAAAATATACCTACGAAGTACGTATTCACTTAAATTTTGATCGACAGAAATTATTATAATTAACAAATTACGAATGTAAATTCGATACATATATGCGTATACCGACCTAGTTAATATATAATATATTGTCAATTGCATTATATCCACGTGAAAATCCCACCAAGCTCGGACACGCGTTCATGTATGATATCTCTTTCTCACTTTCCTTATCATTTAATGATTTTTAATCATCCAATCAACTGATATTTGAGCTGATGGGTCAAACTTATCTATCAATTACTAGAAATCTATATTAAAAAATGGATTTAGCTTTGTGACATGCATACTCCTACAAAATTACGGTTAGTACAATTACTTGAGAAACTTTCAACATTAATAGATCTAAATTTGACTGACCCACATGAGATATAATTTATGCATACTATACTGAAAAATGTTTAACTAGAGCCAAATATCCAAAACTTAAAACCAAAAACATAGAATTTTTTAGCTTTCGCTAAGAACGTCATATTCATATATTATCGTGGGATTAATATTTACTATTTAATTAATAAGCATTAAATTGCAATATATATCTTCATGTACATACGTAAAGAAGTGAACACAGACCGTGAAGTTGAGACTCATAATTCACCACCAAGTACACCTCTCTCTCTCTCTCTCTCTCCCTCTCTCTCTCTCTCTAGCTCTCTCTATACATATACTATATTATAGATATATATCCCATCAATACGTAACAACCACCAAAGATTACAATTCACAGCCTTCCATTTTCCTTAATTGTTGTGAACATAAAGATTTTGGAGAATAGATATCAATCTGTGTCATTTTCTTCTGTTGGGTACAAAAATATAAAGATGGAGATCAAAGTCAAACCAAAAGCCGTAGAATCTACGACGATGATGGCAACTAAAGAGGAGGATGAAATTAAGAAGACGATGAAAGATTGTGTGGTGATTGGTCAAGAGGCAGATGAGGAGGTTGGTAAAGGACAAGGTGAAACAAGACAAGCTGATTCTAAGAAGTTGGAAATTGGTAAGTTTCTGATCTTTTGTTGATTATCATCTTCTTTCTTCTTTTATACTTTTACATATACATTAAAAAAATTTCAGGCAAAAAAGTATAAAAACCCTTTAAAGATTTGTCTTATTTTTACCAAATCTTTGAAATATAGGGAACAATACGATTAATATATATACTTCAATTTTATTTACTTTTCAATTTTTTTTTCATTCGGATTCATTATTATAGCCTATAAATCGACGATCTTTTTGAGAACATAGATCATCTCTAGAAATATTTGTACAATATAGATACAAGTATAAGCCTTTTCATGAGTTCACAAATCTTGCAGACAAAAACTTTACGAGTCAGAAGACTAAAAAGAAAGAGGAGAACAAGAAAGAGGAAAATAATAATTATATTTCTAACATGAAGCATAAGAAGACGAGTTCACACGTATGGGACTGTGGGAGCACTCTCTACGACTCGTTCGAGCTCAACTCGTTCAAACGTCAACTTGACTCAGCCATCTCAGCTTCCTCCGCTAGAACGATGTCCATGTCTCGCCTCCCCGACCGTCGTCTCCCTCCTCTCAGCTCACTCTCACCGGAGAATCCTCCTCCTCTTCCTTCACTGCCGACAACTTCTTCTTCCTCCTCCTCCGGCGGCAAGAAACACTCGAACAAGATCTCTCGTTCTCTTCAGAGATTCTTGAAGTCAGTGTTCAAACCTAAACAGCACCAAAGCTTGAGCACTCCTTCTTCCCCGGTCTACAAGGCGGTGGGTCACGGAGGCGGCGGTGATAAAGATCGATATTACGTCGTTTATGACAAATCGGGTTCGTTGACAACTATTCCAGAGTCAACGTCGGAGAAGGAAGTGAGCCCTGAGATCAACTCTCTTGTTAGGAAAACCGTATCCGAGAGATTCCCGGCGAGTCGAGTCGTTGGTATTTCATGTGCTTGATATCTTGATTATCTAATAAATCTAATTAATTAAGTCTTAAATTTGATATAAATTAATATCTATATATATAAACATGTTATGACTTGTCAAATTAATTATTAGAGACCTTTTTTTTTTTAATGTGATAAAGATTTTGGAAATGAATAATCGTGTTGGACGTATTGTATATATCGTGAATGTAAAAGTGTGATGCATTTATGATGCAATGTACCTATATCGTAACCATGTAGTTTAGGTCTATCTACCTTTTTATTTTTTTTGGCAAAAGAGGTCTATCTACCTTTTGAATATGATGTGTAACAATACGGTATGGCTATAAGGAAACTACGTGACGGGTTTGTGTTAAAGTTGAAAAAATGAGATGGAGTTACGCTCAAAATATGTAGTGGATCGGAGTAGTTTTATTAACAACGAATTTTTTTAAATGGGTCTTTTCATGGTGAGTATTGAAAAAAAATAGGTATGGACGACTCACACTATGTGTGCGCGTTTAATTTATTATGCACATCAATTTTTTATTTTGTTATGAATATTTAACTACCACATGTAAACATATAGTTAGAATATGAATGCACGACAAGAAGTAGGGTAGAAATATGAAAGGTAGATATAATATAGTATGCACCTTGGTTTTTATTTAATGCATTGCGACGTCGTCGTCTTCACTCTCCAATAAGACAATAACGTAAATGTTTTGATGAGATATGTCTCCTTTATACCTAAACTAATGACATTAAATTAGAAATACGTTCTGCTTTGAATATACGGTCTACGGAAATTGATAATGTAAACTCATGTAAAATGTTGTAAGGCATGAACAAATGTAACAATTCTTTTTTTGTTTACAGTATTTAATTTGTTATAAAAAAATTGATATGCCTATTTTGTTTTTGTTTTGCTTCTAATTCTCTTTAGAAGTAATTATTTCACCTAAATCCCCAAAATCAAAGGTTCAACAATGAATTGTAAATATATGTAAAAAATTATGAAGACGATTAATAAATTCAATAGAAGATGATTATCTAACATTCATTCTAGAACTCGACTAAAAAATCTATGTTATACATTGCACTAAGTGTTGAACATTGCAGAATTTTAAATTTCAGCTTTCCCTAAAAAGGGTAATGTAAAAATATGTGATACTTGGAAGTTTAGGAATCTAAAGATGTCATTATTTGTTCCCTTTTGCTCTGTTTCTTGATCAAGAGATGTCACTATTTGCTCTGTTTCTTGATCAAAAAGATGTCATTATTTGTTCTGTTTTGCTCTGTTACTTGATAAAAAATATCGCTTTCAGCTTAACTTGCCACATCATTCTCGCAGATTTCAATTTGAATAAAAACTGTTATCCATTTCAAGAGAATAATGAGCTAATGCTAATTTTCTTCAATAGATTATAGAAGAGAGACAAACAAAAGATGATTAAAAGAAGAAAGCATTAAACACAAGTCATTAAAAGAAGAACAAACCAAAAACTCAAACAAAAATAGCAAAGAAAAGAGTCACCAGAGGAAGAACAAACGGAAGAAGCAACTATAGAAACTGAGGTTATCCACTATTTTTGAAACCAGTAAAAGATCTTCTACCTCGTTTAGTCGACATAGTAGATGATAAGTTGAGGTTATCTGAGATTATTTTGACATTGCACTTGGCTGAAGCTACTCTAGGAAGCTTCCGAAGTTGCTTGCATACCTTCATCACATCTTCATCATCTGTGGTATTGTAGTACAACGTCACGTGTTCAAGATTTGGCATCGTCTCTAGAAAGTGCTTGACGTGTTCTATCTGGTCCTCTATCCCATCGAAATCACATTTTTCACGAAACTTCAGTATCTTAAGAACCTTTACCGGACTTGATAATAGACAATCACGAACGACCCTTCCCCCGAAATCATCCGGACATTTACACAAGCACCCGTCCTCGTCGTCACATCTGTTAGTATAATCGTGATGCAGTCCCTGAAACATAATGGAAACAGTTTCAAAATCTAGTCGTGTGTAAAAGAGTGTCAGTTTGTTAATGTCAAGAATGTGTATGCTACTTGGAAGACGAGGGTTTCTAGATATGGACAGTTCTTGAGTAGAGCTGGCAGTGATTCCCATTCGACCCATGGTTCAATAGTTAACTGCATCAGGTTTTTGAATACCGGTATTGTTTCACTGCAGTAATTAAGTACCTGAAATAAAAACCAAATCAACTATGACTATGAGTAGGAAATTAAATAAAGATTACGAGAAGAAAGATGCGACTGACCTTAAGAGTGTCACAAGACAAGTAGAGGAGCTTAACATTGCATATTCCCATGAGAAGATTGTTCAAATTAGTCTTGTCTTCGGGTATCAAAGTAAGTTCTTCTGAACATGTTACATGTACGATCTGATCAGGTGTCAATCGAAGTCCGAGACTAGCTTCAACAAGCGAATCAAAACTCACTTGTTGATACCTATCCGCCATAGAATCAGAATATTCTAGGTAGACTAGATTTGGATTATCAAATAACAGTTGCACACTCTCATTAGCCTCATCAACATCTTCAACCTCATAAAAGTTTTCAGAACGACAAAACTTCAGTCTCTTGAGGGTTGGGGTGGACACCGTCAGGTAGCCAGGCATAGGTTCCAAATAGTTCCAGTTCCACTTCAAATTAAGCAGCACTAATTCTTCGAGCGCGTAACAGCCAGAGAGAAGCTTGTTAAACGTACAGGTATCTGTCTGAAAATAATCAAGATGTAAAATCTTGAGCTTCGGAAGAGAAACATCACCTTCTACATTAATGTTGACACCATCTTCAAATTCTATCTTTAGCTTAACCAATGTCTTGCTCACAAAGATCTCACAAGGCAGAGGATAAAATCTCGATCTCGAACAATAACCGAGAGAGGTAGGGATGCGAAGATCAATATCAAAGACACCACGTTTCAAGACTTTGGGTATCCATTCAAGAACCCAATACTGACCAACAACATCTTTGCACTTGACGTGGAATCTCTTCAACGGAGCTTTGGCTTTGGCTTGCAAAGCCAAGACACTGTCCACGAAACTCATAAAACTTTTAGAATAATACTTGTTTCTTCCTCGAGGATGGAAATAGATGGAGTCATCAAAGTCAAGATTTGGTACAAACGCAAGCAAAGGCTTCCACCTTTTGGCTAGAGCTGTAGTTGAAGCAGCTTCTTTTGTTGGAAGATGTGACAAATTATTGCGTCTGGTAAACCGCTGATTAAATCTCTGGAACCACCACCAACAACCTTGTTTTTCTTTTTCGATTCCATTTTGTGACAGATAAAGAACAACACTTATAACCTGAACAAAGATATGAAATAACTCCGGTAAGATATTTGAAACAAGAGAGGTCAAATAATAAACTAGGTCTTTGATGTTTCTATTAAAACACCATGTACACTAAACCACATCAGATGATCTAATCATTATATTAAGAGATACACAACCGAGAACAAAAAAAATTGCTAAGAAACAGAGACAAATACACTACATAACCAATTCGTCGGAGAAAAAAGTAGACATGAAGAGTGAGACCAAAAGAAGAAAATGGAGAAAACTTACTTTAACAAACAAAGCAGAGCCCCACAAAAAAACCTACAACGATTGAGTTTTTAAATGATTGGGTCTTCTGAAATCCTCTGGTTTTGTCTTCGTGTGTGTGTGTGTGTAACGTCGCATAGTGTCTCAAGAGTCGCATTAAAAACTGGTTACTCTTACTCCTCCATGGCGTTGAAGTTGAAGCGGTGGGTCTTGGGCAGCGTTGTGCTTCCTCCGGATTGACACGTGGCTCCTATATGTTTTCGTGTACTGCAAAGTATTTTAGAAATTTTAGTTAATTTGATTGTATTATTTAGTTTTGTCAATTTTGAAGTAAAATTATATTTATTTCATATTCTGTGACCATGTTGATTTTGATTGGTTGAATTAAATTTTCTTTTGCATTAAATTATAATTTCTTAATCTCTATGCTTTGAACTACAAAAAAAGTCTCAACGGAGGGGAGTTGTTGCTTTTAGGGTTTCCCGTGAACTAGAAGACCAAAACTAGAAGACACACCCGTACCAGAATAGAATGCACGGTCGTAAGAGGAATGCGGCTTCGAAGCCAGAAGAGGACGCATCCTCCGCTGCTGAAGCCCTAGAGCTCCGGTCGCTCCAGTCCCAGTTCATGTCCAATCACCATCAAAAGATGTAACGTACACTCTAAGTCTTCTTCTTCTCTTTCCTTCTCTCTCAATCAATCAATCTAATCAATGGTTTCTTATAGTTACACAAAGGAAGCAATTCAATTAAGCGCGAAGCTTCTAGAAATCAATCCGGAGGCCTACACTGCTTGGAACTATAGGAAACTTGCCGTAGAGTATAACCTTGACTCTGCAGATCCAAGCTTGGTCAACTCAATTCTCCATAAAGAACTTGAAGTCGTGAGTTGCAAATATTTTTTTACTCATAAATATTGATTGCTTCCCATTAATGCTGATCATCTCTTTGGTTAAATCCAGGTAGAGAATGCTTTAAAGAGAAATCTCAAGTTGTATGGGGCATGGTATCATCGTAAGTGGGTTTTGAGTAAAGGGCACTGTTCCTCCTTAGATAAAGAATTGCAACTTTTGAATAAATATCAAAAGCTTGACGATGAAAAAAGAACCTAGTTCTCAGGAACTTTCACCTTTGGAATTATCGCAGGTGAGATTTATGTATGCACATTAATGTCAATCAGCTTTTTTGCATACTTTCGTATCTTTGATGTCTCTGTTCTCAAATTTTTTATGTCAGGTTTGTTGTGGAGCTAACCAAGATGTCAGAACAGGATGAGTTGCAGCATGACGATGATATGGAGTAGCGACACGATGTTGAACTCCAAACTTTTTCATTAACTTGTCAAACACTTTATTAATAATATGTTTACCTCCATCACTTATAACAATCCAAGGAACTCTAAATCGTGGAAAAATAATGGTTTTAAACAGCTTCAGAACCACAACAGAATCAATCTTAACATTTGCAATTGCCTCCACCCACTTAGAGACATATTCAACAGCTATTACAATATATTGGTTTTTCGAAGGCGAAGGGAATAGTCCCATAAAAGCAATGCCCCAACAATCAAAAACTTTAACTTCAAAGATAAAATTTTGTGGCATCTCATGTCGCTTACTAATCTGTCCCCTTCGACGACAAACATCATAGCAAGAAAAAAATTCATGGGCATTTTTAAATATTGTCGGCCACCAAAACCCGGCTTGAAGAACTTTAGACACAGTTTTGAAAGTGGCAAAGTGTCCAACATACTCTCACCCATGGCAATGAAATATCACATCTGGAACCTCAGACTCAGCTAGACATCTCCTATAAACCCCATCAGAACAATGCTTGTATAAATACGGCTCATCCTAGTATAATCTTATAAGTTCTCTCAAGAACTTCTTCTTATCATAGTCTAAGAACTTTTCTGGTTCTACCTCTGCAGCAAGATAATTTGTTATATCAACATACCACAGTTGATTGGAAGTAGCCACTTCCTCATCAATCTCACAAACCGTAACAGCAGAGGACGGGTGTTGACCGACACTGGTAGTAATGTCGATCAACACTAAGGAATTGTGTGGATCATTAGTGTTGAGATGAGGATTGGTGGCTCGACCTTGGTCCGTCTTGGAAATTATGTCGACAGACACCCAGGTGGTGTCGATCAACACCGACTATGTAGTTTGACAATCTCAACGATTCTTCACCAAATCAACTTGAGAACCAATATCAATGACGTAAACATTCCCTTATGGAAGAGAATCATGGATTGGAACGTCATCATCTATCCTAATCCGCGATAGATGGTCAGCAACTCCGTACTCAATTCTTTCTTGTCCCATACTTTGATATCAAATTCTTGAAGAAAAAGAATCTATCTTAACAACCTTGGCTTGACATCCTTTTTCTGCATCAAGTATTTTAGTGTAGTATGATCTGTATAAACTATCTTCTTTGATCCTACAAAGTAAGAGCGAAACTTCTCAAAGGCGAACACTACTGCCAACAACCCTTTCTTGGTTGTTGCATTCCTCTGAATATCATCAAGTGTTCTACTTGCATAGTAATTACCATGAAGCTTCGTACCTTCCTATGTCCCAACACAGCTCCAACTGCAAAATCACTGGTATCACACATTACCTCAAAAGGAAAATCTCAATCCGGTAGATGTACAATCAGAGCACTCACTATCTCTTGCTTAATCTGTTCAAAGGCTAAACAACATTCATTTGTAAAGTCACACTTGACATCCTTACAAAGAAAAGCTGAAGGTGGTTTGGCAATCATGCTGAAATCTTTGATGAAGCGTCTGTAGAAACCTGCATGTCCAAGAAAACTCCTCACTGATTTCACACTGTCTTGCAGTTGAAGACATGTCATCACTTTACTATTTGCGCGGTAAACCTCTATACCAACTTTTAAAACTCGGTGCCCAAGCACAATACCATATCTCACCATAAAATAGCATTCCTCCCAATTAAGAACCAAGCGTTTATGCTCACATCTAGCAAGCACTTTACAGAGATTATCCAAACAGCACTTGGATGAGGATCCATGAACTGAGAAACCATCCATCAAGACCTCCATGTATTCCTCAATCATGTATGTGAAGATAGACATCATGCATCTCTGAAATATCGTACGAGCATTACATAGTCTGAAAGGCATTATGCGGTATGCAAAAGTACCATAAGGACAAGTGAAAGTTGTCTTCTCCTGATCATCCGGATTAATCGGAATCTAGAAAAACCCAGAATAACCATTCAAAAAGCAAAAGTATGGATGATTAGCCAACCTCTCAAGCATCTGATCAATGAAGGATAACGAGAAGTGATATTTTCGAGTCACGGCATTCAGCTCTCTGTAGTCGATGCACATCCTGTGTCGGGTGATAGTCCGCATCGGAATCAGCTCATTCATATTGTTCTTCACCACTGTGACTCCTCTCTTCTTGGGACAACATGCACTGGACTGACCCAATTACTGTCAGAAATTGGATAGATGATTTCCAATATTCATGATCTCCTTCTTAACAACGTCTTGCAGATTCGGATTCAGCCTCCTCCGATGCTCAATTGATGATTTCGCTCTTTCCTCAAGATGAATCTTATGCATGCATAAACCCAAAGATATAGCTGCAATATCATCAAGGTAATAACCAAGAGCTTTGTGAAACTTTTGCAGCTTACTTAGCAATAACGTGAGCTATGCGTTGTTTAATGAAGCATTAACAATAACTTAACCCGCAAGAAGAGGTTTAGATCAAGTGTTTGAGCTTTCTCAATGCTCCAATCCTTGAATGTTTTAGCCTTTGCCGAAGTACCAACCAATTATTCTTGTGCAATCAACTTCTTCACTTGCACATTAGCATCTAGAAACTTGACATACCCAGGAGCAATGTCATCTAAATGCCCAGCTTCCTCAGCAGAAGTAACCAATGCTCTCTCTAGTGGATCCTCAGGATTCATCTCCTTAAAAATCTCCTCATCAAGATTAGAAAATATATCCACATAGAAAGTCTGTTTGTCAATTGTTGGTCTCTTTACCAGCTTATTCATATCAAAACACATTTGTAGACCACCAACATTCAAACCAATTTGTCCCTTCCTGACATAGATTATAGCTTTAGCTGTAGCAAAGAATGATCTTCGTCATACTCCAATACCACAAAATCAGTAGGTATCAAACAATCACCATCTTAATTGGAAAATCTTCAAGAATACCGTCAACAGTACGAACTGAGTGATCTGCAAGTATAAGAGTGATCTTTGTAGCCTTGAAGTCTCATCCCAAGGTTGAATGCAACTGATCAAGGTATCAAATTAATGCTAGAACCGAGATCACACAAATATCTAACAAACCTATTAGTGAAGATCGTACAATCTAGAACAAAACTACCAGGAAGCTTCTTTGGAATCTTGTTCTGAATAATAACACTGAATTGAGCTGATATCATCATCACACCCTGCTCAGTATTCAAATCATTGGTCACCATCCTCTTCACATATTTCCTAAGCATTGGAGACGTTCTTACTTTATCAATCAAAGGAATCTCAATAATGAGCTTCATCATAGTGCGCCTTGCACTTAGCATCATCTAGCTCTTATTTAGACTTCCTTGGGTTCTTAAGAAAGGGAATATTGGGTTACCCTTTCAGGAACTTGAATTGAAGGATTCACAACTTCTATTTCAGTCTGCGATGAGTGTCGACCGACACCCAAGTGGTGATGCTCAATGTTGTGCACACTTGAATTCTCTACGTATCGTAATTCGTCTTTGATAATTGGCTGTAGTGTCAAGCGACACTCTTCATTGGTGGCGGTCGACACTGCCTCCGCTGAAACAAACTTGTCATTATCTTCATCTATCAATTCCTGCAACTTATCTGATTGACGCTTCTTCTTAAGCATTGGTTGTAGCTGCTTCTTACTGATGCAGTGACAGCTCCACGAAACTGCATAACAAAAATCGTTATGTGACAACAATGGGACCTAGAAACATTTTTTACAGGGATCAAAATATAACTTTGGAGAATCAATTTTGGATATAATTTTTTTTGTTAAATAGACTTATGCTAATTAAGTTAGAGGTTTTTCTTCATTGAAGAAAGAAAATTAGAAAATATGAGATTTTTTTTTTTCAACCAAACATTAATTAGAAAAGAACTCCACGGTTGGTAGCTCATACCGGTGGGAAAGTGTTTACAAAAGAAGATGCATAAATAAGAGATCTAGAAGACTGTGCAACATAATCCGCCCTCAGATTTGTGGAACAGGAAATCTTCGACAAGGAAAATAGTGGAAAGACCGCCCTCAGAATGTGGAAATCGTCTAAAATATTTGAGAAGGCAGGCCAATCTTTAGGAGCTTGTATCATCGCTACTAATTCTGCAGAGTCCGTTGCGAAGCACTAACAAGCCACTCCGTTTGCGAGGAGACACTCCATGGCCCAAAGCAGAGCCTCACACTCTGCATGAAGCGGGGAAGGACTTCGCCGAAGGCAACGAGCACCCAGTAACAAGGTTTTGTCATGCCCAGTATCACACCACCACCCCAAACCTGAATTGGGATCAGATCCTTTCCAGGATCCATCAATTTGACAACAAAGATCCTGGACCTCCTCTAAAGACATCTGATCATAAGCAGCCTGAGAAAGCACCTCCTCAGGCGTTAACTGCGTTCCTTGAAAGACTTTTTAATTCCTATCCTTCCAAATGGTCCATAAAATCCAAGGTAATCGGTGAAGAGAATCTTGAACATCCGAATGAGAGGACCCTCTCCCATAGATGAAATCCAGATTGGAAAAAGCTGATTCAAACAGGAAACCCCCTGTCGTGACCTATACCGAGGCCGCCTCCCAAATTTGACGCGACCGAGGGCATGTAAAGAGAGTATGATTAATTGTTTCACACTCTGAGTCACATCTTTTGCACTTAATATCGCATTGAACCCCTCGATGTGCCAAGCGATATGTCACTGGTAGAGAACCAGAGGCAATTTGCCAAAAGAAATGTTTAGTTTTAGGCGGAACATGAAGTTTCCATGCTTAGGCTCTTAAAGCTGTACATGTAGGACCAATTTCAACCTTAGCCACCATCGCCCGAGCTAACTCATATCCTGAACGCACCGTGTATTTCCCATATTTAGAATAATGCCAAACCAGCCTATTTGGTCTCAAGGAATTACTCAAAGTCATACTCTGGATAATCTTAATATCTTTCGGATCCATGAACTCTTGAAGAATTGGTAAATGTCACTCCCTTGTGGCAGGATTAATTAAATGATTAACCATTAAATGTGGGTGCAATAAACTACATCTCCCATTCGCCGGACGAGGGTGTTGATCAGGGATCTATGATCCCGCAAAACTGAGATATTAGAACTATCTCCCACCATCCACCGAGCACCTTGCAGAACCAGATCTTTTGTGGAGAAGATACTTCCAACCAAAGGAGAGGGTGAGTAGGTTTTTTTTTGGCTAATAAATGGTGTTTATTCCTAAAATACCGACCCTGCATCACCCGAGCAAACAAAGAATTCGGAAATTGAATAAGACGCCAAAACTGTTTAGCTAACAACGCGTCGTTAAATTTATCCAAGTCTCTAAAACCCAAACCACCATTATTTTTACCCTCACACAATTTATCCCAAGCCACCCAATGTAAACCTCTGGCATTATCACTAGAGCTCCACTAGAAGTTAGAAACTGCACTTGTTAACTTGGATGTTAAATCTTGGGGAAGTTTAAAACAGGACATAACATGAGATGGTAGGGCCAAAGCCACTAATTTAATCATAACTTCCCTTTGATAGATATTTCGCAGACCAGCCATTCACACGATCATCTAGCCTATCTTGGACATAACTGAAGACCTTATTACGAGAACCCTCAAGGTTTTCGGGAATACCCAGATAGGAACCCATCCCTCCGTCCTTAGAAATACCAATGACTGTTTTTAACTGCCCTCTAACTTGTTCTGGTACTTCTTTCCCGAATAAAATAGATGATTTTGCAAGATTAACCTCTTGGCCCGAGGCTTTACCATAATTACCAATAATATCCATAACATTCTTACATTCATCCTCTTCGGCTTTACAAAAGAAGAGACTGTCATCCACAAATAACAGATGCGAAATAGATGGGCAATCACGGGCAAACTTGATTCCCATAATCTTACTTTCCCTCTCTGTCCTTTTGATATTAGCAATCAAGACCTCCGTACATAGAATAAACAAATACGGTGACAGAGGATCCCCTTGACGTAACCCCCGTTCTGGGGAAATTGAGCCTCGTGGCTGTCTGTTTAATAGGACTTGATACGAGACTGAGGTCACACACCACATTATCCAAGAAATCCATCTATCGTCAAAACCCATTCGTTCCATAACCGCCTTCAGAAAACTCCATTCAATCCGATCATAAGCTTTACTCATATCCGTCTTGAAAGCTAAAAATTGGATTTACAACGCCTATTGGTATTTAAACCGTGAAACATTTCCTGGGAAATAAGAATATTATCCGTAATTAGACGACCCGAAACAAAAGCCGATTGAGTTTCCGATATAAGGGAGGGCAATATTTTTTTCTGTCGGAAACAAAGGATCTTAGAGATAATCTTATAACCCACATTACAAAGACTAATCGGTCTAAAATCCGCCATCCGTTGGGGCTTGTCAACTTTCGGAATGAGACAAATGTTTGTTTCGTTTAAACGGGTATCAAACTTCCCAGTTCGGAAGAAATCCCTAACCAACATGACCAAATCGCTTTTTAGGGAAGACCAAAATCTTTGATAAAACAAGGCTGTCATCCCATCAGGCCCCGGGGTTTTCTCTGGATGCATAGCAAATAGAGCCTTACGTACTTCAACCTCAGAAACCTCCTTAGTTAACTCTCTATTCATCCGCTCCGAGATAGATGGATTCACTTCCTGAACCATCTCACGAATACCACTAATATCAGATTTTAGAAATAGGTCTGTGAAATAAGAAAAGGCAGTATTCTCCATATCTACCTCTGAATCAACCCAACTATCATCCACCCCAAACAAACCCACAATCCGATTCCTCACCCGCCGCTACTTAGTAGATGCATGGAAGAATTTGGTATTCTTATCTCCGACCCTTAGCCGAAACTTTCTACTTTTCTGTTGCCAATAAACCTCCTCATCCCTATAATCCTCTTTCAACTTTTGCTCTATAATATTGATATCTGCTTGGGAGATCGAATCATCCAATTTAGCCTCGTCAAGAGCAACCTTCAACTCAGAAATGATAGAAGGGCCTGTTGGGATTGTTGGGTATGTTTCATGAAGTGGGCTTTTTAGGAATGGGCTTCAGTACCAATTAAACTCTTCTTCTCCGAAAGTACAAGTCAAAAAACTGTCGATGACGGTTTCCTCTCTCCACCAAGAAATTGAATTCCTACAATTCTTAATTTTGTCCACAAAACCAGGAGCACAAAAATTGCAACTGAATGATTAGAGGAGAAAAAAAAGGAGATCTGTATGGTAAAAGTTGACGAGGTACGTAGTGTATGGAGTTCTCAGAGAAATTCAGAGTTGCCTAAAGATCATCGCTTTTCATGTCGACAAGAAAAGAAGAAGGTTGAACGAAGAGGAGGAATCAAAAAGGTTTCAGTTGAAAATTTGGGCCAATTTATATGTTAATCAAGTGAGGGCCAGAATAAGCCCAAGTTTGATAAGAATATTTTTAATAGGAAGAAATTAAAAATAATCTTACTTGTCAGATTCGTGCGGAGATCTCGACGGAAAGAGCTGTCTGATTTGAAATTTGGATAACGATCAGGTTTCGAGCTTGGAAGCGAGAGAAAATCATAGAGAGAGACTCACTTTTCTGTCACTATCTTTGCTAGTTGATAAGATGAGAAAGAGGATGTTGTTGCTAGCTCACACTGGCAAATAAAGAAACTACAGGAATTTATTGGTGAGCTTGATGGGTTATATAGCAAAGAAGATCTTGTCGGAACGTCAACAAAATTTCCCTTCAATTTGAGAAGTGGAAAATCGGCCAAGAGAAGGAGATGGGCATGTTAGCCATGCTGAAGCAGATCTGCGAGATCAAGATGATGACAGTAGTCCATGTTTCTATGATGTTCTGTTATGAACAAATGAAGCCTATTAGAGTTACAAAGCGAAGTGGAGTTGTACGATATTCATCAGTCAACATCCGGACTTTATCAACATCATGTTGCTTCCTTAGTAAGGATGATCTCATTCTAAAGAGTTTGGGTATGGATCATCTCTGTGAGAAAACCAAGGTCATCTTAGATTGTAATCAAAGCTTCAAGATTTTAAAAGAAGATGAAGTCATGAACTGATTTGATACAATTATGAGATCAGAATGTTGTCTACAAACTCACAATCTGAAGACAACGAGAAGAAAGTTTAAATTGTGGGTTTGGTGTCTTTGATAATTACAGTTTCTGGGTTTCTAATTCGATATGGTTGAAGATGAGTCAAAGAAGAAAAGAAACTGAAGCTATGATCAGGGTTCAATGACTTCGAAATTTCAGAGACATAGAATTATGGAGTCAAGATGTCTTTAAAGAAAAGGGAAGAAGACATGTGTGTGCAGTTTCTCTGAAAAAGCTCAGATTAAAGCAAAGAGGAACCATGTACTTGAAATCCATGAATAATGAAGAAGAAACGTGATGCATCTCTAAATCAAAGAAAGTAGCTCAGAGGAAGAATGATAAAAGAAAAAAATTTCAGATGTAAGACAGTTTTTCTGTTTGATGGTTCATTTCTTCTTCTTCGTTTGCGTTGGCTACAGACCTTGGATTGGAGTTCTGAAAGTTGCTCTAGAAATTTGAAAGCGAGATCTTTCCAATGATATAAAGATTGTCATCTGATTCCTTGTGGTTTGACAGGAAATTGATCTCAAAGTTGACTACTCGTAGTGTTGTTTCGTTTCGGATCTGTGTTAGGATTTTGGCCATAACTCTCAAACCGTAAATCGAAATCGCGATCTGTTTTCTCCTATGGCTTCGTATGACTGTGTTTGATATCCCACCAATTTTCTGGGTTGTTTTGCTACTCCGTTTATGCTCTGCATCAAGACTGCATCAAGACTGCATCAAGAAAGATGATAAAAAGCCTCAATACAAGTCATCGAAGTGTGTGGAGTGATGGATGTGTTTATGGAGTTCCATCAAGGATTTATATACGTTGAGTGGTTCTTTGACTTGTGTTGCTCCAAAGGTTTTAGCTAAAAAAAATATTTGACCAGAGCTACGATCATTATCAGGGATATGAACATTAATATCAAAACAGTTTTTAAGACATCCACTGCAAATTACAAGACTAAGGTGAAGTTTGTATAATGATTATGTCTCTGTGGAATGAAAGTGATTCTTGTAGTTATCAAAGATTTTTCAGAAGTTGAAGAATGGAACTGAACTTCAACATCAAAGAAGGGAACTGTAATTTGTAAGATCTGAAAAAGAATGCTAAAATCATGTTTGTGATGGAATCTTCAAGGCAGTGGTTGGAGATCTAAAAGCAATTCGATCAAGCTGAAATTTTGTGATGTGCTTCATACTGCTACTATCTGAATTTTCAACGGTGGGATTGAGTTTTTGACGGTTGGTTTGTGACTTATTCAAGCATCTTCAGTCGGTTTCATACACAGTTCATCTGAAGTTTCAAAGTTGACCAGTTCTGGAGAAACATAAAACGGACGACCAAATGAACTCGGCTTGGGATGAAACTTGGCAGAGATACTCTAGACATCTTGAACTAGACTCTGGTAGAAGAGAACTGATTTTGGAGCTCGGTAACACAGTGGAAAGATGATATTTCAGATCAGCTAATTTAAAGTCTGCGCAACAATGAATTTTTAATAACATGAAAGGGGTAGAGTATAGATGTTGAAACATGTTATGGGAGCATGCTGGAATCTATGAAGAATACTGAAATGCATTTTTAGATGAGACTTTGAAAGAGAGAGATTTACAAAAGAAGAGAAACATGAAGATATCAAAGCTCAGAGAAGTTTCAAGATCTGCAAATTTCAAGGTTTATTAATTTATAATGTTAATGTAGAAGAGAGTTGTTGGTTCGGATGTGTGATGTTACAATCAGCTCAGGATGATGTAAGAACTGAATCATCAGCTCACAAAGATCACCGAAACAGAGGATAGTTGCAGGACTACAGAGATTGTTTCAAGAAAAATCAATAAAAGGAACTTCGATGTTTATGGTCAGAAAATGGGTACATTAAAGGCATGATTAACAGCGAGTATAATGCAAGACTAGTTATGATGTTGCGCAAAGCTGAAACACTCAACGTGAGTGAAATTGATATGTTGGATGTTTTTAACTTAGTTGGCATTCAAGTTGGGGGAGAAGAGAATGTCAAGTTTGTTGTGAGCTAAGAGCAAATATTATGGGGGAGCTCTACTAGTGATTAGAGTTTAAAGAATGTGCTTGAGTATCAAACTAAGTTAAAAAGGGGGAGAATGAAGATGTCATGATCTTTCAAGAATAATACATGATGTAGCATGAAGTGAGAGATTGAAGGAGATTTAAAACTCAGTCATCAAGGGAGAGATTGAAGATATTGTGATGATTGGTTTTATAAGATGCATGGAATTGAACAACTCAATCACTGAGGGAGAGATTGAAGATATTGTGCTGACTGGTTTTAAAAGAAGCATGAATTATAAAACTCAATCATCAAGGGAGAGATTGAAAGTGTTGTGTTGAATGAGTTTTTATAAGTTGTCTGAAACATGCCATGGGATTGCTACTAAACCAGGATGTCATACAACATTGTGATATATGAGACAACAAGATAGAATTATCACAGATGTCTCATAGATGGTGTGAAGACAATGAGCAGAACTAACAAAGTTGTTGAGGCACTACTTGACACAATTGCAGTAAGAACATATGTGAAGTTCCAAAGTAGTACATGAAGTTATACATGAAGCCGAACTGTGTGAGTACTTGGAAGAGTTGAAATACAGAAGTTTGGAGACAACTTGGACAAGCCAAGAGGGTCTGATACAACGGAGATGGTATCAAACGTCCGAAGCAGTTCTTGTACTAGTTCTGAGAATAATACAGGAAGTAGTACAAGAAGCTGAGTTGAAGAGTTTGAGTACAGAAACTTAAGACCGACTTGGACAAGTCAAGTGGCGGCTGCTTAGCTGAATGAACATCTTGAATGGAAGATTCAAGATGAGATCATGAAGAGAAACTTTCCTTATCCAAAAAGAAAAAGGAAAGTTCTCAATTTTCTATTTGTTGTATAATAGGAAAGTTGTCAACCCTAGGGGTTGGGCAATTGATATAAATACCAAGAGGGCTCTTCATGAAGACTTGCGCGCTTCAAGGTAGTTTCGAGAGATGCACACAAGATGTGTGGTGTTGCCCCATCAACAAGATCGAGAGATCTTTTGATGGTATTCATCTAGAAAAGAATGATAGGCATAATAGTGTTTGTATCATATGCAGTTGTAATTGCTATCTTGTTCTAGTGAATTTGTTCTGGACTAGGTCCCGGGGATGTAGGAAAAACCGAACCCGTTAACAAAGCTTGTGTGTTATTTACTTTATGCTCATACAAACACAAAGTATATCCTAACTAGACTTAGCCACAATATGCGTTTTCATACAATTCACAAGTGGTGAGTGATTATGTAGTTGATTTAGTTTTTTGTACATCAGGTACTTGGTCTCTGCCGTGTAACAATGCCGGTTTCGAGAACCTGATTCAGTTAACTATTAAGACTGCACTAGATGTAGGATGGGAACCATTGCTACCTCTACTCAACAATTCTCCAAATCTACAAACCCGACATAATTTAGATTTCTGATACTGATTCTTTATGTTTATGGGACTGCATCACAAATATGCAGTTAGATGTTTAGACGAGGAAGATTGTGACTGCGAATATCAAGATAAATCATGGGTGGAAGAGGTTGTTGATACTTGTCTATCATCAAGCCCGGTGAAGGTTATAAAGATATTTAATTTTGGTGAAATTTGTTATCCGGAAGAAGACATAAAGGACCAGATAAAGCAGGTCATGCAATTCCTAAAGACAATGCCGGAACTCGAACAAATGATATTGTACTACGATACACCAGAAGATGAAGATTTGATGAAACTATACAAGGGCCTTCACGAGCTTCCTACTGTGGCATCAGCCAATTGTGAGGTCCGGCTAATCTTCCCCAACTTATCAACTACTATCTCCATTAGAAAGGGTAATCTTCTTTAGGGATATCCTTTTATGGTTTCTTAGCCATGAACATGTTTCAGGCAATCAGGCTACAAGTTTGCATAGCTGCTGAAAAAACTCTAAAACTCTATTTCTGCCGTGTGCTTCTTTCTTTTTCTTTATTGGCTTTGTATTCCCTTTTTAAAGGCTTGTGTTATTGCTTTCTCCTTTTGTCGACTGAGAATGTTTAATATCTTTTATTTGTCTCTCTTCTTCTTATTTGTTGAATAAGGTTAGTGTTCATTGATCTCTTCTTGAAATGGATCATAGTTTCTTGATTATGTCGAGTTACTGTTTACTGTGGATTAGAAAATGAGGGAGTAGTTAAGGCGTTCATTATTTAACAAAAGTAAGAAAAAAAGGGTTGAAGCTTTCAGCACACGTAAACATATATAGGAGTCCCGTTTCAATCCCGAAGAGCACAGCACTTCCCAAGAAGATACTGAAAGAAACACAACACTTCCTAAGGTTCCTCCTGTCCAATATAAACCCTTCTCTGTCATTGTAAACCTTAAGCAGAAAATATCACAACAAAGGTTCTCTTCATCTTATCTGTTTTTATAAAAGCTTTTAAAGAGAACGAGCTATGGCTAACTTCAACTTCAAGTTGTTTTTCAAAACCTACGCGGACAGCATCTAAAACTGGCCTAAACATTTTAACTTGCGAGTTTGTGGCCATCAAGCCACACAAGCGTTGGCACAACCTGGCTGACGAAGGAGCTGAACTCTTCCCCTGAAATTAGGTCGTTGCCTCTTATATCTAACTGCTTCAGTTTCATTAAATCTCTAAGCACCAAATACGCATCCCTGTATTTACTAGGTACCTCTCTTCCAATTTCACCCGAATTAGGGAACGACAAAGAACATAGGTACCTTGTTGTGTCCACTAGGTTCTTGCCGCCGATGTGGTTATGTGAAACATCCAACACTCTTAGCTGCTTCAGATGTCTTAGAGAGTGGAGCGCTGAAAAGCTCTTGATCCTGTTGTTACTCAGATTTAGGCAACAGAGAAGCTGCAACGCCTCCAATCCTACACACAGACCCATACATATTTAATCACACAGATGCTAGCAACTGATATTGAAGACTCAAAAGCCTTAGGAAACACTAGGTACCTTCAGCTGAATGAAGCTTATTGTGACTGAGATCTAACATTTGCACAAATAGCAACTTCTCGACAGAGGCTATCCGAGATAGTGTTAAGTTATTAAGCCTTAGACATACAATATTGTTCATGTTCCTGTACCGAAACAGGTGTCTGGACAGGAACTCGGTGCTTGAAGTCACCTGTGTGCATCAACATTCTCTTTATGACTAACACATCAATTTGAGATTCACAGCTAAAAGGAAGACTAAGTTAGTACCTTGTGGAGAAGAGCTACACTGTACTCATCCTTGTAGTACTGGTCATGCCAAGAATCAAGGGCCATCAGATCGTTATACAGCTGGAGGATTTCTTTATAATGGACACCTTTAACAGCATCATCATCCGAGATCGTAGTTTCCTCAGCCATCAAAAGCTTCGCAAGAATGAGCTTTCCAAATTTGCTATTTAAAAAATAGGAAACAAGAACTCAAAAGGTCAAAAGACTATACAATTTGTCTTTTCCATTTAATCTAGAAAAAGTTTACAGGACTATTTCATACCTGTCAGGCAACTTACGAAATTGTTCAATCTCTATCTTTATAGCTTGCTTACGCCACTCAAAACCCGTATCAGCCTTTAACTGATTCAAGGCCATAAGAGAATTCAAATCCTTCGACGACTGTGCATCCAAATAGTCAAAACCATCCGTCCATGAAACAGTGCCTTCCTGTGACTCTCCAACAGTGTCATAAATATGCACTGTAAATACAAACTCATAAGGAGTGCTCAAGTTACATCCCGTGGAGGAAACAATTTCTCGAGACTTGCCAAGGCTGACCTTCACTTTGACAGGTTCTGTACTGTCAAATTTCAGACGAGCAACCCATACACAAGACACTTGAGAGTTCTTCTCCGGAACTGGTTCCCAAACAAGATCCTCATTGCTTTTTAGTTCAGAATCAATAGTAACAGTAGAGGAGCTAACTCCACTGACAGCTTGGTCAAAGTAAAGAATCAATGGAAAAGAACCAGACTCGGAACAGTAAGTAGTGAACTTAGAAGAAGAATAAGAGCCATTAAAGCAGCCAGGTCCAGATAGAATGATAGTGGAACCATCTGAAGGCCACGAGGAAGCACGAAGAGAAGTCTCCATTTTAACAGTTTGATCAATAAGCCAAAGATAATAAAACCAACCACTTTGGTCATCTTCTTCAGTAAATATAGCATTGTGTACATAGTCAAATTCACGACGAATCGTTTCCTTTGGCGTAAACCCATCAGCCTTTTTGGCGATTAAACTTGAAAGAAGTACACTGCATAATTTAAATCAACCAAAACAATAAAAGTAAACTTGATAGTACCACAAATGCGTCCATATGTTTAAATAATGCATCATACCTACGATTGTGCCAAGCAGAATAGTTGCTAAAGTTATCATTGATCATATCAGTTGTATGCTGCAACTCATCCTGTTCTGACGTCTTGGTTAGCTCCACAACAAACCTTACATAAAAAATTAGAGAACAGAGACATCAAAGATATGAAAAGATGCAAAAAAGCTTATTGACATTAATGTGCATATATAAGTCTCACCTGCGATAATTCCAAAGGTGAAAGTTCCTGAGAACTAGATTCTTTTTTATATCGTCGTCAAGCTTTTGATATTTATTCAAAAGTTGCAATTCTTTATCTAAGGAGGAACAGTGCCCTTTACTCAAAACCCACTTACGATGATACCATGCCCCATACGACTTGAGATTTCTCTTTAAAGCATTCTCTACCTGGATTTAACCAAAGAGATGATCAGCATTAATGGGAAGCAATCAATATTTATGAGTAAAAAAATATTTGCAACTCACGACTTCAAGTTCTTTATGGAGAATTGAGTTGACCAAGCTTGGATCTGCAGAGTCAAGGTTATACTCTACGGCAAGTTTCCTATAGTTCCAAGCAGTGTAGGCCTCCGGATTGATTTCTAGAAGCTTCGCGCTTAATTGAATTGCTTCCTTTGTGTAACTATAGAAACCATTGATTAGATTGATTGATTGAGATAGAAGGAAAGAGAAGAAGAAGACTTAGACTGTACGTTACATCTTTTGATGGTGATTGGACATGAACTGGGACTGGAGCGACCGGAGCTCTAGGGCTTCAGAAGCGGAGGCTGCCTCCTCTTCTGGCTTCAAAGCCGCATTCCTCTTACGACCGTGCATTCTATTCTGGTACGAGTGTCGTATTCTAGTTCACCGGAAACCCTAAAAACACAACAATACTCCCCTCCGTTATGTATGATTTTTTAAGTTTTTTAGATTAAGAAACTATGGATTTTTTTTCTTTTGGTAAGCAAGAAACTATGATTTTGATGCAAACGAAAAATTAATTTAACCAATAAAAATAAATATGGTCATAAAATATCAAACAAATATAATTTTTATCTAAAAACTGAAAATAAAAATTAAAAATAACATAAAAAAACTAAAATTTCTAAATATCTTATTATATAAAGCTTGATGTCAAAGTTACTCATTAACTAGATTGTGACACGTGTTACTTGTATCAATAAGATGTTGACATATGTCAATTTTAAATTTACAAAAACATTAAAAAGAACTAAAACTTAAAAAGTAAAAGTTCTAAACCTATTGTAAAAAGAAAATATACTAACTATCAATATTTATTTATTTTTTATTTTTAATATTTTAATTTTACTACGTTGTAGTATTTTTAGATTTTACTTATTATTTAGTTAAATTTGATTTCTTATTAGAAATTCGTTATGATTTTTAAATTTATTTTTATATTATTTTAAATTTTTCTTTTTAGGTAAGATATGTAAGATCAATAATTATTTTTTTCTTATTTTTTTAAATTTTGTAGCATTTTATATTTTATATCTCTAAATTATCTAAAAAGGAAATCTACTAACTATCATTGTTAATTTTCTATTTTTAATATTTTAATTTAATTACGTTGTAGTCTTTTTAGAGTTTGGTTATTATTTAGTTAAATTTGATTTCTTATTAAAAATTTGTTATGATTTTAAAATATAGTTTTGATATTATTTTGCATTTTTCTCTTTAATTAAGGATATGTAAGATCAATATATATATTTTCTTATTTTTATAAATGTGGTAGTATTTTTAAATTGTGTTTATATTTTATATCTCTAAATTATCTAAAACTAATATATCATCGTGTATATAATTTTCAATTTTATTTTTATTAGTCAAATTAACTATCTTTCAATTTCTTAAATTTTATTGGGTTGGTCATAAACTCATTGCAATCGTGTAGATATTTTTTTTCTTTTCATCCATAATATTTTTGAGTAAACAATTTTAAAGAAATATTTTAGTGGTTATACAAACTGTCATAAGCAAATTTTAGTGGTGAAAAGAAACTACGTTAAATTGAAAGTAAATGAACAAAAAATGGTTTAATTTGTTCACAAAGTAATTTATAGGTGCTGATAAAGAGCAAATTTTAACAATAAAATATTTTTGGATGTAAGAAAATATTTTTAGTGGTAAAACATATAGTAAAATTGTACGTGGATTATAATAAGATGACGTTTTGACGGGTTAACTCCATCTAAAACATGAATAAGTTGCAGAACATTTTTGAAATTTGAAAATATTGGTTTTTGGTTGACTAGCTACTCATCTGCTTGATCATGGGTTTAACCTCCCGTAATACTATTTGTAATGATTAATGTTTAAAAAAAGTTTTGTGGCTGATAATATAGTTTTAGATTATTGTAATAATTGTAATAATAATTTAAAATAAAAAATATAAATTAATTTATTAAAATAAAATTATTTCTCTAAGAATATTTATATATTTATTTCTAGAAAATATAATTTATTTAAAAAATATATATATTCTTTTAAAATTTTATTTTAGTACATATTTTTAAAATCCGTGCATTGAGTGAATCCTAATTTAATTTTATATAATTAAAGAAACGGAGAAAGTATTAAACATACCAAAGCAAATTTTAACAAAAATAAAAAAACATAAAAAATAAATAAATGGAGAGGCTTGCAGGACACGAAGACATAGGAGACACGTGTCGATCCGGAGGAGCACAACACTGCCCAAGACCACTGCTTCAAGCCTTCAACCTCAACGCCATGTCGATCCGGAGGAGTAACAACATTTTTTAATGCGACTCTATGCGACTTTACAAATACACACACACAAAGACAAACCTAGAGGATTTCAAAAGACCCTAATGATGAGAAAACTATATCGTTGTAGGTTTTTTGTTGGGCTCTGCTTTGGTTGTTAAAGTAAGTTTTCTCCATTTTCTTCTTACTCTTCATGTCTACTTTTTCCTCCAACGAATTGGTTCTGTATTTGTCTCTGTTTTTTTAGCAATTTTTTGGTTTTCGGTTGTGTATCTTAATATAGTGAATACATCTGATGTGGTTTAGTGTACATGGTATTTTAATAGAAACATCAAAGACCTTGTTTTTTTATTATTTGACCTCTTGTTTCAAATATCTTACCGGAGTTATTTCATATCTTTGTTCAGGTTATAAGTGTTGTTCTATATCTGTCACAAAATGAAATCAAAAAGGAAAAACATGGTTGTTGGTCGTGGTTCTACTGATTTAATCAGCGGTTTACCAGATGCACTGATTTGTAACATCTTATCCTTCCTTCCCACAAAAGAAGCTGTTTCAACTACTGCTCTAGCCAAAAGGTAGAAGCCTTTACTTGCGTTTGTACCAAATCTTAGACTTTGATGACTCCATCTATTTCCATCCTCGAGAAAGAAATTTTATGAGTTTCGTGGACAGTGTCTTGGCTTTGCAAGCGAAAGCCAAAGCTCCGTTGAAGAGATTCCACGTCAAGTGCAAAGATGTTGTTGATCAGTATACGGTTCTTGAATGGATACCCAAAGTCTTGAAACGTGGTGTCTTAGATATTGATCTTTGCATCCCTACCTCTCTCGGTTATTGCTCGAGATCGAATTTTTATCCTCTGCCTTCTGAGATCTTTGTGAGCACGAAATTGGTTAGGCTAAAGATTGAATTTGAAGATGGTGTCAACATTGATGTAGAAGGTGATGTTTCTCTTCCCAAGCTCAAGATTTTACATCTTGATTATTTTCAGACAGATACCTGTACGTTTAACAAGCTTCTCTCTGGCTGTTACGCGCTTGAAGAATTAGTGCTGGTTAATTTGAAGTGGAACTGGAACTAATTGGAACCTATGCATGGCTACCTGACGGTATCCATCCCAACCTTCAACAGACTTAAGTTTTGTCGTTCTGGAAAACTTTTATGAGGTTGAAGATGTTGATGAGGCTAATGAGAGTGTGCAACTGTTATTTGATAATCCACATCAGGTCTACCTAGAATATTCTGATACTATGGCGGATATGTATCAAGAAGTGAGTTTTGATTCGCTTGTGGAAGCAAGTATCAGAATTCGATTGACACCTGATCAGATTGTACATGTAACATCTTCAATTTTTACTATCGTTTAGGTACCTTGCATTAGGCGAATCATGAGTATCCCATCAGTCTGCTGTGCGTTGGGTGTAAGTCCATAACGTTATGACTTACGAAGGTTCGGAGCGGGTCATGCCTGGTCGGACGCAATATGACGATGTAATACGAAGGAATGTGTATCTCTTTTAGATTTTGTGTCTAGGGATGTCGAGCATTGCCTTGGAATATAATGTATTTGTAGAAGGCCTTCCTTAGGGTAGAAGCATGCATATTCATTATTTCCGCTGCATATTTAAATTCGAGTCTTCATGCATTACACTTCATTATGATTGTTGCATTGTATCATTGCTTGTTGGTTGAATTCGTATTGCTTGCGGTTTGGGGATAGGTAGATGGGTAGAATTCCTTAGATATCGTGGGGTAAGATTTCCTTAGATATCGACCTCACTAAGTAATGCTAGATTATTTATGATTCTACTTCATTTTTTTCGCAGGAATCTTTAGCCGAAAGATTTTCGTAGTAGAAGCAACGTTACCTAGGCGAATCAATGTAGGTTTTACGGCTTTTCTAAATTCTTACTATGTATATTATGTGTGGTTTTCAAAAGGATTCGAAAGCTATATAAACATTTTGGTAACGATTTTTGCGTATATTATATATATGTAAAGACTTGGATTTTAAAAAGCTAAATGGTTATTCCAACTGATATTAAGTTTAGTCCGGGCTTAACACAACTTTCGCTCGTGGTACAGGTTGCAAAGCCTTAGGTCGTGTTCGAGAGGTCGGGCGCTCGCGGTTGGATGACCAGGGTGATTAGATTCGTTATGAAAGCATTGGTTACTGACTACGAGAGTGCTACATAATGCTTCCGATTTGTTCTTATATTTAGGACGGATTGGGGGTGTTCAAGTGTGGTATCAGAGCATAGTTAAGTGATGTTGTGGAAAACCATATTTTCAACGTTTTATTGAGTAAATGTGTCGCAAAACTGTCTAGAAAATTGATTCGGTCACTTGCTAAATTCTATATTCATAGGAATGTTCATAGAAAATTATTCGGTCATTTGTTAGATTCTAGGTTAGGAATCTTTATAAGAACAAGACTCATCTTTATTTCCTTGTAGTATGCCACCAAAAAGTGGTCGTGGAAGTGGTTGTGGACGTGATAGGATGGGGAGAAGGGGATGGGCTACGGTTCTACTGCCCCGAGGGTATTACTATCGTGAGATTGAGAGGGGGGAGTCATCGAGGAGTGCTACTGAACGTGCATCCAATACTGTGAAAGATACTCCTAAGAAGCTGATAGGATTACTAAGGGAAATCACTCCTGAGAAGAAGCTCGTGGAGAAGCCTGAGCAGGAAGTCCAGGAAAGTTAAAAGGAATGTGTTTGTTTGGAACCATAACCCGAAGAGAAAGAGGTCGTGATGGTAAATGATTACATTATCATCTCCTCAGGTTCCTTTCAGTCGCTACGGGCATTTGGAGCACCATCTGAGTGTCATAAACATCTCTTCTGGTAGCTCTGCCACACCGTCTATAGTACCTAGTCCCTACGCTTACACACCCTTGATCGATGGGGATGATCTGCTGGACTTAGACTTTGGGGATCTCCCTGATCCACTCCTGGACATTCCGGAGTTCATTGTCCCTTCACCTGATACCCCGATCACCATGACATGGAGGGATACTCCACCTGTACTTGAACTTGGAACGGATCTCCTGTTTGAAGTTATCCCGATGGACGAGACAGTCAGCGCACCAGGCGTACAGGTACCCTACTGTTTTCTTTGTGGGCAACTAGGACATTACCCGCTTGACTGCCAATTTTACAGTTCGTACGCACCAGCGTGCAACATCTGCTTGATTTGCAGAGTGAGAGGACATTACTCCAGCACTTGTCCGACACTGAGGATTGACACTCCGACTCACACACCGACTCCTACTCCACCCCGATCTCACGCTACCGACCCATCATCTTCCCAGACTCCACCCACTGGTTACCCAGATTGTATCTGCTCCCAGTGTAGCTTTAGGTTCCCTTGATCCTTGTAGATATCCTAAACCCTAGTTAGGTAACCAGCACTAATCATATTTTTGCGTGTACAATACCGGCTTTGGTTAGGCCCCTAGTAACTTTTAGTTCTATCTTGTATCATTTTTTTGGGTGTGGTTGGTTTGTGACGAGGTTTGAATAAGTGGTGTGTGTATATGGATACGAGAGTGATGTTTAAAACTTATGTTATGATATGTTTCAAATAGTATATACACACCACTTATTCAAACTTCGTCACAAACCAACCACACCCAAAAACATGATACAAGATAGCACCGCAAGTCACTAGGGACCTAACCAAAGTCGCTGCTGTACACGAAAAAATATGGTTAGTGTCGGTTAGCTAACTAGGGTTTAGGATATCTACAAGGATCAGGGGAACCTAAAGCTACACTAGGAGCAGATACAACCTGGGTAACCAAAGGGTGGAGTCTAAGAAGATGATGTGCCGGTAGCGTGAGATGGGGTGGAGTAGGAGTCGGTGCGTGAGTCGGAGTGTCAACCCTCAGTGTCGGGCAAGTGCTGGAGTAATGTCCTCTCACTCCGCAAATCAAGTACATGTTGCACGCTGGTGCGTACGGGCTATAAAACTGGCAGTCAAGCCGGTAATGTCCTAGTTGCCCACAAAGGAAACAATAGGGTACCTGTGCGCCTGGTGCGCTGACTGTCTCGTCCACCGGGATAACTTCAGTCAGGAGGTCCGTTACAATTCCAAGTGCAGGTGGAGTATCCCTCCATGTCATGGTGATCGGAGTATCAAGTAAAGGAACAATGAACTCCGGAATGTCCAGGGGTGGATCAGGGAGATCCCCAAAGTCCAAGTCCAGCAGATCATCCCCATCGATCAAGGGTGTGTAAGCGTAGGGACTAAGCACTATAGACGGTGTGGCAGAGCTGTCAGAAGAGATGTCTATGACACTCGATGGTGTATGAATGCCCGTAGCGACTGAAAGGAACCTGAGGAGATGCTAATGTAATCCTCTACCATCACGACCTTTTAACTTTCCTGGACTTCCTGCTCAGGCTTCTCTGCGACCTTCTTCTCTGGAGTGATTTCCCTTAGTAATCCTATCGGCTTCTTAGGAGTATCCTTCGCAGTATTGGATGCACGTTCAGCAGCACTCCTCCATGACTCCTCCCTCTCAATCTCACGATAGTAATACCCTCGGGGCAGTAGTCCCGTCGCCCGTCCCCTTCTTCCCATCCTACCACATCCACTACCATGTCCACGTCCTTTTTTTGGTGGCATACTACAAGGAAATAAAGACGAGTCTTGTTCCTATAAAGATTCTTAACCTAGAATCTAACAAATGACCGAATAACCTCCTATGAACATTCCTATGAATATAGAATTTAGCAAGTGACCGAATCAATTTCCTACACAGCTTTGCGACACATTTACTCGATAAAACATTGAAAATATGGTTTTTCGTAGCATCGCTTAACCATGCTCTAATATCACGCTTGTAACACCCCCGATCCGTCCTAAATATAAGAACAAATCGGAAGCACTACGTAGGACTCTCGTAGTCGGCAACCAAGGTTTTCGGAATGAATCTAACACGCTGGTCATCCAACCACGAGCGCCCGACCTCTCGAACATGACCTAAGGCTTTGCAACCCGTACAGCGAGCGAGAGTTGTGTTAAGTCCGGACTACACTTAATATCAGTTGGAATAACCATTTAGCTTTTGAAAATCCGAGTCTTTACGTATATATAATATACATGAAAATCGTTACCAAAACGTTTATATAGCTTTCAGATCCTTTTGAAAACCATTCATAATATACATAGTAAGAATTTACAAAAACTGTAAAACCTACATTGATTCGCCTAGGTCATGTTGCTTCTACTACGGAGATCTTTCGGCTAATGATTCCTGGGAAAAAAATAAAGTAGAATCATAAGCAATCTAGCATTACTTAGTGAGGCCGATATGTAAGGAAATCTTATCCCCACGATATCTATGGAATTCTACCCGTCTACCTATCCCCAAACCGCAAGCAATAATTCAACCAACAAGAAATGATACAATGCAACAAGCATAATGAAGTGCAATGCATGAAGACTCGAATTTAAGTATGCAGCGGAAATAATGAATATGCATGCTTCTACCCTAAGTAAGGTCTTCTACGAATACATGATATCTGAAGGCAATGCCCGACAACCTTAGACAGAAAGTCTTAAAGAGATCCACATTCCTTCGTACTACATCGTCATGTAGCGTCCGGCCGGACATGATCCGCTCCGAACCTTTGTAAGCCATAACGTTACGGAGTTACACGCAACGCACAACAGAAGGATGGGATCCTCATGATTCGCCTCATGAAAGCTACCTAAGCGATAGTAACTAACATGCAAGAAAGCAATAATATAACAATAGGACGGCATAACTACAATGGTAGGAGATGACATTTACACACCCAAATCTAATGGTAAATCATTTGATTAATCCACATACTAAAGAGTGGCTTTTACCTATTCTCCAGGAATTTATGGATCAGGAGGATGTTCAAATTATTAAGAGTTTGCCTATTAGCAAATCTATTAAGCCAGATCGGTTGGTGTGACATTTTACAAATTCCGGTCGGTACTCAGTTAAGTCAGGTTATAAGGTAGCTCAAGCCATGAAGGGCGAAATCGAATACCGTCCTAGTTGTAATGTCCTGAAGGCTCAGGCTTGGAATCTTCCGATACCACATAAAACCAGACATTTTTTCTGGCAGATAGCGTCTGGTTCTCTCCCGGGGACGGTGCGATTAGCTTCTCAGGGAGTTCATTGTGACACGGTATGTAAGAGATGTGATCTAGCGGCACAGAGTATTAATCACACTTTCTTTAAGTGTCCTCATTCCCGACAAATATGGGAAATGGTCTTCGTTGGATTACCCACAGACAATTTTCCATACGATTCGGTGTATTCAAATTTGTATTTTATTTATGGTAAAGGGATAGTCCCTATGGCTTTAGGATACTCATCTTTCGATACCGTGGCTTGTTTGGTTCTTATGGAAGAATAGGAATAAGAAAGTCTTTCAAGGGTTACAATCAGAGCCAATAAGTATCATTAATCAGTCTTTAGGTGAACAATTGTTGTGGGAAGAAGCCCAAATAGCCTCAAGGGTTAGTCCGGGTTCACCGGAACCCTTGTATACTCATGAGCCGATAATTCGTTGTCAAGTTGATGGTTCGAGGAAATCTACAGAACCAAATTCAGGATTGGGATGGTGGTGTGGTGATGGTGAGAATCAGACTTTAAAGTATTTTCAGAGATAAGTTTGGTTTTGATAAATTGTACACGGTTGAACCCCACGAGTCTAGCGGAGGTTTAGCTTTATTTTACAATGATGTAATAAAACTTGATGTTCTTTCTGCTAGTGATCGCTTAACAGATGTTCAAGTATTTTTGGGACAACAAATTATGTTTATGTCATTTGTTTATGGGGATCATGTGCCCAAGTCCCGTGAAAAGGTGTGGGATGATTTAATTCTAATTGGGTCGACACGTACGGATCCCTGATTTGTGATAGGAGATTTTAATGAGCTTATTGGTAACCATGAGAAGTCTAGGGGGGTTTCAGAAGCTTTTGACGTCTCCCTGTGCACGATTATACCGCTTTCCCTTCTTTATATTTCTTATCTGATTCTCTCCTTATTATGTCTCTTAAGATCAACAGAGACTTGCAACCCTTTTCTTCGATTTTTCCAAATAGAGAAGACATGATAAACCAACTCTTTTATCCCCTCCAAGTCTTCGATTCAGAAACTTTGTATGGATCCCCTAATCCTAATCCTTTTGAATAAAAAAAAAAAAAATTCTTCATGATCCATCGATTTTTTTAATCTCTTCATGTTCGTGTCAAATCAGTCCTCTATCATCTATTCATAACTGATCATCCAAACACAATATGGCTCGGTTCTTTTCTCGAAGTGACGAAGAAGAAGACACTCAACGTCTTTGACTTTTCCAATCTGATTTACATGTAACCGAGCAAGGCAGAGGAGATATTCTCTATCCACACGTGTTAAGATGACTTTTCTTCTAAAACGTAATTACACCAAATTTAATTAACCTCCTCACAGACCTTTTTATGGGCCAAGTTTAATTAAATTAGGTATTGGGCCACCAAACTTGAACTGAGCCCAAACCAAAACTAACCTCTCTTTCTCGATGGTTTCTGATCTCGACGGCAAGGAAAAAAATGAAGCTTCCAATGGACAGTACTCCGACTTCCGGTATACTGCACTCTTAATCCGATAAGTTTGACATCAACCCCACCGTCTTCATCAATCTCCTTTCTAATATTGACCGGTTGAAATCACCTTATCTCTAATTCCTTAAGGATCTTCTTTTCTTTAAACTCAAATTTTTTTTTATACTCACTGTGAATCACCGCCATTGATGCCAGATCTCTAATTGGTGAACTAAAGCTTCGACTTTGTCTTCACCATTGTTGATTTAATGTCTTATATGATAATATTAATAGTCATTGAAACCCAAAGAGTTAAACCATGCTATCTCCTTCTCTAAGTCTTCGACATTACAACAACAAAAACCCAAAAACATGTATGATCTCAACTCCTTCAAGTTAAAACTCGGCTGTAATAGATTCAGTCTTTCTTCTCTAACCTTTCCCACGTTCTTCACACAACTCCGATGAAGAGCACAAGACCTTCCTAGAAATTTATGATTAGTTCTGCCTCTATCAAATTCAAAGCGATTCATTACACTGTATAACTCTTTCTTTGCTTGCTTCTTCAAACACAAACACTTCTGAACATACTCTCGATCTTATATGCTTGAATTCTCTACTAGCCACAAATCCAGGATCACACCCGAAACAAGACCAGATCTCTATCGAGCCCTGCTCTGATACCAATTGAAAACGCATATTTGTGGCTAAGTCTAGTTAGGATCTATTTTGTGTTTGTATGAGCTTAAAGTAAATAACACACAAGCTTTGTTAATGGGGTTCGGTTTTTCCTACATCCCCGGGATCTAGTCCAGAACAAGATAGCAATTACAACTGCATATGATACAAGCACTACTATGCCTATCATTCTTTTCTAGATGAATACCATCAAAAGATCTCTTTATCTTGTTGATGGGGCAACACCACACATATTGTGTGCATCTCTCCAAACTACCTTGAAACGCGCAGGTCTTCATGAAGCGCCCTCTTGGTATTTATATCAATTGCCCAACCCCTATGGTTGGCAACTTTCCTATTATACAACAAATAGGAAATTGAGAACTTTCCTTTTTCTTTTTGGATAAGGAAAGTTTCTTTTCATGATCTCATCTTGAATCTTCCATTCAAGATGTTCATTCAGCTAAGCCGCCGCCACTTGGCTTGTCCAAGTCGGCCTTAAGCTTCTGTACTCAAACTCTTCAACTCAGCTTCTTGTACTACTTCTTGTATTATTCTCGGAACTAGTACAAGAACTGCTTCGGACGTTTGATACCATCTCCGTTGTATCTGACCCTCTTGGCTTGTCCAAGTCGTCTCCAAACTTCTATATTTCAACTCTTCAAAGTACTCACACAGTTCGGCTTCTTGTATAACTTCATGTACTACTTTGGAACTTCACATATGTTCTTACTGCAGTTGTGTCAAGTAGTGCCTCAACAACTTTGTTAGTTCTGCTTATTGTCTTCACACCATCTATGAGACATCTGTGATAATTCTATCTTGTTGTCTCATATATCACAATGTTGTATAACATCCTGGTTTAGTAGCAATCCCATGGCATGTTTCAGACAACTTATAAAAACTCATTCAACACAACACTTTCATTGTAAACATCAAAACTTAAAAAGATTAGGAGAAAGATATGTGACTAACCTTGAGGGTGGCATAAGACAAGTAGAGAATCTTGACATTGCATATTCCCGTGAGAAGCCTTGTTACATTAATCTTGTCCTTTGCAATATTGCCAGATGTCCGTCTACGTTTGAGCTTAGCTTCAACGAGCGAGTTAAAACTCACTTGTTGATACCTATACGCGATAGTATCCGAGTACTTGAGGTAGACCAGATTTGGGTTGTCAAATAACAATGACACAAACTGGTAAAAATCATCACCCTCATCATAAAATTTAGTCTCATCAAAACGAGAATACACTAGTCTCTTGAGGGTTGGGATAGACACGGTAGTTTAGGTTCCACACGCTCGTCCCACATCAAATTAACCAGCACTAATTCTTCGAGATCGCGGCATCCAGAAAGAAGGTTGTTAAACATACGTGTATCGATCCGAAAACAGTCAAGATGGAGGGTCTTAAGCTTCGGAAGAGAAACATCACCGTCCACCTCAATGCTGACGCCACTCCTAAACTGTATATTCAGCCTAACCAATGTCTTGCTCACAAAGATCTCAGAAGGCAGAATATTTAAAGAGTAGGCACAATTCCGAGACGAATAGAGGTGTAGATCAATATCTAACACACCACGTTTCAACACTTTGGGTATCCAATCCAACACCCGAGACTCGTCGACATCATCTCCACACTTGAGGTGGAATCTTTTCAACGCAGCATTTTCTTGCAAAGCCAATACACCATTCACAAAATTCATAAAACTTAGAGAATCCTTACTTCGTCGAGGATGGAAATAGATGGAGTCATCAAAATCAAGATTGGGTACAAACTTAAGCAAAGGCTTCCACCTTTTTGCTAGAGCAGTAGTTGAAGCAGCTTCTTTTGTTGGAAGAAAGGTTAAGATGTGACAAAGAATTTCGTCTGGTAAATCGCTGATTATATCTCCATAATCATCAAAACCCTTCTTTCTCGAACCTATCTTGTGACAGAAACAGATCCACACTTACAACCTGAACAAAGAAGACATGTAACTCCTGTTAGAGAAAGGATTCCGAATTTTAGCTTTTATCAACTACAAAACATAGTAAGAGACACAGAACCAAAATCGTTGGAGAGACATACGAAATGAGAAGTCAATGATATCAGGTTATTTGGAGAAACCAAAGAGTCAGAGACAGGGTTCTATAACAAAGCCAGGGAAGTGTAGAAGACGAAGCGTTACGGTTTATTTTCTAGAAATCATCTATTGGGCTTTGTGTGCATGCGTAAAGTAGCATGCTTTCGTCAAGTGACAACTGAATTTTTTACTAACTTTTTAAAGTAGACAACCTTTAACGTTTGGTTCATAGATTTGTTTTGAATGTAATAAGAGCATGGCATTGGTGAGAGAATCGTTAAGTCTGTTGATACATTTTTATATATTTTAATATTTATAATGTAATTTAACTTGCAGATAATATTTGAAATTTTATTTTTACTTAAATGTAATTTAACTTGAATATTATATAATATATTGATATTTGTAAGGTAAAACTTAACTTGAATACTTATTTTAATTTGTATCTACAGTTAATAGATTTTAACTCATATAAAAATAAAAATTTAAATATAATTAGTAACGATAATGTATTTGTAAATACTATTAGTACATTATAAATACTATTAAAATAATATTATATATACTTACTCATGCATAGCTTGTTAGATATATGCAATTTTATTTTGTAATTTATCATAGAATTCAAAATAATAATAAGAGCATATAACAATTAATCAAGAAAAAAGTGTCGATTATGCCATGAACAGTACCAATCTTTCTCTTCTATGCCATTTTCGTGAAACCCTTTTCTCGTCTGCCACAGAGGGTTCCAAAAAGTATCATTTTGCCATTATCCCAATTTGCGACGCTTATACAATTGAAGGGAAAAAATCTTCGTTTCTTCTTCTATCTCTGGCTTATCTTCTTCTTCTTTGTTTCTTCTTTTCCCCTCAGAAATCTTGGTTTCTTCTTCTCTCTCTTGTCTTATCATCTTCTTCTTTGTTTCTTCTTTTCCCCTCAGAAATCTTGGTTTCTTCTTCTCTCTCTTGTCTTATCATCTTCTTCTTTGTTTCTTCTTCTTCACTACACATCTGCCTGAACAGTCCGACGTAATGATGAATTTCTTTCTACAGTCACTTCTACAGCCAAATCCTCCGCTTTTTCCGCCTCCACCCGCCCCGGTCGGCGAGACAGGGAAACCTAGTTCTGAACCCGATCCTTGGTATGTAAGAGAAGTATTGCGTTCTTATATCTGATCTGATTTCTAACGAAAATGGTTGTTAAACGGAACAGGGAAACCGATCTGATAGACCAGTTAATAGATCCAAGATCTTTGTCCATCCAGTTTTTTTATATGAGGATAGACCAAATGTTATCTGATAGACTATTTTTTCTCGATAGACCAATTACAAGATCTAAAAATTTTGTCCACCCAATGTTTTTTATATGACGATAGAACACTTCTTATCTGATACACATACTTCAGGAAAGGTTTTGGTCTACCATTACTTTTTTGGTCACTCCGTCTTTGGTAACTTACAAGTTACCTACTGTGCAGGTTAGCGGGGGGGGGGGTTGACGACATCCACCAGGAGGGGTTCTTGTCTACCGTTAATTTTCTTCAAAGAAATTCGATTATATCTACTTTTCCATGTCTAACATATATACTTGTCCATTGTGTAGGTTATCTCAGCAGATGGACCACAATATTAACCTCACGTACTTGTCCACCGAATTTATTTATGTCGCTCATTATTATGTCTTAGTAGACCAAATTCAATGCATGAGCTGTTTATTTTCCCCATTATTATGTCTCCAATGCAGGTCTGATGACCATGCAAGGAGAATTGGGTATGTTCTCCCTCCGTAGGACCAGTTTTAAATAGTCAAGGTCTGTGAACTGTAGTTTCCTCAGTTTCAACATTCAACGGACGCAGTAGGTGTCCACTGTTGACATGTTTGTCCCTAATGCAGGTCTGCTTACCACGAAAGCGCTTGACCTATAATACATCAGGTGGACCAGTTACAGCAGCCAAGGTATGTCCACCCCCATTTATGTCTTTGTTTTGGGACTAGACTAAATAGGCATGATTCATGTCCATCACAACCATGTCCCCATTTACATATTCATATATGTTTGGTCATCCACTGTTGATTGTGAAAATTGGTATTCAAAACCCGTTTGTCTATCGATTAACTAACATATTCATTTCTCGTTACTGTAGTAATGTTGTTGGGGTACTCACTGACAATGATGTGACCATGGTGGACTAGATCAGACATACAAGGTAGATGTCCACTCGCTGATGGACCATTCGCAAGTCACACAATAATTGTTAGTCCATTTTTGTACAAACAACATTTAATGTTTGTCCTATGCGGTGGAAATTGTACATCTGTTGTTTTTGTCTATTGTTTCTTCTACCACTATCCTAGTCGATGGACATGTATTCTTGTTGTTTGTGTCTACCTTTAATATGGCTTCACAACTAATGCAGTGTTTTTTGGTCTACCTTATTATCATCTCTCTATTACAATATAACTGTAGCCAATTTAATGAAACTTGTCCATACACAATTTACTGGCGATAGACATTATAATGCCGATGGACATGTCTTTCTCTTGTTTTTGTCTACCTTCCCGCATATGTTTGTCCCATGCGGTGGAAATTGTTACTCAGAAGTTTTTGTCTATCCTTTCTTTTCTTATATCTTTATCCTAGTCGATGGACATGTATCCTAGTTTTTGTCTATCCTTTCTTTTCTTCATCCGTGTCTTTTTTACAACTCATTAAACTGGAGTGTATTTTCGTCTTTTACTCTATTAATAAAACAACGAAAATGACATTTTTGATAAGGAAATAAGTAAAGTGGCATTACTCAAAAGATTTTTAAACAAAATGTCATTCTTAACCAAATTCCCATTAATCAACTTATTAAACTATTGTGAATTTGATTTATCATAAAAAAATAAAGATATCTATTACAAATAAGAAATCCTTTAGGAGATTTTCAAATGAGAATTAATTTTCACCCACTTTGTTTTAGAAATAAACTATATATATATAATTACTTTTATTTGGGAGCCCCTTTGGTTCAATGGTTGATTAATGTTTTTACATCAGGAGGTCTGGGGTTCGAATCCGAGATCTCCCGAGTGACAAAAAAATAATAATGAATCTGAAATCCTATATCATTCCAAATTATAGGTATTTTACTCATTCGGATATTTAAATTGATGATACACGGATCCCATTTATATATAAACTGTTCAAATATTTGTATAAGACTTATAAATATTTTATAAAAAATAGTAGAATTGCTTAAAATTTGTGTAGCTATTTTTTTTTGTTAGTGGATATTCAGATCCGAAACTAGATAGTTGTTTTATGGATTCGATGACTATGGATCTAGTATCCCAAAATTTTAGCTAATCTATCTGTGATGATCACCTTTATCAACAACCAAAGTAACAAAAATAAAAATCTTGATAAATCCGTAAATTCAAGTCGAGATAGTTGTTCATTGATCTGACGGATCCCAAAAAAGCTATCTTAAAAAAGAAATATTTAGTAAAACTAATTGGTGTTCACCCTTATATAACAATCCCATAAAACAAAAACAAAGTCTTGAGAAATTCGCAGATCCAGATCTAAATAGTGTTGGAATTCAATCTTTGATTAATCTTCAAATTGGTAAATAGGAATATTGAAAGAAGAAAGTGATGAAGTTGTGACAGAGATCAAAGCAAGAGAGAAGAAGAAACGAGAGAAGGAGAAGAGACAAGTGAGAAGGCTTTTGGTTAAGGAAGAAAAGAGAAATGGAGTTGGGCCAGATATCAATTAGCCCACTAATGTAAATGGTTTTTGTTATATCTACAAAACCATAGGTTTAAGTTATGAAGCTCATATATATATAAGTGTAATGTGTATAATCGAAGTTATCAAGAAAGTTTAAGAAACAAAGGTGGCTAAACCTAGTACTGTTCAACATGGTAGCAGAGCTGTTTGATCTTGGTGTTCTTGAGATCTGAAGAAACGTACAAAGATTCACATGGAGAAAATGTTAAGACAGTGTAATATTTGCAAAAAGTACAATCACTATGAAGACAAGTGTTACATGAAGATGCGCTATGAAACTCAGTTTTCCTCCAAGCAATTCAGGCCAAGAAGAGAGTGTTTTGCTTGTGGGAAACTTGGGCACTTTGAGAAAGATTGTCGGACTAAGCATCACCAAGAGAGGCAGGCACAAATACACCTAGAAGAAGGAGGGTTATTCGATGTCACACACAATGGAGAACAAGCAAATGGTGATGAAATGTGGTTGATAAATAGTGGTGCAACGAACTATATGACTAAAGAAGAAAAACTATTCACTACCTAAGATATACTGTAAGAATTTGTTAAATTTTTAATGGAAAAATGATTGCCAGCTACGCCAAGTATAAACCAACACATCGCCACACATACAAACAATATAAATATTTTATTAATACAAGAACTATTGTCATTTCATAAGGACATGCATAAGCAAACATGAGTTATGTGTACAATATCATAACCCTCTAATTCTGATGCTTTGTTTGCCGGAATCTGGTGTTAACCATTATTAACCGGCATTAACCAATATTGACCAAAAAAAATTAATTATTTTTACAAACAACAAAAATTAAAAAAAAAAATACATAACTTTACTAAAAGATTATATAATAAAACTTTACTACAAAATAGTATAACAAATATATATTTTCCTTTTGTAAATCAATAGTTGTTTTTAATTTTATACCATATCATTTGTATACCATACCATATTACATAGAAATGTGTTCCCAATAGCACAAATGATATACCTCAGGACCAAATGTCTACCATCTATCTGTGTAGATGAATTGCAATCATATAGTCCGTTTCCGAACAGGCTCCAGAAATCTTATGCATTAGGAAACTGAGCAGGACATGCAACCTCTATAAAATCTCTCTCAAATCCATAAATTCCACAGAGATACCTGAGCGATAGCTAGAGGTGTTTGTAGCAAATACCTCTAATAAAGAAAGATAGAAATCCTGCCTGCGCATTCTTAACTATCTCATTCTGATAATACACTCCCACTGTGGTCATGAACTAACAAACAAGATCTTGATACATATCATATTGCCTAGACGCAATTGTTCCCAAACCAATCATATCCAACATAGCTAGAACTTCACCTTCAATACCCATTTGTCTCGTAGCAACCAAATCAAGTGTTCTAGTAGGTTTAATATCAACTCCAATCCCTCCATTGTAGAAAAGTGTATCATACTCATCCCAATTCTCTAAAGCATGCCTATTAATGTATTTTGGTGTCTCAAGATCCTTTCTAATATCATCATTCCAAACTCTATGAGGGTGGATTCTTTTATCTTCTAGCTTGGGCCAAGGAGGGGGAGATGAAACTCTAGGAGCTGGAGGAGTGGTCGCTCCGGCTGACGGCACAGCTGGGCGGAGATGGAAGCTCGACCGTCACCATTCTTTGGTTGCTTGTCATCTCACCAAACTAAGAAATTGACAAGGCGAAAGAGGAGAGAAATCCGTGTGAGTAAAGCGAAAAATCATCCAGATCCGTGAAGAAACGAAGAAGTTGTGATGATTTAAAGTTGTTTTTTTTTTCTTTTCAATTTTTTGTTTTTGAAAAGTGAAGAAGGAAATGAAGCCGTCAAGCTTAAAAGGAATGGTGTCGACTGTCGATAGACATTGATCCAATTCTGCGAATGAGTTTTGGTTCGGCCCACTTCTTCCCTTCTCTCCTCAGGCCCAGTAACAAAATCCATATTGCTAAAGCCCAATAGCCCTTTTCTTCTTCTTTGGTCCATTACCTGTGTTGACCGACACTCACCTTTGATTCACGATTTTCTCTGAAGTAATTAGACTCAAAAGAAAAAAAATTAAAAAGTTAGTGAAACAAAACCAAAAATAACAAAGAAAATAGTTATATCCTACCAGTGGGTTACCTCCCACCAAGCGCTTTTTTTAAGTCATTAGCTTGACTTGACAACTAATTAGGCTGAAGGTTCATCTTCCAAACGCACAATGTATGCGTCTAGTATCTCGGCTTTTGTCCAATAGTGCTTCACCCTCTGTCCATTAACGGTGAATTTCTCGCCTTTGGAGTTGAGTAACACAATATTTCCATATGGTCGGACCTCCTTGATGGTGAAAGGAGCGGACCAACGGGAACAAATCGTATCGGGAAATAACTTCAAGCGAGAGTTGTATAAGAGAACTTGATCATTAGGCTCAAAGTTCCTGGAGATGATCTTCTTATCATGATAAGCTTTGGTTCTCCTTCTACCGCTTAAAGTTCTCAAATGCATGATACCGCAACTCATCTAACTCATTCAGCTGAACCAACCTCCTCTCTGAAGCAACCTTAAAATAAAAATTCATCAACTTAACAGCCCAAGCCTTCTTGTTATCAAGCTCCACTAGAAGATGACATGCTTTCAAATAAAGCAGATGAAACGAAGTAATGTGGAGTGGTGTCTTATACGCAGACTGATATGCCAAAAGTGCATCGTCTAAATTCGCAGCTCAATCCTTCATTGTCACACCCACTGTTGTCTCAAGAATCTCCTTAATCTCACGGTTAGAAACCTCAACTTGACCTAACCCTGGACGTTCGGGTACCTGAACCCGGTCGGGTTTGGATCTTTGGAGCTTCGGATCTTCGGATCTATACACATAGAATTTGATAGGGTATTTTGTAGAATCAGATCGGGTTCGAGTAATTTTGGGTGCACCCGAAATCCAAACTGAGTTTTGGATATCCGATGGATTTCAATATTTTTATTTGTACTTGACAAAAATACACGAAATTGGTATAAAAACCCAAACTAACATTAAAAACCCCTAAACAACATATAACTTAAATCTCAAATACCAAGTAGAATGTATCAAAAGCAACATAGAACTGAAAGATTGAAGAGTAGAAATGAAAGTCTTAAAGTGATGAGAAATTCAAATAGAATGCTAGTCTAAATTCTGAAGTTTAAAAGAGAGAAACAAGTAGTTAATGTCATCTTCGAAAATTCTAAGTGGACCATAACACATAGTTCCACAATCTTCTACTCCTCTTCTTCTTCTTCTGCCATGTGAAATGTAATCACTTAGGAGTCTTCTGTTGGGGTTTCAAACTCTGAAAAAAAACAAACAAAACATTACAAACTGTAACTTGTAAGTAAGTAATTAACATCAAAGAAAAAGAAAAGAAAATTGACCTCTTTGAAGCTCATGTTCAAACTCAACTTCTGCAAGAATTTGTGCATTTGTAAACACCTTTTCTTCAAACTTAATGTCTTCTTTTAACCACTATACAATACACATCAAAATCTTCAACATGTAGTGCGTAAAACAACTCCTATATGGATCTATTATCCTTCCACAAGTGCTAAAAGCACTTTCAGAAGCAACAAATGACACTTGCATTGCAAATAAATCTCTAGCCATCTGAGATAAAAAGGATACCTGGCACTGTTGACTTTCCACCAAGAGAGTACATCATACTCAACTCCCATCATCAAATCTGGGTTCTCAACTTTTTCTCTCAGATACGTATCCAATTCATTAGTATCTCTAACTCAAATAGTTCTGAGCAATGTATCATACTTTTGCTCCATCGGGTTTTATCCATCAAAGTCATCATCGACAGAGTCGAATACGTCTTGATGCCATTACATCCCTATCCTTCACTATCAAGTTTATAATATGACCATCGTACCTCATATGCATGAAATCTCCATCCATAACTAGAGAATCCTTTGATACCAGAGAGAAGCTAGATTGAAACTGACTCAGGGCATTGCTATTAGCAGTTGCATTATCAACAGTGACATTGAACACATTCTCTATCCCATTCATCAAGACATTCTAGAAGTGTGTTTGCGATTGTAGTACCTTTGTGATCTAGCTTCTTCAATCGCTAGTGTTCATCAATTAATGTGATGTGATAACCATGAAACTTGAACCTGTAAGAATAAAAATAACATTAAGTATAGGTTAGTAAGAATAAAAAGCTAAGATCAGGATATTAGTTACAAAAAACAATACCTGTTACCAAAGAAACCCAAATATCAATTGTGAGTGAGAATCTTTACTTATTAGAAAGAAAACATTGTCTAAGAGTAGATTTCCTCTCAACATACATTTTTACAATGTCTCTTGTTGATGTCCTTCTTGAATGTGGTTTATACAAGTTTACCTAAATGAATTACATATAAGAAAAAGATTGATTAAATCATGTGTATAAGAAACGTGTATTAAATCATGCACATAAGAAAAGGCTAACCTTTTCCGTAAAAGTATCTTAATGTCAATCCTTCTACAAAACACAATGGCAACTCTCATATCACTATTTGATTAAGTGCTTCTCTGAAAACATGCTCAGGGACTTTTGCATAATGTAGATTTTCTTCTTTATTAATCACTTGTTGTCCTCCTGTAGCATCTTGGCCTTCTTTCCATGCCTTGTGTGCCTTACATATTTTTAGATGATTCCACAATTTCTTCGTCTCTGATTTTGTTGAACATCCTAATCCCCTTCCACGATAGTTACATTTACATCTGTTACGGCTGCTAGTTAATCTGATGAAATGGATCCGTACACTAGACCTTGGTGCTAGTGTCCTTGGTGTCTTGTTTTGTTCAGCAGTAATTCCACCACCATATCAACTTCCATGAGTTTGTTTCCTTTTTCCCCTTGCTTTAGAATCCGATGTCAAAAGTTCTTCTTCATCGTTTAAATCGTCATCGGTATAATCTTCGTTCACTGGTGATGATGAACCCATTTGCAAATAGAGAAAGCAAAGTCAGAGTAACTTAAAACCTTATAAGTATCAAAATTAGACAAGAAGAATCAAAATAACCAATTGCTCAAGTAGATAGTTCCGGATTCTACATTCTTATCATTAAAATGGAGTTTTAAGATTCACACTAAGTCTGAAGAAGATGAAACATACAACATCAAAGCAGTTTCAGTTTCTAATCATCAAGAAACACACATTTGAGTAAAATGGTTTGACGATTTGAGCTTCAAAGAAAACACCCAACAAAAGCATAAATAAAATTATAGTTAAGTTCTAACTTCTAAGTGAAACATCATAGTGGCTAAGTTCCCAAAAGTAAAAATAAAGTTTGATTTCAGATCAAAAATCATAGGACAATGAATTTACTTCTAGAGTTGCGGAGGACGATGAGTAAAAAAATATTATTGTAGAGGACGATCATTAAAAAGATGATTGCAGAGGAGAGGATGAAGAAGACGAAGTTCCGACAGTCACTTCCCGGAAGGTCCAATCTCAGTCCATGGGTCCACCTTCCTTAACGGGCCTCACGTCCTCTCACTAGGTCAGTGAGCCCATCAATATCTGCCGGTCGGTTTGCTACGTCCGGGAGGTTTTAAAGACTTGTTACCGTCCTTACAAATCACCACATGATCTTTCCATGTGTTTTGTCCTCACTCACACAGTTCCGACAGTCACTTCCCGGAAGGTCACCCATCCTGAGTCTACTCAGACATAAGCACGTTTAACTGTGGAGTTCTCTTAGGACCCTTGACCGAAAAGATAAGTGCACTTTGGTAACATAGGTGGCTAAATAAATTATTTTAAACCTCTCCGCAAGTCTCTGAAACCGGGGTGTCACAATTCACACCCACTAACAGATCCCAACGTCCTTGTTGCGCACCAAGACCGTCACCCCCGAAGGTGTGAGTCCACTCGACTCCACACTAGTCAGGATTCGGCTCTGATACCACTTGTAACGCCCCGACTGCTACCTCTTAGTGGACCCCATGTCCAATCTCAGTCAATGGGCCCACCTTCATTAATGGGCCTCACGTCCTCTCACTAGGCCCGTGAGCCCATCAATATCCGACGGTAGGTTTGCTACGTCCGGAAGGTTTTAAAGACTTGTGACCGTCCCTAAAAATCACCACATAATCTTTCCTTTTGTTTTGTCCTCACCCACACAGTTCCGACAGTCACTTCCCTGAAGGTCACCCATCCTGAGACTACTCCAGCATAAACATACTTAACTGTGGAGTTCTCTCAGGACCCTTGACCGAAAATATAAGTGTACTTTGGTGACATAGATGGCTAAATAAATTCTTGTAAACCCCTCCGCAATCTCTGAAACTGGGGTGTCACACTACGTCCTTAAACTTTCTTGAAAATACTTCATGAACAGAATCAGAGTTAGTGTTCAATCACGGATTTACATATTCCTAAGATATTCTCTTAGCTTGTTCCCGATCTATTTTCAACCCACCATGAGATCCCTAAGATCAACAACAATGATCTACACCCATGATTTTCTCATAGAATTAAACTCTCACCCTTTTCTCCCAAAAGTTGTCAAAAGTCTACAAAATTTCTTCTCGCTTTTACAACGTTCTCAAGGGCTGTAAAATATTGCTTCTAGCAATATAATCATTTTAAGTGATACTTTTGACAGTTTGAAAACCTTCTAGATAGACTGAATCAAGTCTTGCCTTATTACTAAACTCATAAAGGATTTAAAATAGTTGTTTCCACCATGCGAGAGTACATACCTCATAATCATTATCAAGTATTTGTGAGAATCATTGTACTACTAAATGTACTTTATATCTCATTGAAACAACCCTTCCCGTTTTTTTATAATAATAATATTAACTCACTAGTGGTCCATACCCACTAACAACCTAGCAACAATCAACAACAGCGGATAACAAAAAGATTCCATTTAACCAAGAAAAATTCCAAAAATAACAATCCAGAACCAACAATGAAATAACCAAGTTCCAACATCCTACAATGTTCTATCAACTCAACACTAGCAACCTAACAGAAGCCAGACAACCAAGCGAGCCACTAGAACATCCTCCTCTTCATTGCCTTGATTCCACGATCACAGTTGTCTTTTACCTGCACCACAAACACATATTGCAATGCATGAGTATTTAATAAACATTCAGTAAGGCAATCCTCTCATCTACTGGGCTATACACACAAGCAATAAAGACATCTCTAACCATCAACCAACAATCAACAATCAACAATAACAAACCAGGCCTCTGCATCGACCGACACCAACATGCATTGACCGAAACCAGATGGGGTTGCATCGACCAACACAAGCTTGCATCGACCGACGCATGCTCGACATAGCACGAAATCCCTAATTGCATCGACCGACGCCTCCACATGGCATCGACCGACACACCTAGGTCAAACGCACCGTCCTCGCAGTGCATCGACCGATGCACTCGTGTTTTCCCGAAGCTTATCGCCGGATCTTCGTTCCTACAACCACAAAACTCGATCCCAAGCCACAAAAAAGCTTCCCAACGTCCCAAATAACATTCTAATAAGCCAAACAACACATAAACAAGCAGATCAGAGAAATCTCTAGCTTAGATAAGTCATGGTCCTGCACTTATCTTTGCCAAGAACGATTCTGACTCTAAACGCAAGATCTACACTCCTAGCAAGCTCCTACAACGTTCTAAGCCTCAGATCTCACCAGGAAACTCCACAAACTTCCAAGAATCTCCCAAAAATGCTTAAAAACCGATATGAACTCTTTTCTCTCTTATTTTCTCTCAAAAACGGCCAACACCCGTCAAATGAGACAAAACTCGAGTTTAAGGGTTTTCCCTAATCCTAAAACGCAGCGTTTAACTTAAACTCGTCCGCACCAAACCGGCCTTGCATCGACCAATGCACATAATGCATCGACCGATACACCCTCTAAACCGGGATTTCGGTTCGCGGATGTTACAAAAGTCAACATAAGAAGTTGGGGTTTGTGTTTTCTGTAATGGGCTGGAGAGATAAATAAGGCCCAAGTGAAGAAATGTTGTTAAGTTAGATTACAAGTCAGTGTTAGTTATGTCTAGAGTCTAAATGTAGTTGTTGTACTAGTGTGACTTGTGTAAGAGAGCCTGAGATGTGTAAGTGTTAGAACCTACGAGTCATGATGATCTGAAGTATGGGTGCATGTGTAAGGTGCAACTAGTAGAAGTAGTATAAGTATGTATGTGTTGTGTTTGTAAGAAAATATCCTTGTGATCCAACATTATCAATGGCGAAGACTAAAGTGATATGTGTTATTGTTTTTTTCTCTAGAACAAGTAAACATTAACGTGAGAGATTGAAAGAGAGAATTTGTTAGAAAAGTAACCTTTGTGAGTGTAAGTAAACAAAGGTTAGATGTGGTGAATTCAACAGGATACAAATACAAACTGATCGATTCATACAAAATTTTTAATTATGCAAAACCAAAACATAGATAGAATTTCATATATCTCTTAATGGTATTTCAATATCAAAATATACCTTAAATAGTTACTTTTGGATCGGACCAAGTTAACCCATAGAATTAAAAATATCCAAAATATTCAACATCTAGGGTTCTATGACTTGGGGGCTATTGAACCAATGAATTTGAAATAATCTAGTAGAATGAATTACAATGTTATTCAATTGGATAAAGTATTTGTGATCATTCTTTTAATTAAATACTACTGTTATTTAATTTATTAATTTCTTAATATTATTAAATATAACTCTTATTCAGTATTTGATATCAATATTTCCTAAAAGTCTCTTAGATTTAAGTAAACATTTTATTAGACCATACATAAGATCATAGAACCATAAAAGGAGCTAATTAAACATAAGATGAAAATAAAAAGACAGACAGACGCACACAAGGTCACAACTCACAAGCTATAACTTGCAAAAATCAAACCATAATTAAACATAAGATGAAGAAAAAGAAAAAAAAAACACACACGCTAATACTTGCAAACATAAAACCCTAATATACTAAACAAACGATGAAACCCTGATAATTAATCTCCTCCTCTACGGTCGATCACTTCCACTAGTCGATGCACCATGATTCTCCTCCTGAACCCTCGCCATCCATGTCTCATTAACGTAGTCTCCCTTGATGCCGGCCGGTTGTAGTAAATCCAAGATCTTGTTGAAGTGAAGGATGATCGTTTCTGCCGAAAAAATCATCATGTTCTGGACCCGAGCGTTTACGTTCGTCACCACTTCATCATGAGTGTGGAAGCGTGCCAAACTGTCAAGATAAGCATCTAAGACGGGCCTGGGCATTACGGGCATATTGGTGAGCCTTCCAGTGTTCACCGAGTGGAGGAGTGAATGTACGGAGTTTCGGACGCCCTCACTAACTCGCTGGGATCTTGGTTCAAGAGGGGGAGGATCTTCTCTTTTGCTTCCTCTTTTGTTATTTCCGCTCATGGTTGAAAAAGTAAAAAGATGATAAAAGACCACAAAGTGACTTCGATCGGTCTTCGCAAGTAAAGAACAAACAGCGACTTGGAAAATTATGGGAGAATTTTTTGTTTTTTTTCGGCTACTAATTTTATCTTTTCAATCGTATGTTCTTTGGGTTATATATACTGTTTCGAAAGCTCAAGGAATAGCTAACGGAGAAGTAATACATCGATCACGTGAAAAAAATAAAGAAAATGATATGAATATAAAACAAATAAACCACGTAATAAAAAAAAGAAAAAAAGTAAATAAATAAACTAAATCACGTAAGAATGTAGAATCATTCACGGGAAGAAAGAGATGTGACAATCAATTTAACGTTTATGGTTTTAAAAGAAGTGACAAAACTACTAGTTATATATTTAATTATGCTCGTATATGGTCCACAACCACAAGTTCCCTATAATTGCCAATTCAACTGGTTTTTTCTTTTTTTCTTTTTTTGACAACCTTTTTTTTTTTTTGTTCAAAAAAGAAAATTTTTGAAAACCTTAGGTCTGTTTATTTAGTTACAAATAGATGGGTTATATATATATATATATATGAAATCATTTTTATAATATATATATATATATATATATATATATTTTCTTTGGTTAAATTATTAAGTACCATATTCCACAAAAAAACATACAAACCATTTGATTAATTATTGTATAGCAAACACTTCTAGTAACCCAGATTATTCAGTTACGTCTTATAGTAAGTACATATATATGATATATGTTTTGTTTTAAATGGCGCTTTAATTTCTTTTCGCCATATAGAATTAAAATCTGATGTCTCTATTTTGGTAAAAGTGGATACATTTTCATTTCATATAATGCATATATACGATGCAAGGTCTGAGAATATATCAGAATCCAACTCCACCATCACGGCATCACTACTCACCATCACCATCGTATCATTATCATTCATCTGATTTTTCTTGTAAAAACTGATTCTTGGAAGAGCTTCTTTTCCATATGAATTCTTATATACAAGAGTAAACATGTTTTTTAAAATATATATATATATATATATATATATATATATATGAATAGTAAAATTCGTAAAATATTTGAAAATAATATGTTATATCATTATCATTCATCTAAATTTTTATTTATCTTTTTAGTGAAAGATATTATTCACATATAATTTCTCACAATTATTACTATATTTACCTAACTAATTCTAAAATGTACAACATTTTGATTTCTTTATAAAGTATTTTGATTATTGCAGTCTTAACAGAAAAAGAAAGCTTGAAACTAAAATTGATGAATATCTTACGACAGAGCTGATAGTACTAATCTGACAGAAAATTAAACGTAATAGACCGTATGTTTTACTGATTGAGTTCTAATGATGTCAATACAGTAGTGCTTTTAACACACAGGGCGCGTAGTACTCATTAAGTACTAACATTGCAATAGAATTCGAGATAATTAATAAGCTCAAGAGCGAAGGAATAAGCTGATATTTAAAATAAAAATTGTTGTATTTCGTATATACATATATATGACATGCCACCATGGAGAAGAAAGAGGGTAATCTACTAATCCTTCGTTCAGCGTCGGACCATTATTGTCCGGTCAGCCAGAAAAGCATGCAGAAGCAATACATTTTTATTTTGTCAGACGTCGACGCGTGTTGTATATATTTTATCATACGTACATAAACATATATAGAGAGTAAATGAATATATATGACTCTTTTCACCTACACACATGCTTCGTTGATTCGTTCACTTTCAACAATTGTCTTTTAACTTATAATGGAAGATTCTGTATCATTAAATAAAAGAATCTTTCTTTGGCTTGCTATCATTTTTGTGTCACAATAAATTTACGAAACCGACCCACAGATATTATACTTTTTTTTTTGCTACCCTTACCATTTAGATATTATACTTTTTTTTTGTTTCTTGGGTGGGATTATAGGTCAATGTCATTAATACATTGCATGAGCCTCACGAACAATAGTCTTATGTCTGGATAGTTAAGAGAGTTTACGAAGTTCTCCGGTCTATACTCTGTTGTAATTTATCGTGAATCTGATGGTTCGATCCAAATACGGTTTTGGTTAAACTACACAGAAAATATCACGCCATTTCAGTGATCTGCTAAACATCTAAAAAATTTCAAGCTTTTTTCCCAAAACCGAACCAAACCAAACCAAATATTCAGCAATATCAATTTGAACCAAATTAATAGTAACATAATCTATACTAATAAAAAATAAGAGCTATAAGCTCCTAAGGCCGTCCACATAGGATTTTAAACAACCAATAGAAATTTGACATATCACTTATCAACATTTTATACAATTTCCAGAATTTTCTATATTAAGAATTATTTTAAACAACCCATCATGATTTGACATGTCATTCATTAACATTTTTTAAATTTACAGAAATTTTTAGAAAAAGGAAAATTATAAATTTATGGAAATCAAAGAACTAAGCACAATATCCCACATCGGCTATAAATTTTTTAGACAATGGTTCAGAACCAGTATAAATAAGATTAATATGCTTCCAACAACGAATGAGAAGGAAAGGTTGTTTTATCAGGCGTCTAAGTTTAAAAGTTTTATTTGGTTTGATCTGGTTTTTTATTTGATCAAATTAAAACTTTAAAGAGTTTCAAAATAATATTATAATATTTACAAATTTTAAAAGTTTGAATATTAGAAATATTGAAACTTTTAAAAGTTCTTAGCTTTTAAAAAGTTTTTAAATATTATAAGTTTTAAATTTTAAAAGTTTAAAATATTATAAATATTGAAAATTTTTAAAAGATTCAAATTTTATATTTCGAAACCTTTTAAAAGTTTAAAATATTATAAATATTGATGCAAAACATAAATTATTTTATTTATCTACATTTGTGCTTTTTATTTCTTATGAGCTGTAAAACATATTTTTGTGTATGATTTTAGAGATGAGTTGATATTCTTTCATTAATTTTTTATTTTTGGTTCTAAGGAAGAAGGATTGACATCGCAAGACCTTAATTTGATGTTTACGTCAAATTTTGAGGTTTAAAGAAGAAAGATGGACGACAAACACACATGTTTTATTAGCTATACATAGGCATAACCAAGGTTACGGTTGTCACGGTTAAGGTTTATTAACCATCGGTTATGGTTAGAAATTTGTAACCTTAATCAGAACCGTTTAACCGTTTGTTAAACGGTAACGTTTAAATACGGTTACGGTTCAAGCGGTTACTGTTATATACGGTTACAATTATTTGATAATATGATACAGTTGATATTATTTGATGATATAATATAATTGATATTATTTATTTATAATTAATATGTTCTTATAGTGTACTCATATTTCTATATATCATATGATTCATATTAAATAAATAATTATTAGTGTATTTTATTATGTTTTTAAAAGAGAAATGCCCTAAAATGCCACCCAAATAGTTTTTCTTCCTCAAATACCACACATTCCTTATTTTTCCATTAATAACATTCATTAATAAACACAATAACTCTTTTACCCTTGCATTTTATAAACCCAAATTGTGTTAAGATTTTATAAACTCCAATTATTTTCTTCGACGAGATACGATGGCACTCCGATGAGATCTTCCGTTAACGATTAGCTCCGTCGTTGTGTTCCATCATTTTCGGCGATATCTGTCAACGTTGTTTAGCTCCGATGTCAGTTTAGTGATCGATCCTGCTTAATTTGGTAGTGGTTCCTCTCGATTCGCAAGTTCAATTTGGTAGTGGTTCCTCTCGATTCATATTGAGATCTAGCCTCAATCGCAAGGTGATCTCTAACCTGATTAGTGACTATGATTGAGTTATACTCTGTTTGTGGGGAGTGGAAACAAAACGATAGAGGAGTCTGGGATTTTGCAATTGATTCTAAAAAAGGAGGATCTCTTAGTGAAGTAGATGAGAATATCACATATAAGGTTTTAGCTGAGATGGTAATTGAAGATTTTGGACTTAATTGTTTAGTGAATGATATCAAACTTAGCTATAGGCTTTCTTCAAGGATGAATTTGATGGTAGAAGATTCTCCACCAATGTTGCGAAATGATCGTCAAGTACAGACGTTTTTCAGGAAGTTTCAAGATGACCCTGAGTTGAATCGTTTATGTGTAACAGTAAGTGATACATTGTAGTTTTCTTACCGCATTAGTATGTTTTTGCTATATTTGATGTTTTTTTTTATGTAGCTGCCTATTGATTCTGGGAATGTTGAAAGTAATACTCTGTCAGCTACTTTAGAGAACAACCGATGCATTCAAGGTTTTCAGTGTTTGAATAGTGATACTCTGCCAGCTACTTTAGAGAACAACCGATGCATTTAAGGTTTTCAGTGTTTGAATAGTGATACTCTGTCAGCTACTTTAGAGAACAACCAATGCATTCAAGGTTTTCAGTGTTTGAATAGTGATATATCTGTTGCATCAGTTCGTTATCTAACCAAGGTAAACTTGGCTCTATCTTTTTACTCAAAAAACAATGTCTTACAAATCATAGAATACACAAGTGCTTTTTGTAATAGGTGTTTGCTGTGAGTATATAAAATAGAGTCATATATATAGTTAGAATCTTTCTTTTTGCATTAAGAAGGATATGGTGAAATGAAGTTTGATATCTATATGGTAGGAAAGTCATCCTAAAGTCTTTATCAGATATGAAGCCATTCCCTAATTGTTACATTTTATATGTAGGAGTTTCATGAACCAAGTGGAAGTGGCGCCACAGTTTTTGAATCACATAATGATATATGTTCAACTGCTGAAAAAGTGATTTATGATGGTATTCCTAGAGGTTTTTCACATCACACTCAAGCGACTAATTATATACATGAGGGGAAATATTTCAAAGACAAAGCAGAGTTGATGATGAAGATGCGGCTGTTTGCACTTGAGTTCAATTTTGAGTTCAGATCTTTGTGGTCAGACAGAACAAGATTGATATTGGGTTGTGTCGACCCTAGATGCAACTGGAAGATGCGTGCAACGAAGCTCAAGTCATCTGATTTCTTTGTAGTGATTAAGTATATGGGAGAACACAATTGTGATACAACGTACAGGAATGCGAACCATAGGCAAGCCACTGCAAAACTCCTTGGTTCTTTTATTTGCAGTCATTTTGCAGAAAAGAAGGCTGGACTCAAGCCAAAACAGATAATTGAGAGAGTTAGATTAGATCATGGTGTTCATATAAAATACAAAAAAGCTTGGAGAGCAAAAGAGGCAGCTCAGATTTTGGTTAGAGGAACTCCTGAGGACAGTTACCACAACATAGCAAAATGGTTGTTCATGGCTAAGGAAAGAAATCCAGGATCAGTTGTTTATCTTGAGAGGGATTCTGGTACTAAATTCAAATATGTGTTCATTGCATTCGGTCCATCGATAAGAGGTTTTGATTTGCTGAGAAGAGTGATTGCAGTAGATGGTATCTTCTTGAAGGGGAAATTTAAGGGAACTTTATTAGTAGCTACAGCACAAGATGGAGATTATCACCTATACCCGATAGGCTTTGCTATTGTTGATTCAGAAAATGATAAATCTTGGAATTGGTTTTTTAGGTGTCTTCGTACTATCATACCTGATGCACCAGATTTAGTGTTTGTCTTTGATCGTGCATCGTCCATTCCAAAAGCACTTACAGAGTTGTATCCAGTATCACGTCATGGAATCTGCAAATACCACCTTGGAAACAACATCAAAGTAAGTTTCAAGAGTCAATCATATTTGCCACTTGTTGAATCTGCAGCCATCGCTTATACTCGTGAAGAGTTTGCTAAAATATTCATCCGAATTCAATATGCAAATCCTAAGTTGGCTGAGTATTTACAAAAGGTTGGNCTAGTTGCAACTGGAAGATGCGTGCAACGAAGCTCAAGTCATCTGATTTTTTTGTAGTGATTAAGTATCTGGGAGAACACAATTGTGATACAACTTACAGGAATGCGAACCATAGGCAAGCTACTGCAAAACTGCTTGGTTCTTTTATTTGCAGTCATTTTGCAGAAAAGAAGGCTGGACTCAAGCCAAAACAGATAATTGAGAGAGTTAGCTTAGATCATGGTGTTCATATAAAATACAAAAAAGCTTGGAGAGCAAAAGAGGCAGCTCAGATTTTGGTTAGAGGAACTCCTGAGGACAGTTACCACAACATAGCAAAATGGTTGTTCATGGCTAAGGAAAGAAATCCAGGATCAGTTGTTTATCTTGAGAGGGATTCTGGTACTAAATTCAAATATGTGTTCATTGCATTCGGTCCATCGATAAGAGGTTTTGATTTGCTGAGAAGAGTGATTGCAGTAGATGGTATCTTCTTGAAGGGGAAATTTAAGGGAACTTTATTAGTAGCTACAGCACAAGATGGAGATTATCACCTATACCCGATAGGCTTTGCTATTGTTGATTCAGAAAATGATAAATCTTGGAATTGGTTTTTTAGGTGTCTTCGTACTATCATACCTGATGCACCAGATTTAGTGTTTGTCTTTGATCGTGCATCGTCCATTCCAAAAGCACTTACAGAGTTGTATCCAGTATCACGTCATGGAATCTGCAAATACCACCTTGGAAACAACATCAAAGTAAGTTTCAAGAGTCAATCATATTTGCCACTTGTTGAATCTGCAGCCATCGCTTATACTCGTGAAGAGTTTGCTAAAATATTCATCCGAATTCAATATGCAAATCCTAAGTTGGCTGAGTATTTACAAAAGGTTGGTTTCAGAAAGTGGGCTCGTTCCTATGCTCCTTCAAATCGTTACAATATTATGACAACAAACATTGCAGAGTCATTTAATTTGATGTTGAAAGAACCACAAGAGTTGCCAGTTCTTTCTCTTCTTCAGACAATCAGGTTAACTTTGACTTCGTGGTTTCATGAGAGACGTGGAAAGGCTGCTAAACATAACAAGCTTGTCACGCCGCAAGTAGTGAATAAGTTGGTATCAAGGTTCTTAGATGCAATGAAACTTGACGTTTTCCAAGTTGATGAAGACGAGTTTGAGGCGAAGGACAACATTAACAAGTTTATTGTTCACTTGAAGAACATGCATTGTAGTTGCTGTGTTTTTGACATCGACAAAATTCCGTGCATTCACGCCATTGCTTCTGCGAAGCGTTCAAATAGGGATGAAAAGAAGTTTGTTCATGTTTGCTACTTGACTGAGACATGGGCTAAAGTATATGCTGAAAGCATACACCCGAATGGAGATATAAAGGATTGGATTTTCCCTGATTCTATAGAAGAATTCTTTTGTGCACCTCCATTTAGTAAGCCAAACAGTGGGAGACCACCAAAAAAAAGAAAGCGATCTGTTGGAGAATTTGGGGTGCCAAGTTCAAAGTCTCAGAGTCACAAGTGCAGTAGATGTGGCACAGCAGGACACAATAAGAGTACATGCCGACTTCCCATATGATTATCGGTTAGTGATAACTTTCATACAACAAAACTATATGTTGAATCTGTAACATTTTTGGGATATGTATTTTAACATTTTTCATTCTTTTTTTTGTAGGTGTTGTAGAGGATGATACAACTAGGATGATGTGTTTCATACTTTACAGTATTCTATTCTTTAATTTCAATTTATAGTTTTCATTTGATTGAGTAGCCATTCTGTTATGTGAAACATTAAGACAACATACTTTTATATTGTAAAGGGNTCGATAAGAGGTTTTGATTTGCTGAGAAGAGTGATTGCAGTAGATGGTATCTTCTTGAAGGGGAAATTTAAGGGAACTTTATTAGTAGCTACAGCACAAGATGGAGATTNAACTCCTTCCTAAATATAATTAAGTTTTTTAGCAGATATAATTTGTCTTACCTTTATGTTGTTATTTATGAAAACTTTCAATTTCTTTAACACACATTGNATTGGTTTTTTAGGTGTCTTCGTACTATCATACCTGATGCACCAGATTTAGTGTTTGTCTTTGATCGTGCATCGTCCATTCCAAAAGCACTTACAGAGTTGTATCCAGTATCACGNATAGGTTGGGAATGCATTTCTGCATCATTATTTCTTAAATTACATACCTACACTATTAGGGAATGCTATCCTAAATAATAAAATAGCCTTCCTAAAATAAATAGCCTATATATTTCATCATATATATTAAAGTTTATAACGTATTCCCGAATAACAGGCTTTGGCCTACTGGTTACTTTCTCACTTGTAAATTCTCGATGTCGTGTGTTCGAACCTCCTGGATGCGCATTTGAGGAATGCCATCCTTAATTTTTGTAATCCCTTCCTAAATTTCATCCTAAATGTTTGACAATATATATTAAAGCTTATTACTAATTTCCGAATAACAGGCTTTGGCCTACTGGTTACTCTCCCACTTGTAAATTCTCAAAGTTGTGTGTTCGAACCTCCTAGATGCGCATTTGAGGAATGCCATCCTTAAATTTTGTAATCCCTTCCTAAATTTCATCCTAAATGTATGACAATATATGTTAAAAGCTTATTACTGATTCCTGAATAAGAGGCTTTGGCCTACTGGTTACTCTCCCACTTGTAAATTCTCGATGTCGCGTGTTCGAACCTCCTTGATGCGCATTTGAGGAATGTCATCCTTATTTTTTATTTTTTTGAGGAAAGCCATCCTGATTTTCTATAAATCTTTCCTAAATATCTTTCATTCTTTCCCTAATCTGTACAAATACCATCCAAAATAAGAAATGTTTCACAAAACACACCATTTACTAAGTATCTTTAACATTTAAATCATAATCCCAAAACACACAACATATGATTCCAATAAATACATTGTAAATTTATAAATCCAAAGAAAAGTCTACCATCTGAAAACAAAAAATCAACCTCTAAACATCTCAATCTTCTTAAGAATGATATCATGATAGATATCAAAGCATAACTTGGCTCTTATATCTTCTGAAACCTCTTCTTGAAGCTTACTCATCATCTCTTCTACGCCCATTGAGTGGCATTCCACCATTTTAAGAATGAATAATCCACAGTTTGCATCACTCTTAATGCGACGAAAGAACTTCTTAGGGCATAAGACTTTAAATAGAGACAGATCAACTGTTCCTCTATTTTCAGTGCCTAAGAGATAAGGTATCATCTCTGCAATACACACAAATAGTTATCAGAAATATATCATAAGCATAAGATTCATATCATAATCAAATAAGTTATTACCTGCAATTGGCTTAACATGAGTTTGCGCCAAGTCACCTTTACTCTCATGAGTTCGACAATCAAAAACAGTAATCTTCCTGGGTTTGAAGCTTATTTCCATACCAATGAACTGTTTGTATTTAGAGTTATAGGCAATACCATAAACTCCCTCGAGATCCTGCCACTTCTCAGTAGGAAGACAAACCGAAGGCAACTTCCCACTCACAATATCAGTGACTTCTTTTGGAAACACATGTTGTGATTTAAAGTTATCCTCCTTGAAACTGAAGTATCCAGTTTTCAAATTTGAAAAGAAGTCTGGCCTCACAAAGGTTGATTTCGGAAGTCTCTTGTTGTGAAAATAAATGGGATCCTTGTTTCTTCTCAACCAAAGTAATCCCAAAGCTGCATCAATATGCTACATTAAAAAAAAAAAAAACGACTTTTAGTGTATTAGGAGAAATAGACACGATAATATTTGATAATCTGACATTCAGGATAGGATTCATGAGTCCATCCAACACAAAAGAAACCGAAACAAAATTTGTGAGCAGTACCGTTTCTTGCAATTTCTTCTCTGGTCTTCCCAGCAAATGTATCCAATGTGAGGTTAATGGTTCTGTATCCGTTATTACCTTGAAATTATCAAAAAACATTCTCTATACTTGGATAAAAACTTAATTTTTAAAGTTGACGAGAATTGTTAAAACATCACACTAACCTTGTTCTGATATTTGAGCTCTTCCAAGAATTCAATTCTTCAATGTCATTGAAAAATGGAGACAGGAAAGGGTTGAACATTGGATGAATAGCAGATGTGGCATGGTTTCTTGGTGCTTTATATGGAGTAATGGTTGAAAATGATGGAGTTGTGAGCCGATTGCTTCACCTTGGAACATGCTTCTCACCATCACCATCTTTTTGCCTCTCACCATCACCATCAACTCTTTGCTTCTTTCTTGGAATAACAATTTTATTTTTGTTATCCAGCTTTCTCTTTTTTTCCTGAAATCAAGATGTAACAAAGAAACGTGTTTATGAATATCTTCTTTGCCTTTTTACAAAAATCAGCAATGATATATACAAAACAAACAAGAACTGAATTAAATTGACATACCTCAGGTGAACTAAAATATTTAAGATCGAATGATGGTCCCTCGTCTTTTGGATCCTGTTTGTCTTCTTTTTCATCATCACCATCATTTGGGCTCACTCCTTCTGGTACATGACCATCATTTACATTCTTACCTTCATCCGCATGATGACTTTGATTGTCATCTTCTTCGTCATCACCTTCCTAAGGAAGGTTCTCTTCGTCATCACCTTCCTGAGGAAGGTTCTCTTCATCATTACCTTCCTGAGGAAGGTTCTCCTCATCACCCTACAAGCAAAAAATGTTTTAGAACCTTTATTAGCTTAAGAAGACTTTCCTATAAAATTAAATCACAAGAAAAAGTTGTATAATAAATCTTACATCAATAGCTGAATCGAGCTTCTGGGTCATCCCCTCAGTTTGGTTCATCTCCTCAGTGATGGTATTGAGCTTTTCGGTTAACTCCTCCGTTTGGGTTAACTCCTCCGTTTGGTTTTTCCTTGGAGTAAAGAACTGGATATGAATTATTTCATTTGTCAATATAATGTGTTAGAATATTTTTAAAAACTTTTAAGAATCATTTCATTTACCTCAGCAGTTAAAACTTCTGGATTTGATTCACTTTCATTCTCTCTATCCAAGAACCGTATTTGTTCTTTTCCAAAAAAATCTTATTTGTTTGAATTGTCCATCAAAACACTGATTCCGTTTTCAAGAATTGCTCGCACTCTTCATTTGCTCCATTTGTTCTTATACCTAACTTCAACTTCTTTCAGCAATTGTAGCTGAAAAAAACATTAGAAGCTTTTAGTACATTGATTAAGAATACTTTCCCTATCATTCAAAATACAAGTACCAAACCAATTCTTACCTCCTTAGGAATCTGAGACTCAGAAGTCAGAGCCACATGCACTGTTTTTTCTTCAGTGGTAGACATGTTAGATGGTCGGATCCCATCACCACACTGCAAATATAAATGTTTTTAGGAAGCTTTAGTGCATAATTAAGAATATTTTCCCTGACATTCAAACTACAAATAAGAAAGAGATTCTTACCTCCTTAGGAATCTGAGTCTCAGATGTATATTGTTCAGTGGGAGAATTGTTAGTCGGACGGATCCCATCACTACTCTACAAGTACAAATCGTTTTTAGGAAGCATTAGTATATAATCAAGACTACTTTCCCTAAAATTTAATTTACAAGTAAGATACCAATTCTTTACCTCTATAGGAATCTGAGAGTCTGGAACCTGAGTCACATGCTCTGAATTTTTTTCAGCGCATGGAGAACTGGGGAATGGAGGGTGTGAAATTGGAGAACTGGAAAATGTAGGCCNTAGGCATTCCACTATCTTGGTGTAGATCCTACAACACAAAATGAAAACGGTTAGAAGTTACATTCATGAAAAAAAATTCTTAAAGAGAAAATTTGTTTTACATGATCGTCTGTATTGGTAGGTTTATATCTTCCGAGACTCTCTTCTATTTTCGATTGCCTGCAATTGATATCTTTGAATCTATTTGTAACAATGTTGTACAGCTTGTCTAGTTTCTCCATTAGTGACTCTCCAGAAGAGGATGGCTTTAGTGTCTCCTTGTTACGGAACTGGAAAGATTTCATAGCAATATCTTCCGTCACTGCACCAACATCCAATGCTTTTTTCCCCCAGTCTTCAATTGTCAATTTGTATCCCTTGTTCACTACTTCTGTTAACATACTCAAATCTTGATCAGGAGTGTCTTCCAAGAAGACTGTATCTTCTGCATCATCAGGTATCGATGGTAATATGTGAATAACCTTGAGTTGCACACAAACAATTTCTGTTTAGTTAGACAGTCCTAAATTACTATTAGTCCTTCTTAAAATTAAAGAGAATATAACTTACATGGTTTGATGCTTCAATGTTCTCCACTTGAGCAATCGATGGATTAACTGTATGTGTGTATTTTTCACACAGGTATGATGTTGGTCGCTCAATTACACTCAATGTGCTGAAAGCAGACTTTAACATAGGAGCAGACTCAAGGATCCACAAGTGCAATGCCAACGGATATCCATGTATGTAATATTTATTCTTCCTCAGATTTAATTCGAAATTCTTCTTTATTGATTTAATCAGAAGATTATATGCATCTTTTCCCCACGGATAATTAGCCAAGACATCCAGATTATCTGAGCCCTCTTAAGGTTTTTTGCGGGAAGCATGTTACCTTTGTACCTCTGAAGGAAGATGCATTCTATAAGGATCAGCATCGCAAGAGAGAACCTTTCATCTGCTTCCTCTGGATCAGTTTCTTGTAGAATATCCAAAAGATCTTCATATGTATGAGCATCTTCAGTGTTAGCCCAGTTATAACGATTCTGCCGTTGATCTTCATCACCTCCCCATTCAGTGCATTTCAATCCAGTGACCATATGGAATTCTCTTATTGAGAATCTCATAGGTTGTCCTCCAAAATGCATCCATAGCTCATTTTTCTTTGATACCTTTAAACTCCTGCTCAGAAAACAGTGCACCATTTTCCCTAACATCATCAGTCCTCTGTTGATAACCTTCAAAATTGGTCCTAGGAAAGAATTCTTGATCCTCTCATACTCTACAACCGAGAGGATGCTTTTCACTTTTGTGATGCCATCGTTGTTTACAAACTGGTTTATCGTCACGTATGATCTCGGTTCCTTCCCAATGTTAAAACAAAGTTCAGGAAGTTTGATTTCTATAGGGAAAAAATCACCCATATCCTGCAACATATAAAAGAAAGAGAAGAAACGCATATCGTGTTAGGGAATTGATCCTAAATTATATAGATTCTTTCATGAATTTTAAAAACCTAGCATCGCCATTGTACTCAACAAAACGTGAGAACTATCATCCCCTTTGAACTCGCTCTTGGCCATGACTATCATCCCCAAAATTATCATCCCCATTGTACTCAACAAAACTATCATCCACATTGTAACCCACAATTTAGAATATTTTTTTACTAGAAAATCATAAGAATCTACTAAATTTTTCACCCAAATTGTTTAGGTTTTTGTTTCACACACAATTGTTTCAAATATCACAAACAAACATTTCAAATTACACCCAAATCATAAGAATTTACTTAAATTTTCACCCAAAATTGTTTAGGTTTTTGTTTCACACACAATCGTTTCAAATATCACTCACAATCATTTCAAATTACACCAAAATCATAAGAATCTACTAAAATATCACACACACACACACACAATCATTTCAAATTTCACAAAATCAAACCGTAAATCACACAATCGAGAACAATACATTAAAATGGATCTGAAGCTTACTTATAAATGGCAATAAACCAATGATAAAGTGTCGCGTGGTGAATATTGATCAAACAAGAAGATCCGCGGAGACGAGATTCAACAAAAGCACTGACAGCGAGGAAAAACAAGGCTAGATCTCGATCTGTATATAGAGGATTTTTTGGTGGTAAGGTGATCTCAATCAAGGTATTCTCGAAACGGCGACTCGAAGGAAGGTATTACCGAAACAGCGAGATATGCCGGTGACGAGAGTCCGATGATCAGTCTTTTCGTCTCAAGAGAGAAGAGACACAAACAAGGGTTTGAGAAATGTGAGGGTATTTTCGTCAGATGTTTTAATTAGAAATGTTAGAAATGGAAATTATTGGGCTTTGTGGTATTTTTGACCCAAAAACTAAAAATGATGGTATCCATGACAATTGCCCTTTTTAAAATATTATAAACCAAATAAGAATTTTGGTTTGAGAAGTATCTAAATGCGTGGATCTAAAACCAAATAAGTATATGGATAAAATTGTCAATAATTGGGTGCATGTATTGACTATGATGGTAATCATGAATTTCACAAATTTTATGAGAAAAGAAATGATTTTGTTCTTAGAGTTTGATGGGTTAACAAGTTGTGTGGTAGTTTAAAAAAAGGTTTTTCAGTGGAAGAATGTGAAGAAGTTGACGAGAAAAAAGAAGAAAAAGAGTATAACGAAGAACCAAACGGTAAAAGTTACGATGACAATTAACACAAAATTTGACAATGAAAATAACAAGAAAGAATATGAAAAATAAGAAAACATTGAATAAAAAACACCAAAACATAGGTGGTAGCGATCAATTAAATATGAAAACGAGTTAAATTCATGATTATAAAATTTTTTCGTTTTTTGGTGGTCAAAGAAAATGGTTTAGGATATGTGAGGTCATCAGTTTGATTTGCCTCGCCTGGACGTCAACTTAAATTTATGATATTTTTTATCAGGTTTGATTTTATAACACAACTGATTTTTTTACTTTAAAAAATTGTGTATCTGAAATTTAATTTTTTTCCTTAGTACTAATTTTAATTTTTTTTATGAAATAATATTTTATTATCATAATCAATCATATATAATTTTTATTAAAATATATCAAATATGTGTGGGTTCAAAACCTAGTATCTCTAAAAGTTTTTTACTAGGTACTAAAAAACCCGTGTTGTGTTGAACATTTTTCAATAATTGTGTTATTGTTGAAATGATTTTAATGAGGCTCGTAAACATTCAATGGGGTTATATATTTTATTTTTGACCCGACCGTAAAGATGACACTAAAATATACTTAAAAATGTTAAATCGTTGTTTTAGTTATTTCGTAAAAAAAAAAACTAGTTATATAATTAACATGTTTGCTCCCGCACCTGCTGATGTTTTTTATTTGATCTATAACGTTAACTTATAAATAAAAATGTTAGAAGTATCATTTTTTTGTAGTAATCTTTATATATACGGTTATTTTCGTCGAATAAAAAATACATTATATAAAAATAGTAAGGGCAACTTTTTAGGATTAGTAGAGATGTTAACGGAATTTGATCTTGTGATAAAAGAGCATGTTTTAAGGATTACTAATGGAAGTATTTATCATCATTATCTTAGTCCTAGTATTCAAAATGAACGTTTGACAAAAAAAAAAAAAAAAGTATTCAAATGAACTGATTCTTTTAATTTCTTCAAAAATTAAATAGAAAATAATTATGAGGATTTAAGAAGCCAAATATTTTTCTCTGATTTTGGATTGCACTCCCTATCGATGCTAGCAATCAAAAGCTAATGTCAATAATTTTAAGGTGTGTTTTGTGTGTCTTTTCCCTCAAATTGTTTTAAAGTATAAGAGTATTTTGTTGAATTTATTAAAGTAGATGACATAACGGGTCGAGAGCTTTTTGAAGTGTTAGGTCATCTCCAATGCAAAGAGACTTATATGGTCTCTCAACATTATTTTAAAAATAAAACTTGTTTTTTTTATAAGTTAAGAGACTCTTTTATATTAATTACATTTAGATGCCTCCAATGGTAGAAACCCATGTGAGTTTCTTTAGAATTTTGAATAAAAAATAATATTTTGAACATTTTATTATTTTAAGAAGAATTAATTTTATATTTTATAAAACTATGAAATAATTGCATTACATAAAATTTAAAACAAACATGACATAAAAGCATATTGAAAATAAAAATACAAAGCATATATAGAAAAAATGACATTTAGTTTTAATCTTGACAAAACTCACTGCTGGCTTCTTTGGATATGATATGAACATTCATACAAAGCATCTGAGCTAGTTTTTGCTGCAACAGAGAAACTGGACTAACATAGATACAAAAATGAATATAACAATGGCAGTATGAGATAGAGCACCTCAATAGTTAAATGCAGAAAGAAAGTAAAATCTCATCTCATGCATTTGAGAGGTGAACAAGACACCATAAAAGTTAATTCATATTGAGACAGGAGGAAAGAAACAACAAACCTGCTTAGTGACACCACTACAAGAAATATGCGTATTCTAAACACACGAAAAACGCTATCATATCGTTTCGATAGCGATTTCGTAAACGCTGTCTTTGCCGGTGCTATTTTAGAGAATGCACATACAATAGCGTTTTTCCGTATGCTATTAATTGTCTCTCTATAATAACGATATTTCATCGCTATAATAAAATTACTAGTAGTGTTTTTTATAGCGTTTTTTATTTGCCATATTATAATTAATAGTAGCAAAATATTTGTACTATAGTTTCGTCAATTGTAATTATATATAATTGCTATAATATATTTTCTGGCCAGCCTAATTATGCTCAATATTTATAATTTATATATTATATATAATATACAGCTTTTGCAAAATATTTAATATATAAGAAAAGACTTTATAAGCCTCAAAATAAAGTACATATCATCTTAATTTTTAAACATTTCAACTACAATGCACTACATACATTACAAGTCTCAAGCCAAAAAAAAAACTAATATTACAAATGCTACAATCAACACAAACACGAACTCTTATTTTTGTCTTCAAATGCCTGCCTGAGATGCTTCACTAATCATACTTGAACATTATGATCTCTTATGGCTGCAGAAAGAACTTCAGATCCAAAGTCATTGGAACTCGGATAGTGTCTTGTTAGAAACTTCAGCAAAGCTTCGTTTTGAAACAATAAACTCCCTTTGATGCAATGTATGGAGAATCTCTTGCTTCTTCATGAGACAATCCAAGCACTGTTGTGTCTGTTTGCTGTCATAAGAGATCTCACAGATACAAGCAGAGAGTCTCACAAATACTAACAATTGGAAAAACTTCTACCTCAAGAGGATCAAAAAACCTTCTTTGTTCAGAGGAGCTCCATTAGTGCTAGATAAATTACCTTCTCTGTAAACTCCCCTATCAAACAAGTTTTCTTTCTTTCTGCATTACCAATTAAGCATAGACAAGCAACTGAACAAGGATTCAAACGATTAAACATTGGGGTGAACAAGTTTATAATAAAAAAAATGGCCAATACTTGCAGAAACAAGAAAAAGAAATCAGAAGCTAACCTTTGTGGAAAACACCCGTTCATGAGATTCATCAAGGATTATATTTGTATCTTGGGAAGATGATCATAACACACCCTGAAAACGCTAGATTTGAAACATAATTCAAGATCTTTGTTCTAAACAATGCGAAAGTCAAAATGATGAATGCAGACATATATGAGATATAAATAAGTTAGTTTGTTCTAAACGATTCAAAATGCTAAACAAAACCATATCTAACTAAATGAAAAGATACATGGAGAACAAGAGTGATGCACATAACGAGTAGGTGACAATATACCTGAGCAACAACGAGACCACTGATGTAAACCTGGAATTTTATTCTGCAGCATAGATTACAAAATCTTAGCAACTTATATGAAAAAACGCACCTTTAGATGAGTTATCTTCCAAAGTCTATCAAAAAAGAGTACTCACTTTAAGTATCTCAGAGATGGCCACAGTCTTGCTGATGGCCTGCTCCATTGCCTTCAACACAATGTCTTTCACACCTTTCTCCTGAAAGAGAAAGAAACGGATAATTACACACACACAAAAGAAACCTTTATTACAACTTTACACAACGTAACATGTAGAACCATTTCTTGAATCAAACTCACAAAATTAAAGCGCATTCCTTTAAGACCAAAACTAGTTAGCTCAATCCCAACGAAGTTCTCATCTCGGTACCATAAAAACAACAAGAGGGAGAAATACACATCAAATTCGACAATGTTAACATAAACTGAACCAAGGTGATAAGAACCTCAGATGCCCAATTAAAAAAAAAACAAAATTTGAACTTCGCGGAAAGAGCAATTTTTGGTTCCCGGTTACATATTTTGAGGTGTGGCGTTTTAAAAGCGCTATTATATAAGCTCATTTTCAAATTTTTATCAATGATAGCATTTATGAAAATTGTGCTATGCTTTTCTGCTATCAATGCCTATATTTCTTGTAGTGCACAAAGGGTTTCTTACCTGCGTAGCATTACACGAACCATTACAACATGAGAGAGATAAGATTATGACAATAAGTCGTCTAATATGAAAGGATACAAATAAGGTGTACAAAAAAAAGACTTTTGGATTTGAATCATAGAGCATTTTCTACACTATTTGTTTGTCATAGTCTTAATTTAGTTTTGTGTGATATTGGAAAAAATTCGGCGAAGGTTAAAGATTTTTTTGGGTAGTACAATGTTTGTATTCTTTGTTTGCTAATCTATAAAGAGGTGGGATATTTTGAAAAATAATTTTTTTTTAACTCTTACGCAATTATCAACAACCCAATGGGGAAGTTGTGTTGAGAGTATTAAGTCTATATGATTTCAAGTTATGGATATACGAGTCTTTATTTGAAGTGGCTAGGTGAAAGTGATAATGATCCAATGATTTAAAGAGAAGCTAAATCTTCAGCATTGAATGAGCTTAGTAGTTTTGAATTTTTGTTATCTACTATTATTTGGTTTGACATATTGCATGTGGTAAATATAGTTAGCAAAAAGTTACAGTCAAAGGATATGCAAATTGATGTTGCAATTAATGAGTGCATTAATTTCTTATTTTAAGAAACACTATAGAGAAATTGGATTTGTTGATGCTATGACAAAAATAACCAAATCAAATTTTAAGAGTAAATTAAAATATTTTTTTAATTTTTATTTACGATATAAACATCTCTTAAATTTATCTTACTATTCATACAATTTTCATATAGAGTCTTAAGATTAGTTGAACATGAAATTCATATCAATATTTTTTTGTCAATACATTGTGAAAATATGAAATTTATTATATTACAAAATTGAAATATTATTAATAAACATAATATATTTTAAAATATATAAAAAATGAATGCTAATATGTGTTTCTTTTTTTTTGTTCTATTTGTTCCTCATCAATTATGGGGAGTTTATGTTCTATTGTTCCTCATATTTTTAGGAATATAGAGGAACAAATATTACTTTTAAATGGTCAAAAATTTGAGAAATGAAAAGGAATATCACATTTCCTCATTCTTTTCCTAAATTGTGGTTAATAATTGCAGCTTATATGGACTGGCTTTAATGGCTATTGAGAATGATTTTTTGAAGAATTAGATGTTGAAACTTTGATTGAGGATTTTGCTTCAAAACATGTAAGAAGAATGCTATTATTCACTTGAACAATGTCTGATTTTTCCTATTTTTCTATGAAAGCAGTTACATCAGAATCGATGAGTTAGGATGGAAGGATTAGCTATAAAAAAATGGTGACGATAATGAAAAAGACTCTCGCACCGGGGTGTAGGCTGGTAGCCGATGTCCAAATGGGCCTTTTTTGGCGAGACTATGAAAAGTACATAGTGTATAAAATGCTCTATGATTCAAATCCAAAAGTCTTTTTTTACACTTTATTTGTATCCTTTCATATTAGACAACCCATTGTCATAACCTTATCTCTCTCACGTTATTTATAAAGAGGTGGGATATTTTGAAAAATTAAAAAAAGTTTAACTCTTAAGCAATTATCAACAACCTGATTGGAAAGTTGTATTGAGAGTATTAAGTCTATATGATTTCAGGTTATGGATATACAAGTCTTTATTTGAAGTGGCTAGCTGAAAATGATAATGATCCAATGATTTAAAGAGAAGCTAAATCTTTAGCATTGAATGAGCTTAAGCCCTGTTCGTTTGGTGAACTAAAGGCAATATCTGAATACAATATGAAGACGTAGTATCTAGACGCAGCATCTAAACAATGTTCGTTTGTGTTATTGGTTCATGCATTCAAAATTGTATCTAGATGCATTTATGTTTGTTTTGTAATTTGATATTTGTGTCTCGATATAATATATTTAAAAACCAAAAAACCCTTTTTTATGTTGATAATGTTTTATGATTTTAATTTATTCACTTTTTAGTTTATTTTTATATTAAATTTAAATAAACATTTAAAAGTGAGATTTTACGTTTTTGGTAGAAAAACGAGATTTTGAGTTTTTGGTGGGAAAACGTGATTTTGTAGTGTTGGCGAGAAAAAGTAATTTTTGTTGTTGTGTTTTTTGGCGGGAAAACGTAATTTTGCAAGTTTGGCGGCTAAACAAGATTTTGCGGTTTGGGCACGAAAACCGTGATTTTGTGAATTTAGCGGAAAAACGTCATTTTGCGGTTTTGGTGGGAAAATAATATTTTGTATCTTTTGCGGGAAAACGTAATTTTGTGATTTTAGCGGGAAAACATGATTTTGCGATTTTGGCAGGAAAACGTAATATTGTTTTTTGACGGGAAAATGTAATTTTGCGGTTTTAGCGAGAAAACGAGTTTTCGTGTTTTTGGCAGAAAAATAAAATTTTGTGGTTTTGGCAGAAAAACAAAATTTTGTGGTTTTGGCGGGAAAACGTAATTTTATATTTTATGTTTTTGGCAGGAAAACGTAATTTTGTGATTTTAGCGGGAAAACATGATTTTGCGGTTTTGGCGAAAAAACAAGATTTTGCGATTTTGGGTGAAGGATTTTAGGGTTGTGTGTATATTAGAATTGTAAAAAAAATATTTTGTAATTATTTAACTAAAATAGAGGTATTTTCAACTTTGACCAATTATGAATGAGTTTACCTCGTCCAAATTCCCTTAAAAAACTTATTCAGAAATTCAGTTTTTTTTATGACTTTTCAAAACTCATCCAGATACCTAATCCAGTTCATGTTTTTTAGTTGTCACTAAACGAACAACAACATGCATCTGCGTCCAGATACTGCGTCTGGTTCACCAAACGAACAACACCTTAGTTGTTTTGAATTTTTGTTATCTACTATTATTTGGTTTGACATATTGCATGCGGTAAATATAGTTATCAAAAAGTTACAGTCAATGAGTCAAAGGATATGCAAATTGATGTTGCAATTACTGAGGTAACTGCATTAATTTCTTATTTTAAGAAATACTATAGAGAAATTGGATTTGTTGAAAAAATAACCAAATAAAATTTTATTTATGATATAAACATCTCTTAAATTTATCTTACTATTCATACAATTTTCATATAGAGTCTTAAGATTAGTTGAACATGAAATTCATATCAAACATTTTTTTTGTCAATACATTGTGAAAATATGAAATTTATTATATTACAAAATTGAAATATTATTAATAAACATAATTTTTTATTTTTAAAATATATAAAAAATGAATGCTAATATGTGTTTCTTTTTTTGTTCTATTTGTTCCTCATCAATTATGGCGGGGGATGTATTCAACTTGACATTTTAAGTGATTTGTATAATATTTATAAATTCTATGTTATTCAATTATGGATTATAAAAAATCTATTCAAATCCACTGTTATTGAACTGATGATTTAAAAATCTACTTTAAAATCCACTGTTATTCAAAACAGTTTGTGGATTTGGATTTTAATAAATTTTAGGGATTCTGTAGGATTTGGGAGGATTTGGAAAGATTTGTTTCGTTAAAAATACAGAAATCCAAATCTCATGTTTTATGTAGGATTTGAAAGAATTTTAACATAAATCATATCAACTTCCCTAAAATCTATCAAAATTCCAAATTTCCTAAATACTCCAAAATCATATTTTGAATACATCCCTGGAGAGAAACATACTTATTCTATTGTTCCTCGTATTTTTAGGAATATATAATGGAACAAATATTACTTTTAAATGGTAAAAAATTTAAGAAAAGAAAAGGAATATCACATTTTCTCGTTCTTTTCCTAAATTGTGGTTAATAATTGCAGCTTAAATGGACTGGCTTTAATGGCTATTGAGAAAGAATTTTTGAAGAATTAGATGTTGAAACTTTGATCGAGGATTTTGCTTCAAAACATGGTCTTAGAAATGCTATTATTCACTTGAACAATGTCTAACTTTTTCCTATTTTTTCTATGAAAACAGTTACATCAGAATCGATGAGTTAGATGGAAGGATTAGCTAAAAAAAATGGTGACAATGATGAAAAAGACTCTCGCACCGGGTGTAGGCTGGTAGCCGATGTCCAAATGGGCCTTTTTTGGCGATTACTACTCATAAGCGAGCCCATAATGTTAAAAGGAAAAGGAATATTGATCCGATCCATCTATGACCTGCGCTCCGATCGATCTAGGGTTTTCTGTAATTTTTCGTTGTTGTTATCTTTCATCGATCTCTCACATTCTGGTCGAAATGGAATCCGATCGCGAAGTGTCGATGGCGTCTAAGGCGGGGGACTGGTTGGAGAAGTACACACAGGAGGAGATTGATCAGATGCGCGAGGAGTGTATACGCTTAATTGAGGAAATGGATCGGGAGAAGATGGCGAGAGACGAGGTAATCAACAGTAAGGATAGAGAGGCGATGATAGAGGATTACAATGCGGAGGAGATGAATATCATTGCCAACGAAAAAATGCTTAGAAGACGCAGAGAGAGGTTCGTGAGGCATTTCAGGAGGCGGAGTCAGACACCTAAGAAGAATTCCAAATCATCACCCGCGGAAGAATCTTTCACCAGTGAATCTGACGACGACGAGATGAAGATCTCTGTGGAGGAAATGAAACGCCTCATGGAAAAAGCTATCCAGGAGAATATGACTTGGACTTTGACGGCAAAAGATGAGGTCATCAACATCAACGATGGAGAGGCTTCCAAGGCGGAGGAGATCAATATGGCCGACGAGAAAATGTTCCCAAGGCGTAGAGGGAGACTAATCAGGTATTTAAGGCGGCAGAGCTCCAAATCACCCTTCCAAATCGGAGACCATCATCTCCAGCTGCCGATGGCGGAAGAATCGTTCATGAGTTTTTCAGACGAGTCTGATCATATTGACAAAGCCCCCAAATAGCAATTGCTTCTCTTCCTCACCATCTCTGTATTCCACCACCAAAGTGTACTTTAGTCATTGTCCTGCATCACACAGCCTTTGTTCATCTTAAGACCAACCTTCCTCATATTGCTATGCAGAAAAGTCAACAAAAAACGTTAAATTGTATCCATTCTCTCTAGATATAATATAATTGAATGTAAAAGTTATTCAAAAAGAAAAAAAAAAAAAAAGTTTTTACAATTACTGCTTCATCTATTTGCAAACAATTAAACATTGTGAAACTGCCTATGTACTCCTATGGAGGAGGATATGCGGTTTCTTACTTGTTTGTCTTTGAGTATTCTTTTGGTGGTGGTTTTGTCTTAGGGCCTAGCCAATCTTATCTATGTATTGAACCTTAAGCCTTAACTTTGATGTGTTTAGTTTTAGTCGACAACACATCTCTTCCTGTTAGTATTGTCTCAATGTATCATTTTGTATCCGATTTTGATGAAAATTGAGTTTTTTTTTTTTTTTTTAATTGTTTCAATGTATATTTTTGTACCAGATTTTGATGAAAAGATAGTTTTTTTTTTTTTCTGTTTTCCCTATTAATGAAGTCTCTTTGAGAGCTAAAATTTTTATAATTATCTCAAGACATATTTTGTAAGAATTAAGATGGTAGTGAAGCATAAAACAAGACAAGAAGTTTCTCTGCAACCGGATCACTCACTCAGGGTATTGATTAGATGTGCTTACTCCACCCCTTAAATTAAGTATTAGCTGCCATACTTAGATCACCATCCACGTCATCACATCCTTTACTTTGTCTTATCACCTGAAACCGGATTAGATCGTTGTAAAGGCAAAAAAACAAGACAAGAAGTTTCTCTGCAACCGGATGACCTAGAGTGAGTCTAGAACGGACACAAAAGAATACTCTTATGGTATGGTTTGAAGCCATCGATTAGGAGGATTACAGCCATCATTTAAATTTCAAGGGAGGCAAGGAAACAAACGCCTGTGCGGATTTGATTGACAAGAAGGCAGTTCTTTGTTCTATTTACTTTGCTTATCTTCATAGTAGTATCCCCCAATGGCTATATGCATTAGTGGAAAGGCAGAACAATATGTATGGATCTTAGTATCTTTATGAATGAAATGTTTGAGTTAAAAAGAACAAGAAGGTAGTAAGTATTACACTATTTAATATGCCTGCCTGCTAAATGTATCTAAAACGTAAAAAAGAACAAGACACACCTACAAAAGAGAGGGAGAGAGAGACAAGTCTCTTACTGATACAATTATTTGTATTTGATTACACACATACAAGTCCCTTAGTGATACAATTATTTGTATGTGATTACACACATAAAAGTCTCTTCCTGGTAGTATTCGGTCTTCCTTTAAGCTTTTTCCCTTCACGGCTTGTGTAACTTGAACCCAAACACTCTTGGAACATAGCTTTGCGATACCTTTTCTGGCCTCTTAAATTCGTAAGTCATCATAAACAGATGTGAAAATGTTGTCCCAAAGTAAGCTCCATCTATATCTGTTTTTCACATGTTTAAAGAAGAACAAAAACAAAACAAAAAACCAAAGATAGGAAAATATATCGAATGCCAAACAAACAACAAAAAAGGATACTTGCTTGGTATTTTGATGGCGGGTAATACACATCTTCACATTTAGGACAATATATCTTGACGGTACTTTCTCCAGGGATATCGGATAGGCCAACAGGTAAACAAGGTTGGCCACGGCAGTAAAGTTTTGGGCATCTTCCAAAATCATAGTTGTTGTATTTTTTAAACATAGAATTGAGCCCGTTGCCTGTCAGTATGTAACGAGCATGAATCATTCCATACAACATCTCGGCTGCAGACTCGATCAACTCGTTCTGTTCTTCTGTAATGATCTCACCTGTTTCCGTGGTCAATGCCAAATTAAGCATCAGTAAACAAAATGAAAAAAACAAAAAGAGATCCCAAAGACAAACCAAACACAGCATATCACATACGAAAGACACTTACCACGAGAAGAAGAAGATTCTTCTACATCGAGAATCAAATCGAGAGCATAGTCGTAGTAAGGAACTTGATGGCTGAGTCCACACAAGTTGTAGTCATCTAGGATGTAATCATCATCGACTTCACATAAGAATTTGTTCCCACGAAGGTTGCAGAACCAAGAAATCCATGAGCTGTCTTCTTTGTCAGAACCACTGACCTCTGATTCCTCTGATATATCTACAGGTAAGAAATGCCCTCAAAAAACTTTTTTTTTGTGTTTTGTTTTCAAAACTAATAAGAAAGATTTGCTGCCTAGAATCATGAACAAAAGCTGCGTTTAAGGATCACGTTCCTAACATATACACGTTTGATTAGATGGAAAATGAATAATATAGTTGAATGAAACTATTGCCCGAGCACTTTGAATAACAACAGGTCAAATCAGGAACCAGAGCCAAGTCTAAGATCAAGTTTCTCTGATGAATGCCCACCCAGAAAACAGTTTATAATAATCATTTTTTTTTCTAATTCGATTTTTTGCAAAGAAGATTGATTTGCTAAATTATTATCAGTAAACCCTAAATACAGTCATTTCCCCAAAATCAGTAAACAGACTCGGAATCGAATCAACAAAAAAAATATATCTGCTATTACAATAGCGATTAGAGGAGGGGAAAGTCGAGAATCTCACCGTCGGAAATGTTAGTCTTGGAGAGAAGAGGAGAAGGAGAATCATGCATCTGCTTCCCCATCAACACGGACCACCGCTTATTAGTATCGACCAGCTCGGCTTCCTCTACCAAAGCTTCCGAGTCTCGAATACAAAATCCGGTACCGTCATTGTTTATGATATGAGATGAGATGAATCTCTAGGGTTTTGAAACGTAATGGGTTTATACCCGTGTCTGTCTCTGCCACTCTGTCTGGTGGATTAATGGGTTATAAGTTTAAATGGGTCAACTTGATGGTGGGATTTTAGGATATACTACCTCCTTTCATAATATAATATGGGATGTTTAGAGAAGTATTTTTGTTTCATAATATATGTTTCCAACCTTTTATGCAATTTTCAGATTAAATTTAAATTTATATTTTATATTATGCACACTTGTTTATGATTGGTTAAAACTTTTTAAAAGTAACTATTTCTTAATATGCGTGTTTTCACTAAAACATCCTATATTTTAAAACAGAGAGAGTATGTTTTATTGAGATACTCCACTAGTTTGGAGAGTTGGAAGATTTGGTTTTTAATGGTCATTTAACAAAATTCATAGGAAAAAGCAGGGCATGCGGTTTTAACCCGACCCGATTTTATGGGTTTTGGTTCAAACCAGTTTTGTATTCGGTTCAATTTGGAGATATTGAGATTTATGTTCAGTTATCCGATCCGACCCGAACTGATTAACCGATCGATTATCTGACATGTCTTGGTAAATCGAGCGTATCTTCCAAATGGTTGAACGCAATAACTTGATTCTATTTCGAGGATAAATATGACACTTTCAGCTTTCTATAAATACCAAGCTCGTCAAAAGCTCTTAATCTGTTCTAAAACCTAAAACCTTATTGAAACCTAAAATAATTGATAGTAGACATTTAAGTATTGAAATCATACTACACTCTTCTAAAAGTATAATAAAATTATAGCTAAAATAGTCAAAATACAAACATGTCTAATCGTAAAAAACTACACACTACAAGAACGAAGACTCTCCTAGACATGATTCTCGAGGCAACATTTCCAACATCATGCAACTCCATACTTACCACCGCTATACCCACGAGGTTCAACTGTTGTCAATGCAAATCTCCTGAGTCCAACGATGGTAAGCATGGAGTTTTTTTTTTTTTTGCAAAAATATGAATTTTTATTAATGAAAATAGTTTGTACTGAGTACAACATGGTTTGATACAAGTAAGATAGAGCTTGCCAAAAAAAGAATAAAAAACAAGGCCTATCTTAAGATTGAGATGAGTCAGAGTTTATGCAAATTTCAGCCAGTCACGCAATAGATTTTTAAAATTCTTCCTTTGACTCTTTGTCAGAATCGCATCCCTGATTTGTCTGTCCAGCGTCTTAAACAGTATATGCGGTGGAGTTGTGATATTGTTGTGGAGCCGATTGTGGGTAAGCATGGAGTTGCTGGTGTTGCCTTCGAGGGGAACAAAGGAGTGAGCTGACTGACGAGAATCTCAGAAGGTTTGTGGCTAAAATCAACAGATCTAGGGACATAAATTTGGTGGACAGGCCCATGTTTCCCCTCGGTTCCCCTTGAAGTCAACATATCCAACTCCAAGCCCATCTGGTTTAAGGCCCATGTTTAACTCCAAACCAGATCTTTGGAGATGTACACTACAAGTGCAGCGAGATCATAAGCAGAAAATGGAGAAAACTTACTTGAGTACCAAAGCGGAGCCCAACGGTTGAGTTTTCTTGAGGTTTATCTTTCTTTTATAGCCCAAAATGGTAACGAGAAGGCGAAAAGTTAGGGTTTCTTTCTTTTTGAAATCGGTCGACGAAATTAAAAAAAGTCGCACTTTTTTCTCATGAGTCGAAACTGAGAGTTTATTTTTATATGATGAGTGGTTGTGCTTACGCTACTTACTCCTTATACATAAGCAAGTTTAAATTGTTTTTTTTTTCCTAAATGGTTCTACAAGATACAAATATTTATCTATTTCTAAAACTTTTAAAAATGTATTCATTTTCATTTGATGTTTCTAATTTTACAAATAATTCTTTCATGTTTTTATAAAAAAAAAATTGTGATTATTTTTTCTTCTTTTCATTTTCATAAAAAAACACAAGCAATGGAACTCATCAGTGAGCATGTGGTTTGGTGTGATTTCGCTCTTGAGGAGAACTGTATATCATTAATTCATTATATCTACAAATGCTAAGAATTTTGTACTAAAAGTCTTAAAACATTACTTTTGGGGTTTGTTATTAATTATTTCACATTCAAGATGAGATCAGTGTTACGTAAAAACAATAATGCTTGAGAATGGTATGTCAACTTTGACTTACAAATCAAGATTATGGACACAACACAGCAACGTTCACTCACTTTGATCATCAACAAGCTGTGATCCATTTCAAGAAGAGAACAGTGAGCTAATGCTAAGATTCTTCAACAAACTATATAAGAAAGATAAGCCAAACAAAAGATGATCACCTTCCTCAGTACTCAAAAGGAGAAAGCATTAAACACAAGTCATTAAAGGAAGAACAAACAAACAAGAGAATCCTTATAAAAAAACAAGAGAATCTTTAATAGAGTTTACATATTCTTAAAGCCTAAGACATATATCAAGAAATAAGGTCTTATCAAGACGAGTACCTCCGTTTAGTACTCGACAAAGTAGAAGATAAGCTGAGGTTATCTGAGATAATTTGGACAGTGCACTGGGCTGATGCCACTGCCAGAAGCTGGTGAAGTTGCTTGAATAGTTCCATCACATCTTCATCATGAGGTGTATTGTAGTACAGTATCACTTGTTCAAGATCCGGAATTGTCTGTATGAATTGCCTGACCTGCTCTACCTACTCTTCTATGCCTTCATCAATTTCATCACAAGATTCACCATCTTCATCCTCATCCTCATCAACATCATCATCATCATCATCCTCCTCATCCTCATCCTCATCATCACCATCATCATCACCATCATCATCCTCATCATCAACATATATTTCAGCAAACTTCATTATCTTTATAAACTTCACCGGGCTTGATGACAGGCAAGAACAAGTCTCCCACCCACTACGATATTTGCACAAGCACCCATCCTCATCGTCACATATATTTGAAACTTTGTGATGTAGACCCTAAAACATATATATAAAGGAATCAGTTTCAAAGACTAATTAAGTGTGTGTTGAAAAACATGGCAGCTGTTGATATAAAGGGTTGTGTGTTAGTATATGGTACTTCGAAGACAAGGGTTTCTAGATGTAGAGAATTCTTGAGTAGGGCTGGCAATGATTCCCATCCTACATCTGGTGCGGTCTTAATAGTTAACCGAATCAGGTTGTTGAATACCGGTATTGTATCACGGCAGCCACCAAGTACCTGAAAAAAACAACAAATATCAAATCAACTCAAGCCATAACAAGAGTAAGTTACGAACAAAAATATGGGACTGACCTCAAGAGTAAGCCATATCTTGACATTGCGTATTCCGGTGAGAAGATTTGTGACATTAATCTTGTCCTCGGTTTCCAGAAAAGAGTCTGTCATATACAATGGCTTATAGATCTGATCAGATGTCACTCGAAGTCCGAGACTAGCTTCAACAAGGTAACCAAAGCTCACTTGTTGATACTTGTCAGCAATAGTATCGGAATATTCTAGACAGACCAGATTTGGATTATCAAGTGACAGTGATACGTAATCATTATCTTCATCAAATCTTTTGGAACGACAAAACTTCATTCTCTTGAGGGTCGGGATAGACACGGTCATGGAGAAAGGTTCTACACTAACCCAAGGATCGTCCCACATCAAATTAACCAGCACCAGTTCTTCGAGAGCGTGACATCCAGAAAGAAGCTTGTTAAACATACGTGTATCGATACGAAAATAATCAAGATGTAGTGTCTTAAGATTCGGAAGAGAAACACCACGTTTCACCTTAATGCTGACACCATCCTCAAACTGTATCTTCAGCCTAACCAATGTCTTGCTCACGAAGATACCTGGTGGTAACGTATAAACAGAGTCATACCATCCCAAGACGACGGAACGTATAGATCGATATCTAGCACACCATGTTTCAACACTTTGGTTATCCAATCCAACACCTTATATTCATCGATGACATTTTTACACTTGAGGTGGAATCTTGTCAACGGAGCATTCGCTTGCAAAGCCAACACACTATCCACAAAATCCATAAAACTCTTACTTTCTGGAGGAGGATGGAGATAGATGGAGTCATCAAACTCAAGATTTGGTACAAAAGCAAGCAAAGGCTTCCATCTTTTGGCAAGAACACTAGTTGAGGCAGCTTCTTTAGTTGGAAGAAAGGTTAAGATGTGACAAATCATTGCATCTGGTAAACCGCTGACTATATCTCTACAACCACCAATTTTGTTCTTTTCATTTTTCATTTTGTGACAGAGACACTACTTACAACCTGAACAAAATACATGACACTCCGGTAAGAAATAGATTTCGAGTTTCAACCGAGAACAAAAGGAAGAAGGCTACGAAACAACAAGTACCCACAAAACTAAAATCGTTGAAGGTAAATCAGACATGAACAGTTAAATCATAAGAAAAAAATGGAGAAAACTTACTAGGGCTGCTCTGTAAGGTTTCTTATCGGAGAGACAAGCGACGACGTTTGGCTTTCTCTTTGCGTGTCAAGTCTCCACATTTATCTCTCAAGAGTGAAATAAATAAATCAATTTATATGAACAGTAATGTGACTCCAAACACAAAAAAGTACAATTCACCTTTCAATATAATTTTAATTTAATGGCGTCCGTTTAATTTAATTTTCCTATATTAAATTAAATAAATTTATATGAACAGTAATGTGACCATAGTTATCACTAACTTAATGAGATCTCCACTACAACTTTCAAAAATGTTACGTACCAAAAAAAAGAAAACACTTTTAATTTGTTATATATTAAATTGTGAAAGTTTATAAGCAGATTATAAAACAGAAACTCTGCAAAATACATAAATAGTTCAAAATATGCTTCTTATTTATTGTATTATTTTTTTATTTAAAACTTTTCAAATATATTCAGTTGCATTTGAGATTTACGATTAACAAATATCTTTTGAAAGAAAAAATAATTAAAATTTTCTGATTTCATCTACAACGCACACATGATTGTACCATGCAAATGCAAGCAAAATAAAATACAACTACAGAGAAACACTTGGGACGTCTAAGTGTCTAACACATTACACAGACATACATTACATATATGATATATATATCTTCACTTTTTAATTATATAGTTAATTTCAGATCAGAGAGCTCGACTACAGACAAAGGAATGAGCAAAGAAAGACTCAAAAAATAAAACTCATTGCAAAAAAAAAATATCATGTAAATGCTGCCACAAAATTTGACGGCATTAACCATTTGGAGTTGAAATAAGCTATATATATATAGTGGATGGTCAAGTCAAGCAAATCTAGTCTATCATTTAGTTAGCCAACTTTTTTCAACATACACGCAGAAAATATATAGACAAATTAAAACAAAAGATGATATTACCATAAGCCAAAAGGGGAGAAACCATATATTAAACACAAGAGTCTTTAAGGGAAAAAAACNAAAAAAAAAAAAAAAAAAAAAAAAAAAAAAAAAAAGGAGAAAAGAAAAGAGAATTGTCAAATAAAGCAACAAACGGCATAAGCAAAGAGAATCATAGGATCTTTCAGCAACTACACAAACTTGTAGCTTGATAAAAGGATTTTCTAAAGACAAGGACCACGGCCCATTTAGTCGGAAGTATTATATGATAGGCTGAGGTTATCAGAGAATACTTGGATTTTGCAGTTGGGTGAAGCTACTTTGGAAAGATTCTGAAGTTTCTTGAATACTTTCATCATTACATCTTCTTCATTTGATGAAAGAAAGCGCATTCTCACTTGCTCAAGATTCGGCATATTCTCTAGGAAGTACTTGACATGCTCTATCTTCTCCCTTAAGCAATGAACAAGTCCACCATTTTCATCATCATCGTCGTCGTCATCATTGTCATCAGCAAAGTTAAGTATCTCTATAACCTTGACCGGACTTGATGACAGACAAGTACGAGCCACCACTTCCGTATACTCAATAAAATACTTGCATAAGCACCCGTCCCCATCCTCACATCTATCTGTGGATATATGATGCAGTCCCTGAAACAAAACAAAAAAAAAAAGGAAATAGTTTTAAAATCTAAATGTGTGTTGAGCAACGTGGCATGGTTGTTGATATAAAGGATTGTGTATATGGTACTTTGAAGACGAGGGTTACTAGATTTGGACAACTCTTGAGTAAAGCTGGCAATGGTTTCCATAGTACTTCGGTTTCTGGTTTAGTCTCGATAGTTAAACGAGTGAGGTTGTTGAATATTGGTATTGTATCACGGCAGCAACCAAGTACCTGAAAAAAACAAAATAGAAAAACAAATCAACTCAAGCCTTATATATTGGTTTTATTTCTGAGTAGCATTATATTAGGAAAAACAGACTAAGAGAAAGATGGATGGGACTGACCTGAAGCATGTCAGGAGTCAAGTGGAGGATCTTGACATTGAGTATTCCGTTGAGAAATTTTGTTACATTAGACTTTTCATTGTATGTCAAATAATTCTCACATTCATACCATTGCAAATAGGACTGGTCTGGTGTAAGTCGAAGTCCGATAGTAGCTTCAACAAGCGAACCAAAACTCACTTGTTGATACCTATCCACAACAGTATCAAAATACTCCATGTAGACCAGATTTGGATTATCAAATGACAAGGACACGGTTTTGTTAGCATCATCATATTGTTCATAGCGACAAAATTTGAGTCTCTTGAGGGTTGGGATAGATATGAACACAACATCATGTTTCAAAGACTTAGCCCAAATCAAATTAGTCAGCACTAATTCTTCGAGCGTGTGACAGCCAGAGAGAAGCTTGTTAAACATACTCGTTGTTATCTTGAAATAGTTAAGATGGAGAGTCTTAAGCTTCGGAAGTGAAACATCACCTTTCACACTAATGTTGACGCCATGTTCATATATGATTGTCAGCCTAACCAGTGTCTTGCTTACAAACATCTCTGGAGGCAGAGGATTAAATCTCAGGAACTCAAAATTTTCCCAATGCGAAGACATGCTTAGATGAATATCCGATACACCACGTCTCAACACTTTTGGTACCCAATCCAGCACCCATAGTTCATTGACAACATCACTACCTACAAGTTGGAATCTCTTGATCCGAGCATTCCCTTGCAAAGCCAATACACGATCCACAAAATGCATAAAACTTGTACCATTCGTTCTCTTTTCTTCGTAACTCATTGGAGTGTTGCGACAGATGGAGTCATCTAAGTCAAGACTTGGTACATCAACAAACAGAGGCCTACACTTTTTGGCAAGAACAGAAGTGGAAACAGCTTCTTTTGTTGGAAGAAAGGATAAGATGTGACATATCAGTGCGTCTGGTAAATCACTGATCCTATCCTTATTTTCCGATTCCATTTTCTGACACACCAATCAACATTTACAGTGAGGTCACAATACCACTTTGTACGTAATATCAGTTAAGAATTTTCGTATTTTAAGTTTTGCTTTCTTAATTAGACCATCTCCATTGCTTATACGGTACTATAGGTGTCTTAAAGCAATATTTTTAATATAAATTTAAGACTCCCACAAAAGAGAGAACAAAAGAGTGATTTAGGAAAACGATTAAAACATCTCTTAAGACACTTCCTATCCACATGTCATATTTTTATTGGTTTTGATTTTATTACAAATCATCATTTATTTTTTAAATCTAAATAAAAACACTCCAATTCTATCACCAATGAAGATGCTCTTACGTATAAAATAATATGATTTTAGACAAAAAAAAAAAAAAAAAA